>NC_142128.1:13801500-14103500 GCF_024610735.1 Ursus americanus | reverse complement strand
TGAAGAGTGCTAACTACAATGACATAAGCACATAAGGATCTATTTTTCTCAAAGGGGGCAATGTTTGCTGTTGGCTCAGCAGTTCAAGGTTGTCAGGGCTGGAGGTCTCTGCAATTCACTTGATCTTTCCCTCATTACCTCAGGATGGCTGCTGCAGCTCCAGCCATCAGGACTAGGCAGGAAGGAAGAGAAAGGAGGGACAGAAAAGGACTGCGTAATTTCCTGTTCAAGAGCTTCCCCCCAAACTCTACTTACTGCTTTTGCATATGTCTGTGAAAGTCTGGGCACCCAGGCACCCCAGCGGTATAGGATGAAGGGGAGAGTAGATGGTGGTTAGGCAACAAGCAGTCTCTGCTGCAAAGTCCTGTTGGCTTAGGACTAGGTTGTCCTTGCCTCCAGCATCTCACCACTCCAAGGCTCTGCTGCCCCTAGAGAAGCCCTGAGCACGTGGGCTGCTTCAGCATCCTGGCTGCTTGGACCAACCTCCCAACACTCACAGAGCCCAGTGCAATGCAAACTGAAAGAATGAAATGAAGACAATCTAGATTTCTAAAACACTTATTTTTAAATGGAGACAAAAGACTGATTTTTAAAAAAAATTTTTACTCTTACTCATGATTGATGCATGGGTGTGCCTGGCTGCCACTTTCTGTATTGAAGGGTTAGTCTCGGGGTCCAGTGTCCCTGCACGCCGCCCCAACTTCTAAGAGATCTTCAGGAACCACAGAAAAGAAATATTTAAAGAGAGGGAAGGTAACTGTCTCCTTGTTAATCAAGGGGTGGGGAGAATAAGAATAAGATCTAGAAATCACGAAGGACCAGAGGACTATAAAACATGCCCTCACTCACATTTCTTACTTTGAGCATGCCCATCCTCACATCTCTGCCTTTATCAGTTAGTGCCTAGCAGAGAACAAATTCAGCACCCTCTCACCACCCTAGAATTCTGGGTGTCCAGGATTTCCCTTCACTGATTTTCCAAGAAACATTGCAAAGCAGATAAAATCTAAATAGATTTAAGGTAGGGTACGATGCAGTATCACATTCTAACGTAGTTATGTTATAATCTAAATGTAATTCCAAGAAGATATAACTCTGATGTTAGACAACACTGGGGATGCAGGGAAGGACCTGTAGGCTGTTTGGGATAATTACTTACAGAAGTACTCATAGTTATGGGGTTCAAAGCCAGGAAAGTTCCAAGAGGACCTATTATTTATTTTTACCTTGCTAAGTGTATTAGCGTGTTATCAAAGTGCTCCATGATGGGCACAGCTTGCTGGCGTTCATAAAGCCTGCAAATGGAAGCAGAGAAGCTAATGTACCATTGCATTTCTCTGGCTGGATTCCAGGATGCACTGAGGTTTTCTTAATTTAGGATGGACTGTAAACTTGAATGTCTTGCTCTCGTGCCCACCAGCCATGCTGCCAGCATCCCAGGAAGAAATCAGCTAAGCAACAGGGGCATAATACCAAGAGCTCTGACTCATCCCCTGATTTTCTGAAACAAGTGTTGAGTCCCCCCTCCCCCCGCCCCGAGGATGGGTTCTGTGACTCTGGGAAGCCACACAAATGGCAGCTGTCAACATCCCAGGAGAAATTTGAAAGGGACACCCGGCCCATTGGTGGTGGCTTGCGGGATAGTGCAGAGCCCTCACTTGTGTACTGCCTTGGGGGAAACACAAGCAGCCCAGCAGGGCAGCTTGGCATTTCTTTCTTGAATCATCCGAGTTCCCATGCTCAAGCTGTGATTCTCCAAATGTCACACCCAATGAATCCTGCCTTTCCAAGGCAGACACATGGCCTGATATGCCCATCCTACCCCTCTCCCTCATGTAACATCCAGAACCCAGGGTGAGCCTTAGACCAGGATGGGCTGGGAGATGTTGGCCTTGTCGCAATTGGCCTTCCGCCATGATGTTCAGTCTTTGTTGGCATGACTGAGAGGTCATTCGGACCCTTCCTGTGTATACAGAAAAACACCAAGAATTGACGGTCTTAGAGTCCAGGGAGGTGCAGGGAGCAGGAGCTTCCTTCTGGGGAAGGGGGGTGGTCCCCATGTTCTGCTTTTAGTGGCCTAAGGGAACAGCCCTTGTTGCCCTTGGATCCTGAGAACTACTGCCCTAACCTCTCCCAGGATTTGATTTGTATCCTTCTAAAATAGCCCCTGTGTGTTGCCTAGCTCCGTTTGGATTGATTTCTGCTTTTTGCAGAATTCCTCCACTAAGACAATGAAGATCCCTTGGCTGTCATTTTGTGACACAGGCTTCCGTGATTTTTTTTTTTCTTTTAAAAAGGCATTCTTGGGGGGTGGCAGGGTGGGGGGGGGAGATTACTTCAATAAATACCTAAAACACACACACCCTGTAAAATATAGAAAGAATACATTCTAACTGTGGTTTTCCCCCAAAAGACTGCCACGTATTAAATGGCAAAACAGTGCAAGTGACGGCGGTCACTTTTGTTTCCTCTGTGCTAGACAAAACAATAAGGCATTTTACAGATGCGGGTTCATTCCATCCTCCCTGCAACTCTGTTAGCATTATTATTCCCATTTACAGATAAGGACACTGTGGCTCAGCTCTGAGAGGTTCAGCAAATGCCCAAGAAGACGCAGCAATTAAATCACAGGTCTCCCTTCCAAGAATATCTGTATTCCTTGCCAGTACACAAGCATTCTCTGGACAATTTTTCTCCATGCACTTGGCTCTGCAGGATATTAATATGTTTCTGTTAGAATGCTTTTGTTGCAAGTAGCAAAAACACCAATTTGAACTGGCTTAAAGGGTAAGGAATTATCTCAGTGAACAGAAGTCTGGAATGGAATGAGCTTCAGGGTTGGTTGAGTCAGTAGCTTTGACCCCCTTCCTCCTCCTTTGTGTTGACACCTGTACAGGTGGTATTCGCCAAATATGGCCATAGCACTACATGTTCTGCCATGAGACATTGGCGGTCCCCCCATAAATAGGTGGTCCAGCTTCTCACTCTCTTGAGTCTGGTGAGCTTATGACAGAATACAATGGAAGTGATGCTGTGTGCCCTCCCCTGCTAGGTCAGAAAGGCCATGCAGCATCAACCTTGTTTGCTGGAACACTAACACTTAGAGTCAACTACCCACCATGTTGTGCCTGCCGTGCTGTGTGGCAGCTAAGCCACATGAAGAGGCCATGGGTAGGTGCCATCCTTGGCAGTCCTAGTCTTGGAATCCTCCTAGGATCTGCCAGACTTGTGAGTGAACAAGCCTTCAGATGATTCAGCTCCAAATGTCAAGTCAAGTCTTTCCAAATAGACCCCAGACATTGTGGAGCAGAGACAAACCATGATAACTAGAACAATGTCATTTTCATGCCTGTAACAAGATGATGGGAGCTGCTCCAGACATCACATCTAGACCTGAAAATGCCCAGAGCTTAAAGAGGCGCCATCTCTTTCTGTGGCGCTCTCTCTCTCAAGGACAAAATGCTTCCCAGGACCCCTGGCAGGCATCAGAGTGTATCTCTTTGGCCAAAAGTGAGTCACACACCCACCTGGACAGGTTGAGATGGAGACAACCTCAATATCTATGGCAATACTACCTGAGAAAAGGTTTCCCTGTTTAATTATTGGCAAATGCTAGACTACAAAAAATTAAACAATCTTTTAACCACAAGACTGCTCAGAAACATTGATACTGGGGCGCCTGGGTGGCACAGCGGTTGAGCGCCTGCCTTCGGCTCAGGGCGTGATCCCGGCGTTATGGGATCGAGCCCCACATCAGGCTCCTCCGCTATGAGCCTGCTTCTTCCTCTCCCACTCCCCCTGCTTGTGCTCCCTCTCTCGCTGGCTGTCTCTCTCTCTGTCGAATGAATAAATAAATAAAATCTTTAAAAAAAAAAAAAAAAAAAAAAGAAACATTGATACTAATTATGTTTGTCATTTCCAGTAGGGAAAATCATATGCCATATTTTTCATTCATATTTACCGTGAAAGTCTATTTATTTATGTAGTTATTTTAGAAGAGCATTTCACTTCCTGGATCTATTTTCTACAGAACAAAATTTGGGGAAAAAATACAATTAGATACAGCATTTCCATTAAAATCAGAAATATGATACATATGCCTGTTAACACAACTATCATTTTAACATTAATTTAACCAGTGCAATTAAATAAGAACTCTACCCCCATTTAAATAAAGAAATTAGTACTTTTTTCAGAATTAACATACCCAAGGAGATAAAAGACCTGGACTCCAAAAAGTATAAAACACTGATGAAAGAAATTGAAGATGACACAAACAAATGGAAAGATATCCCATGCTCATGGATAGCTACTACTGTTAAATATTGGAAGAACCTATATTGTTCTAAATGCCCATAATGTCTAAAGTAATCTATAGATTTATTTTTTTATTATAATAATTTTTTATTATGTTATGTTAGTCACCATACAGTATATCCTTAGTTTTTGATGTAATGTTCCATGATTCATTATTGCGTATAACACCCAGTGCACCATGCAATACGTGCCCTCCTTAATACCCATCACTGGCCTATCCCAATCCCCACGCGCCTCCCCTCTGAAGCCCTCAGTTTGTTTCCCAGAGTCCACAGTTTCTCATGGTTCATTCCCCCTTCTGTTTACCCCCCCCTTCATTCTTCCCTTCCTTCTTCTACGATCTTCCTATTTGTTATGTTCCATAAATGAGTGAAACCATGTGATAATTGTCTTTTTCTGCTTGACTTATTTCACTTAGCATTATCTCCTCCCGTCCCGTCCACGTTGCTGCAAATGTTGTGTAATCGTTCTTTCTGATGGCTGAGTAATATTCCATTGTATATATGGACCACATCTTCTTAATCCAGTCATCTGTTGAAGGGCATCTTGGCTCCTTCCACAATTTAGCTATCATGGACAATGCTGCTATGAACATTGGGGTGCATATGGCCCTTCTCTTCACTACATCTGTATCTTTGGGGTAAATACCCAGTATTGCAATTGCTGGATTATAGGGTAGCTCCATTTTTAACTTTTTAAGGGACCTCCACACTGTTTTCCAAAGTGGCTGTACCAACTTGTATTCCCACCAACAGTGTAAGAGGGATCCCCTTTCTCCACATCCTCTCCAACATTTGTTGTTTCCTGCTTTGTCAATTTTTGCCATTCTAACTGACGTAAGGTGGTATCTCGATGTGGTTTTGTTTTGAATTTCCCTGATGGCTAATGATTTTGAACATTTTTTCATGTGTCTGTTAGCCATCTGTATGTCTTCATTGGAAAAGTGTCTGTTCATATCTTCTGCCCATTTTTTGATTTGATTATTTGTTTCCCATGTATTGAGTTTGAGAAGTTCTTTGTAGATCTTGGATACTAGTCTTTTATCTGTAGTGTCATTTGCAAATATCTTCTCCCATTCCATGGGCTGCCTCTTAGTTTTTTTGACTGTTTCCTTGGCTGTGCAGAAGCTTTTTATCTTGACGAAGTCCCACAAGTTCATTTTTTCTTTTGTTTCTCTTGCCTTTGGAGATGTGTCATGAAAAAAGTTGCTGTGGCCGATATCAAAGAGGTTGCAGCCTATGTTCTCCTCTATGATTTTGATGGATTCCTATCTTACATCGATAAAGCAATCTATAGATTTAATGCAACCCTTCTCAAAATATCAACAACACTTTTAACAGAGCTAGAACAAATAATTCTCATATGTGTATGGAAGCACAGAAGACCCCAAATAACCAAAGCAATCTTGAGAAAGAAGAACAAAGCTGGAGGTATCACAATTCCAGATTTCATGGGGAAAAAAAAAGAAATTAGTACTTTTTTCCTCCTTTCTTATCTCTCCCATTTTTACTTTTTGATCTTCATTTATGCAATATGAGATTTGGATCTAATTTATTATGGTTACATTATTGGTTTTTCATATTATGTCTTTCTTTGTAAGAAGTAGCCAGTTTATTTGCATTTTGCTTTATACTCATGTTCATAACATTTATTTTAACTTAAATTTTAGATTGGATGGTTTTAGTTCTCACAAACTATTTTTTTATGTCCTGCTTTCCCCATTACCAAACTCCTCATTTTATTCATCTCTCAGTGGGCTGATGTGCATTTTAAATCACTTGTTTAGGCAGGGTAGTGGATTTTATGCTTTCTGAGTTGTTGCAGAGCTGTTATGAGGTCTGTTGTCTTTGGAGATGAATCAAAACCTTCCAGGTGTCATATTCTTAAGTAAATCACTTTCCCTTAAAATCTTGGTGATCTCTCTCTAGTGTCTCCTGGAGTTTAGAGTTGCACAGGACATGTCCAAGACGGCCTGGTTTTCTTCCTTGGAAGTTACCCTATTCTTTATGCCTAGATGTTTTGCAGAATTTTTTTCTTTATTTTTGCATTTCAAACATGTCATCAAGATATGTCTAAGTCTTGGCCTCTTTCAAATTATGTTACCTGACTCACGATGAGCCCTAAAGATTTAGAGAACTAAACTTTTAGGAAGTATTTATTTATTATTATATTTTTTGGTTATTGCTTCTATTCTATGTCTTCTCGGTTCTTTAGAAATAATGGTTTTCTGTATATCTCTATTCTACATCCTTTGTATTTATCATCTTCTCATATGCTTTTCATCCCTGAATCCTTCTTTTTGTATGTCAGAGCCAATGATATTTATTTTGCCATCTGATTCACTGGAGAGTCCATTTTCTCTCCTATAAATCTTGCTCTTTATTGCTTCTGTTGTCATTTCTGCTATGGCGTTATTAGATTTTTAAAGCATTACTTCTTATATATTAACTCGTTTCCATCTAATCAACAAATATATGTATATAAGAATACCATGGGGCACTCAAAGTGATTGCTGTGTAAAGTTTATTTCCCATATTTTTCCGAAGTATGTTTTCTTCCGTTTCCAAAGTGCTTGGCTCTCCTGCAATTTTTATAACTTGGATTCTTTTTCATGGGTTGCAAACTTTGTGTGTTCATTTCCTCCTTCCATCCTTTGCATAAAGAAAGATAAATAATGGGGTAGAATTTGCAATAAACTGGCATGAGCCTCAGTGAGCCAGCAACATTTTTGAGTGTGGGGAGAGCCAGGAACATGGGCAGCTGTATCCAGGGAAGTTCAGATATTTCTGTAGGGCTGCTTCTCCATGAAGGGTAAAGCCTGTGAATCTAGGTCAGCTTCTCTTCTCGTGTGTTCTGTTAGACCTGACCTTCGCTCTGAGCCACATCCAGATTTTCCTTTGTGCTGCTTCCTGCTCCCATGGTGTGTTACTCTTGCCCTTCGAAATCCCAAGTGTATCAATTAATGTTGCACAATGATGCTGGATAAAAAATCACCCAAAACTCAGTGGCATATAATAAGACGCACTTACAGTGATGTTCATGGGTTGGCCAAGTCAGCTGATCAGGGCTGGGGGTCAGCTGGGAGGCTCTGCATCCAGTGCGAGGTGCGCTTCAAGTCTGTTCCACTTGTTTTCATTCTGGGCCCAGTCAGCAGAAACTTATGGAAAGGTTTTTGCATTGAGATGTCATTGGTACAAGAAGGTGTGCCCCCTGCCTCTGCTTATGCCATCTCCTCTAACATCTTCTTGCCTAAAGCAAGTCACATGGCCAAGTCCTACACCACTGGAATATACCCCAGTTGTAGTCAAAGTAGGGGGAGTAAGAGTTTGCTTTGCAATTATTCACATTATAACACCTAGTTCTTTGCCAGTGTGACAATCCACAGTGGCAAAGAGCTTCTAAAACAATGGCCTTGGTCTATCCCATTGCCTTTCTGATACCCTCCCGTCCCCAAATCTGGCAGGGTCGGTGTGCTTCCTCCAGAATCCTTCATCTTGACTCCCTAACGTTCCTGACATGATCTCAGCCTGCCTTTTTAAGTGTTTCTATATTTTATGGCCTCAGTTATCTTGTTTCTATAAAATGTTTGTTTATCTTGAGCTGATTAAAATTTCATAGGCAACAAATAAAATTTTAAAAGATGAGGTCGAGATGTATAATTGAATCCAATAAATGTAGCATTGCACAGCTTCGCTGTGTGCTCAATTTGTGATCTGAGAGGCCATGCCACCTGCTATGCGTGTGACCTGGGTATTAAAAGGGAGAGGCTACAGCTTAACCACAGGCGGAGTTT
This sequence comes from Ursus americanus, assembly GCF_024610735.1. Taxonomy (NCBI): domain Eukaryota; kingdom Metazoa; phylum Chordata; class Mammalia; order Carnivora; family Ursidae; genus Ursus; species Ursus americanus. Next base: position 14,095,390 of record NC_142128.1, on the reverse strand, counting down.
GTCATCTGGTTCCTAAATTGGAAAGTTATACCACTTACCCATGTGTCATCTCTGTGATCTGGTTACTAAAACAGGGTTGTAATTCCTAACCGTATGCCTTAGCTGTGATTTGGTGAGATGAACAGAAGGACGCAGAACTTACCCAAGTGCCATATTAGTGATCTGGTTACTAAACAGGGGACCGTATAGCCCAACCAAATGTTGTATTTGTGATCTGTTACTAAAACAGAGTGCTGCACCACATTCCCACACACCGTGATTGGGTTCCAGTTACTAAAACAAAGGGCCATATGGCTTAACACAGTCTTCGTTTGTGATCTGGTTCATAAACAGAGAGCCATGGGCTTAACCCTGGACTCCTATCTGGCTGTTTTCCTGGAGGAGGAAGGTCTCTGAGTTGCATGGGGTTTCCTCTGGGAACTAAAATTGGGTCAAGGATATTCTAACTAATTTTGGATTCTAAGGGAAAATTCACCACCTTCATTTCCATTCTCAATCTCAGAACAAAGTACCTTAGTTCTCTTAATTTTCGACCACTGATGCTAATAGTTCTGTAGCTGGGAAGGGACACACAGCCCTACAGTGCTATTCTTCTCTCTCCCTTCTGCATACTTGTTTCTTTTCCACCTTCCATTCAGCCTGGACCCATTAGATTTTGGTCTTTTTGATTCTTTTTGTTGTTGTTGTTCCTTTTTTTCAAGTTTTTACTTAAATTCCAGTTAGCATACAGTGTAATATTAGTTTCAGGTGTAGGATTTAAGGATTCATCACTTACATACGACACCCCGGGCGCATTGTAACAAGTGCCCATCCTCCATCTAACTCATCCCTACCCGCCTCCCCTCCAGCATCCCTCAGTTTGTTCTATGTAGTTAAGAGTCTGTTCTAGTTTGCCTCTCTCTTTCTTCCCCCTATGTTTATTGGCTTTGCTTCTTAAATTCCACATATGAGTGAAATCATATGGTATTTGCCTTTCTCTGGCTGACTTATTTCACTAAGCATAGCACACTCTAGTTCCATCCATGTTGCTGCAAATGGCAAGATTTCATTCTTTTTGATGGCTAATGTTCCATTACACACACACGCACACACACACACACACACACACACACACACCACCTGCTTTATCCATTCATCAACTGATGGACATTTGAGGTCTTCCCCAATGCTGCTATAAATATCAGGGTGCATGTATACCTTCAAATCAGTATTTTCGTGTCCTTTATGTAAATACCCAGTAGTACAATTGCTGGATGGTAAGATAGTTCTTTTTTTTTTTAACTTTTTGAGGAACCTCCATACTGTTGTCCACAGTGGCTGCACCAGTTTGCATTCCCACTGACAGTGCAAGAGGGTTCCCCTTTCTCCACATCCTCACCAACACCTGTTGTTTCCCAAGTTATTCATTTGAGCCATTCTGACCAGTATGAGGTGATATCTCATTGTGGTTTTGATTCATATTTCCCTGATGAGTGATGTTGAGCATCTTTTCATGTGTCTTTGGCCATCTGTACATCTTCTTTGGAAAAGCGTCTGTCCATGTCTTTTGCCCATTTTCTTAACTGGGTGGTTTTTGGGGGGTGTTGAGTTTGATAAATTCTTTATAGATTTCCGATGCTAACCCTTTTCAGATATGCCGTTTGCAAATATCTTCTCCCATTCTGAAGGTTGCCTTTTAGTTTTGTTATTCGTTATTTGTTTCCTTTGCTGTGCAGAAGCTTTTTATCTTGATGAAGTCCCAATAGCTTATTTTTGCTTTCATTTCCCTTGCCTCAGGAGACATATCTAATAAGAAGTGGCTGTGGCCAATGTCAAAGAGGTTACTGTCTGTGTTCTCCTCTAGGATTTTGACAGTTTCCTTTCTCACATTTAGGTCTTTCATCCATTTGGAATTTATTTTTGTGTACGGTGTAAGAAAGTGGTCCAGGTTCATTCTTCTGCATGTGGCTGTCCAGTTTTCCCAGTACCATTTGTTGATGAGACTGTCTTTTTTCCATTGAATATTCTTTCCACATTTGTTGAAGATTAATTGACCACATTGTTATGGGTCCATTTGTGGGTTTTCTTTTTTTTAAATTATAATAATATTTTTTTATTATATTATGTTAGTCACCATACAGTACATCCCTGGTTTCTGATGTAAAGTTCGATGATTCATTAGTTGCATATAACACCCAGTGCACCATGCAATACGTGCCCTCCTTACTACCCATCACCAGCCTATCCCATTCCCCCACCCCCCTCCCCTCTGAAGCCCTCAGTTTGTTTCCCAGAGTCCATAGTCTCTCATTTGTGTGTTTTCTGTTCTGTTCCATTGATCTCTGTGTGTTTCGGAGAAGTCTTTTGATTCTTTATCCTGTATCTGGTCACATTTTCTTCATCCATTGTGCATCCCATATTTTCCATTCTTTAACTGTGATAATCATCCCTGGATTTTATTCAATTCATCCTCTTGCTTTAACTTTCATATGTGATCGTGGCCCGTTTTTTTTAGTATTTCCATTTGTTGTGCTTCTCTTTGTGCGTGGGGACTTTCCTCATTGAGGAAAGTTGGTTGTCTTACCCATTTCTTAAGCCAACATGCATTCATTCTTCCGTTCGGCCAATACTGAGCTAGGGCTAACTTTTGCTAGGTGCTGTAGAAATAAAACCACCAACAGGATACATCTCTATTCTCAAGGACCTTCTGGTCTATTGGACAAGACAGAAATGCCAGCAGGCAATTTTCATACACCATTGTAGGTGTGATGATAAAGTTGGGTATGGAATAACATGGGTCCCATGTGAGGGGAAACATATTCAACCTCAGGGAACTCAAGAAGGCTTACCAGAAGAATGTCAGAGAAGGTGAGGCCTGAAGGAGGAATTGCTTTAGAGGAGGACACGGGCCAGAGCAGGGTGTTCCAGATACAGCAGCCTCTGGGTGCTCAGGTGGGTCAGTACGTGGAGGATTCAGATGTAGGGGTGGGATGAGGCAGGACATGATGGCAAAGCCATCACAGAAGTACTTAAGAAGGTACACTGAAGAACTGAGACTCAATGATGAAAGAGCTAGCGAGTCATTGGAGAGCTTTCATCAGGTCACCTTGGCTACCGGGACCTTGTTTCACAATGAGTGCCTGTATCCAGAAAGGCCCCAGTCCTTGCAGACAGGATCAGAGTAAAGCCAAACCTCATCCATTGTTCCAGCCGAGCAGATCTACACTCCTTATCTCCATTTACAGGTGGTCGCTGCCTGGCCCTTCTCCCCCAACTCCCAGCCCATTGGAAATGGCTTTCCTCTCTAACTGAAGAGAGTCACTAGGAATTATTTGTCTGGGGTCATGGGCGTGGTAAAAAGAACGCTCCAGAACGAGACAAGTAATGCAATGACATCTCATCGTACTGCTTTGCTGAATGCCAGATGGAAGCTGTCAAGAGAATCCTAAAAGCCTAAATGACAGTCTTTAAATGTGGGAAAAAAGCAGGTATGCTGTAGCCACGAGGAGCTTAAATTTCACAGCTCTCAGACAGAATTACGTGTCGGCCGACTTCAGCTTCCAGCCTGGAGCAGAGATGGGGTCTATGAGCCTAAATACAGAGATGAAATTGGATATCACATCATTAATAGGCCTATCAAAATGATGTCTCACATTCGTATCACCTTGTGGTTTTCATTAAAAAGATTTAACATTCTTATTTTATTTTATGCTCCCCAAATCTCTTACAATTATTGTTATTATTACCTCGTTATTACTCTTCTTATCATTTGATTATTAGTATTATTGTTATCTATTAAATGGATCAAGAAACACATTCCAAGCTATTTAAGTGGCCTGCCCGCGGATGCCCAGCTAGTGAATGGCAGAATCCATCCTTGATTATAGTTCCGTTAGTCCATTCCTATCAACCACTGGCACCAATACTCTGAACCCTTATCTGCATTTATTTGCATGGGGATACGGAGAACTCAGCTGATTCATCTCATTTTCCGGAACTGCCACGGTAGCCTAAGGGGTGGGAATCAGACTCTGGGCTTGGAATCAGTTGAGCCTTACCTGTGTGATACCTGACCAGGTGACATTGGATCCACGTAACTTCTGCCACGACAAAACCGAGGCTCAGGCAAGCGAAACATATAAAGTACAAGGAGCTGGGCATTTTAGAATAAAAGGAGTTTTATCCACATAACAACCCTATGATGTATATAACACTATAGATTTCATAGGGGAAAACGAAGGATCAGAGAAGTTCAGAAACTTTGACTGGGTCACACAGCCATTATATGACCGTGTCTGGATAGAAACCAAGGTCATGGGACTTTTCTCAGTGTATTCCTACTGAGGACTCACACATACACACACACACACACACACACACACACACACGCACACGCACATGCACGCACACACACATACACATGTGCACACACACACACTCACACTGGTTTTTCATTATGCCTTTACCTTCACATGTGTCATACATGCTCCCCTCAACACTACTTCACATTAATAACACGAACCCCTTGGAGCCTCACCATATCCCTTTAGATCCGCAAGGGGGTGTTTTTTATTCTCAAGAGTTGCTGTGCGGACACAGACATTTTTCCTAGGCCTCCTGCTTGTTTCCGATTGTCCCAGTTCATCACCCACAGACACTGCAGACTTCAGATATCTCCCAAGGGTTGCGTGGAGTGGGGACCATGCCTGAGTCTCACGGGACCCCGCGTTTCAGGAGTGTTCACAATTTACCCTTGACCCCCAAACTGGACGGTCCAGTACCTGGGCCACCCCCCGCTTGACAAACTGCGGCATCCCTTGTGTCCAAATGCCCGAAGATGAGTTCTTCCCAGACCTGGGTGAACTCTTAGCAAAATGCCTTTATTTTATCAACGAAACCCAATCATAAAACTTTTTATTGCCATAACAAACCACCACAAACTTTGTGGCTTAAAGCAACATAAATGTATACTCTTCGCGTTCTGGAGATCAGAAGTCTGCAGTCAGTTCCACTGGGTGAAAATCAAGGTGTCCTCATGGCTGTGTTCTTCCTCACGGCTCTGGGGTGACATTGTTTCTTTGTCTTCTAGCTTCTGACGACCACCTGTCTTCCGGGCGTGTGGCCCTTCCTGCCTCTCTATGCCATCATTGCTTCATCTTACTGCCTTGTCCTCTTGCGACCAACCTCCCGCAGCCTCCCCCTTATAAGGACCCTTGTGATTCCACCTTGGGCCCCCACAGAGAGTCCAGGATAATCTCCCCATGTCGGGGTCCTTCACTTGCTCACATCTGCAAAGTCCCTTTGACCCCATAAGGGAACTGATTTGCAAATCCTGGGATCAGGATGTAGATACCTTTGGGGCTGTGATTCAACCACAGCCACTTCTAGGAGGGCCAGAAAACTCTGTGCCCTGGAGTCTCACAGCTTCTTTCTCCAGTGGGACAGGTCACGCTGGTGGAAAGTTACCGCGATGAGTGAATTGTTACTCAGTCCAAGGCTCCAGTCACCATGACAGTGGAGAGTGGGAGCGGAGAGCTGTTAGTGTCCTCCCCTTTGACCTGAACTCAGATACGATACCTTTAATTTTACCCTAGGGAAGGCACTGCAGTCCAGCGATTATGTCCATTTTAAAAGGAGAAACATTTTCCTGATCTTACCGTGAGACGTATTATTTACAGAACAGTGTGTCCTTGCTCCCTGCGCCCCAGCCCCTCCAGCCCGAACCCCAAGTATGTGTCTGCCTCAGGGCCTTGGCACTAGCCGTTCCCCGTACCTGGAACTTGTACTCCCCGCAAAGAGCTGCTCCACCCACCATCACCCCCTTTATGTCTCTGCCCAAACGGCGCCATCCCACAGCCCCCCCCCCGACTCCCTTTTTTAAAAGTGAACCACCACCACTACCACCACCACCTTCCCCCCGCCAAGAACTCCCCAGCCTCCTGGCTTCACGACATTCCTCACCATCTGACATTCTGGTCACTTCTTTCTTTCCATACTTTCGGTCTGTCCCAACTATACTCCGTGAGGACGGGGAATTTTCTCTGTCCCATTTTCTGGTGCACCCCCAGTGTCTAGAATAATGTCTACCACTTAGTACGTTCTCAGTATATAGTTGTTGAATAAGTGAGAAAAAAAAGCATGCAGAGAAAATAAATATCCCAGCCACAGTCAGAGTCTGAGGTTGACCCGTGGCTGTCCCCCATCACAGGCGGGAACCTGGCCAGCACGTTTTAAGAACCACACCAGGGAGAGCGAGGTGCACATCCCCAAGTCCAAGTTCAGATTAAAGCAGCAGAGTGTGTGGCCCTGGCAGAGGGGAGCAGGAGGCATGTGCTAAGTTCGAAATCACAGATCTCACTCCCTTGCTCCTTATCTTCGGCTACATTACTTAACCTCTCTGAGCTTCAACGTCTTCGTCTGTGAAATGGGCCTGAGGTAGCCTGCCTGCTCCAGGGCAGTAACCCACGTGAGGCTCCAGCGGGGCCAGGCCAGCCATGCACCTGTCACAGAGGAAGCTTACCTAACATCTAGCCTCTCCTCCGACCTGCTCCCAGACAGTCAAACCGGAAACTAGGCATTTGACATCCAAACGGTCCGGTCCTACTGGACCTCTCATCTCAGATTTGCAGCCAGAGGACCTATCAATGGGCACAGATCCCAGGCAGGTTCTCTCTGTCGACAGATCTTCATCAAGAAAGGCACAGCCAGTTTCTAGATTTTACCCAGACAGCAGTGAAACACATCTACTGTGGAGCCTGGGTTCCATGACGAGACAAAAGCCACATTGAGTCAAAGCAGCCGTGGACTCTGGCCACACCATGTCAGCAGGTGTGGGCGGGGACCAGCTCATTCACACACGCGCTGCTGTGGCTGCTCTGTGTTCAGGACCACTCTCTCTAAGCAATATGGTGCTGGAGGCACCATAGCTCCTTCGGCAGGGCGAGCCGCCCCACGTGGGAGCAAAGGTAGGGACCACAAATACATATCACGCTTCATTGAGCGCAGGGTGGGCAGTGGGAAATGGGCCACTTCAGTGTCCCCTCTGAGCCGCCCTGTCGGAGATGGCCTTTGAGGAGGAGAAGGAGAATGACCAGCTGGGAGAGGCTGGAGCTGGGGTCTGAGCTCCTTTAGGGGCAGGGACTGGGGAGGGGCACCTGCCGTGGTGCTGGCCGGGGCAGGTCGGCCGAGCAGCGCCTTGCTTTCGTTCGGAAGGGTGAGTCTTTTCCAGAGGGCAAAGCTTTCTCAATGTCAGCCATCAATTCTGAGCCACACGTCTGCTCCATACGTCTGGCAGTTAGTAGACATTTTCTTCTGGAATGTGGCAGTAAATAAGTACTCCATCTCAGTTTTAGGGTGAGGATGGGTCTTCCATCTTTTTCTGAGTCACCGCTGCATTCCAGGGGGCGTCTGCAGAGGCTGGGCCGTGTGCTACAACCCAGTCCCCGTGCTAACCTGAGCTGATTCCCTGTAGGACTGCAGAACACGGTACACTCCTTCTGTCTGTCCTCCTGCCCTCCCCCCCCCGCCCCGCATCAAGTGTGGGGAAACTGCACGAATCAGATGGTTCTATCATGGGCCTGACACCTGCTGTTGCATCTCGGGACCTCCAGCCACCTCCCATTCCTTTGCCCAGCCTGCTCGTCTTGTCCAGGATCCAGATGTGTCCGCCCCTTTGCTCGTGGTGGGAGGGGTCTCACAATGCCTTACGTTCCAGTCTCCCTGTTCAGTTCCCCACGTGGGAACATCGTGGAGCCTGGCAGGAGGAGGTCTGCTTGTTAGACCAGGGAAGCTGTGTTGTCCATGGTGTGGGGCCAAACATGAAAGGGAAGGCACAGGCAGGAAGCGCTGCATATCTAATGGCCTTGTGTGGCCTTGCCACATTGGTGCTCGGAGCACACTTAGACCATGGCTCTATGTTTACGCTGCACTGAGATAAATGGATGAGAGCATTCATGCAGGTAGAACTCTGGCTGCCCAAGATCCTGTCCGGATGCCCCAGACAACAGGGGTTGCTCCCAGGGCCCACTGGACACAATCCCACCCCGTGGCTAAGAAGCTCTAACCCACTGATTGGCGCAGCGCTCTCTTGGTAGGATGATGCCTTTTGCAGATGGGTGGAGAAAAGAATAGTAGCGGGCAATGTTCCAGAGATTATGTAGCCCATTGTTTTCTCCAGAGGAGAAGGAACTATGTCGTCAAATTAATCTCACACCCTCTGTGATGAGGGAGTTTGGATCCACGTAAAATCTGGTCGGGGAAGCCGGGGGCCCCAGCCTTGCAGTCTCCTTACAGAGCAGAGCGCCCAGCGGAGAGCAGGGAACTCTGTCCTTCCAGCAGCCGGGAATTTCATCTTATCAAGAATTCAGGACTTCGCTGAAGACTTGGGCACCCCTGAGTTTCCTCTCACAGCAGGAAAATACATTCAGTTACTCTGCTCGTGCACCTTGAAACGAGAAGAGAATCCATACATGGGAAGTCCCATCACACAGGGACTCTTCTTGGTCTTCTGTCGGATTTGGGATTTAGGGACCTTGAGCGGGGAGGCAAGGCACGTGAGAAAGACTCTGCTTGGAACAAAGGGAGGGGTCACGTTTACTCATTCGGCAAACATCTGTCCTGCATCGGGCTGGGGCCAGGCTCTGTGAAAGGACTGACTAGACACTGCGCATGCCTTCAGAGTGCCCAGCATCTGTTGGCAAAGGCCATGAACAGACGAAGAACTCCCATGGGAAGAGCAGTGATAAGGAGTTCCGGAAACCCCAGGCACCCATGGGTCCCACCAACTACTCTGTTTATGCAGCTGTTTAGAGACTAGGATTCCCAGCATTCAATGATGTGGAGAGCAGAGCGTGAAGGACTGGCATGTTCCATCACCATGGTAGACAGCCACCTGGGGGCAGCATGCCCTGGGCCTCCCTTCTGTACTAGAACTTCATGTATCTTTGTACAAATTGAGTGAGCATGGGAATCCCCTGGGGCCTTGTTGAGAGATTGCTATGTCCCACCCCCCGCATCTCTGATTCAGTAGGCCTGGGCGGTGGGGTGCGGGAGGAGCTGGAGAAATTGCACTGCTGACCACTTTCCAGGTGCTGCTGTGCTGCTGGTCCAGGAAACACACTCTAGAACCTCTATGTTAGGCTAAAGGAGGACGTGCAACAGTGTTCCCACCTTGAAAGAACCATGCTTCCTGAGCAAGAGAGAATCAGCAGCCACAACGGGAGGAATGGCCCGGGAACTGCAGGTGGAGCTCAGGGACACCCACAGCTCCTGACTGCTCAGCACAGATCCCACCACCAGCCAGGCAGCAAGGGGCTGAGACATCCAACCTGGTCTTTTCCATGCAAGTCCCGCATGATCTCATTCACCTCCAGGTACGCAGAAACCACAGCAACTGTACCATCAGACTAATTACAACGGAGCATGCCTAAGGGAAAGGATACAAAGAAAGAGGCTGCCTCAGAAAAGTTCATCAGGGAAGAATCGTAGAAGATGCCTGTTTGACGTTCTTTAATATTTTAAACTTTAAAAGCAATGCAAGATATTTTGGATCTTTTTTTTTAAGATTTTATTTATTTATTTATTTATTTATTTATTTATTTATTTATTTATTTATTTGATGGAGGGAGAGACAGCCAGTGAGAGAGGGAACACAAGCAGGAGGAGTGGGAGAGGAAGAAGCAGGCGACCAGCAGAGGAGCCCGATGTGGGGCTCGATCCCAGGACTCCGGGATCACACCCTGAGCCGAAGGCAGACGCTTAACAACTGAGCCACCCAGGCACCCATGGATCAATTTTTTAAAAAAAATCAACAGTAACAGTCTGGGCACAAAGGGAATGGACTAAAAGGGTGAGAGTGGAAGGAATCAAACAACATTGCAGAATGAAAACCTTCACTGGAGAGAGTAGGAGCAGAATTAACAATGGGGAAAATATCAGCGATGTGGAATACAAAGCAAAGAGATGAAAATGATCAGAGAGGACGCCTGGGTGGCTCAGTCGGTTAAGCATCTGCCTTTGGCTCAGGTCATGATCCCAGGGTCCTGGGATCGAGCCTCACATGGGGCTCCGTGTGCAGTGGGGTGTCTGCTTCTCCCTCTCCCTCTGCCCCTCCCCCTGCTTGTGCTCTCACACTCTCTCTCTAATAAATAAATAAAATCCTTTAAAAAAAAAAACAATCAGAGAAAAGGTGGGAAATATGGAAACAACGGGTAGAGATTTTAGAATTGTGTGTGTTCCAGAGGAAGGGACCTAAGACAAGACAGTAATCAAAGTGGTTGTCCAGAAATAGCAGGAAGCCGAAAATGACATTGGTGTAAAAATTAAAAGCCCCCTCACAAAACTCCAGCTGAGATCACTGCAAAAACATATAACTTAACACAGCGTGGAAAACATTTTTAAAATTTCATGGATAATGCAATATTACTACTGGTGTCCGGGAAGAAAAAAGAAATGATCACCCAACTAAAAATTTAGACCACCATGCGACCTCTTTGCTCCTCCCCCACATTAAACAATAGAAGATTCAGAGAAGTTTCATCAGAACCTCAAGGGGAAGATTTGTGTGATTCTAGAATTTTATACCAAGCTAAGTCTCTTGTCATAGGAGATGGTAGGAACAAAGTATTATCAGATTATGAGAACTCGGAAAACGTAGTGTTCACAAATGCTTCATTATCAAACTATTTTTAAAAGTTCTCTTAGCAGATATTTGGATGAAAATCAGGGTTGGGACAGTCACAGAAAAATGGAAATGAGCATTGAAATCAATTAAATACAATGAAGTGGCAGTAGCTGTTATAAATTTTGTTGTAGAATTAAATGCAGAAGCCAAACACCATTCTAGAAAAAATGCACATGGTAGGAAATGTGTCATAATAAATCTCCAATTAAACTTACCAAGACTGTAAAGTGTTGGATAAGAGGTTGGAAATAAAGGTATTATAAACTTTCTTATCATTTGCAAGGAAAGATGAGAAAATGCAATTTAATTTTTTGAATTTAATAATGTAAGAAATTATGGCTTAAGTAATGCACTTGATAAATGGAAAGATATCCACCAGTATAATCAAAACTAGGACAACTGTAGGTTTGGGGTTTTATTTTTTATTTTTTGCAAAAGACAAAAAGCAAGGAAACCATAGGGAAAGCTGAAGTCTGGAAATGAAATAAGAAATGTATAGCCAAACATGTTTATAAAATATAAAATGAAATAAGAAAATAATGAAATAAGAAATAAGAAATGTATAGCCAAATAAGAAAAGTATAGCCAAACTTGAAATAAGAAAAGTATAGCCAAACATGTTTATAAAATATAAAAATGCAATTAGCTTCTACCTTTGGAAGACAAAGAATCTCCAGTTAGATTTTTTTTAATCCAACTCTATTCTCTTTATAAGAGACAAGAGATATTCTCTTTATAAGACACATGCCTTTTTAAAGAGATACGTATTAGGGGCGCCTGGGTGGCTCCGTTGGTTAAAGCATCCAACTCTTGATTTCAGCTCAGGTCATGATCTCAGGGTCCTGGGATCAAGCCCCCCATTGGGCTCTGAGCTGGGCTTGGAGCCTGCCTAAGATTCTCTCTCACCCTCTCTCTCTGCCCCTCCCCCTCCCTCTCTAAAAATAGTTAACAGTAAAATAAAAACAAAGAGACATGTTTTTAATACAACACAGGAAGTTTAAGAACTGAGGGGGAGACAAAAATCTAGCAGAAAATCCATTCAGAAAGAAAATAAGCATAGCCATATTGATGTAAAAACAGATTTTTTTTTTCAAATAGAAGGCACTTAAATTTTTAAAAAATTATTTTGGATTATATATGCCTGATACATTTAGTATCATTTGACAGCACAGGTGATCCGAAAAATAATCTGATCTCTTGAAAATTTAGACTCCTAGGTTTTTGTTTTTCAATTTTTATTTATTTTTAATTCCAGTATAATTAACACATGGTGTTATATATAGTTCCAGGTGTACAATATAGTGATTCAACAATTCTATACATTACTTGGCTCTCATCATGATAAGTGTACTCATTAATCCCCGTCACCTAGTTCACCCATACCCCCACCTAGCTCCCCTCTGGCAACCACCAGTTTGTTCTCTCTCTATTTAAGAGTCTGGGTTTTTTTTGTTGGTCTCTTTTTGGCACTTGAATATTTTTTTAATGACTGACTGTGTAGATTGGTAGAAGGTATACTACCTTCTGTACCCTATTCCCATGTGTAGGTGTTTTCCCCCACACTACCAAGCAGTTCTCCAACATTAGCTCGGTGTCCTATAGTTCAACTCAGTTCTGACCTTATCTACCTGGAGATGTTATCAGATTCCAGGAGCTCAGGGCTCAACCCAGAAGGCTGCCCTCCACTTCAGTTGCCAATTGCGAGTCCGGATTGTTACCCATAGTTCTGACTAGCTGCCTGTAAGTGAAAGCTTCCTGGGACACCCTCCTTTGAGTTCCATTAATTTGCTAGTGTGGCTCACAAACCAGTTAGATGGCTTAGATTACTCACTAGATTACTGGTTTATTGCAAAGGTTATTAAAGGATACAAATGAATGGCCAGATAAAGAGAGATGTATGCTGAGATCCCAAACAAGGGGGCTCCTGTCCTCATGGGATTTGGGGCACATGGAAGTGTCCTGGCTCACTAACCTAGAAGCTCTCTAAATCCCCTCCTTTTGGGTTTTTATGGAGGCTTCATAACATAGGCACAGTTGATTAAAACATTGGCCACTGCTGATTGAGTCAACCTCCAGCACCTCTTCCCTCCTCAGAAATCAGGGGGAGGGACTGAAAGTTACATGATTGGTTCCCCTGGCAACCAGCTCTCCATCTTGGAGGGATTTCCAAAGGTCACCTCAGTAACATAAACTTACTTGAGGTTGAAAGGGGCTTGCGAATAACAAGACACCCATTTGTGGCTCGGAAGGGATTGCAGGAACTGAGGACAAGAGACCAAATACTGAAACAAAAGATGCTCTTATCACTTCAGAAATTCCAAGAGTTTTGGGAGCTGTGAGCCAGGAACCAGCAACACTAAATGGAAGACTAAAATATACACGTATTATAAATCACAGTATCACATACACCCTGCCCATTCTATCATGGAGGCTGTAACCTGTTTATCTTGATGTCCTCCCAATGCCTTTCCAGGGCTTTTTCATACTCCAGACCCTCTTCCTTTCTGATGACTTTTATTATCACCTGTATGCAAATGACTTCCAAAGCCGTATCATTAGCCCATATCTAGACATCCTCCTGGGCTATTCTGTCGGGCTGTCCCTCAGGAACCTCCCGGGCACAAATCCAGAATTCACCTGGTCACCTTTCTCTCTGCCTGGTCTTTCTGTGTTCCCTCCAGCTGAACAGAAACGCAGGCGTCATCCTGATTGGCTCATTCCCCTTCATGCTCCGCACACAATGAATGGTTAAGTCTTGCCAGTCACGCTCTTACGTGGCTCTCTTACATGGTTCTTCATTCTCTCTGTCACCATAGCCCACTGTTAAGAAGTGATTGAAGAAGACAATTTAGGTGATGAAAGCAAACTTTCACACTTCATGAAGCAGACAGTTTGCATTCGGAGAATGCAAAATGGGGCGGAAGACAGGAAACTTTTATAGGATAATGCATAGGGAACAAGGAAGAGAAAAATTGGAAATGTCTGATTGGCTGGGGACACACACAGTGAGCCCTGTTTGGGGGGAGAAGGCCCAGCATTGGCTTGGTGGCCGGCTGACTGGATGCACTGAACTTCTCAAGAGGAACATTACAAGGACGCAAAAGTTATCTCAGCTCTGGTTTGCTAATGTGTCACCTCAGGCAGGAGTGGCTTTCTCCTGGGCCTAGAACATTAGGTCAACACCACCACAGTTTCTAAACCTGTTGCTTCAGTAGCCTCCTCTCTGGCCATCTTGCCCCTTGTACACCAAGCATATTTCTTCTCAAGCTCAAACTCGATGAAATCATTTCTCCAGTGAAGATCCTTTAGGTGCACCCCATTCTACCCAAAAGAGAAAACAAAACTCCATTCTTCAAAAAATGAAACCTAGAATTACAATATGACTCAGCAACTCCACTTCTGGGTGGTCTATACCCAAGAAAGCGGAGAGCAGGGACACGATCGGGTATTTGCACACCGACGTTCGTAGCAGCATTATTCACGGTAGCCACGGGTGGAGGCAACACGGATGAAGCTAAGTGAAATTAGCCAGTCATAGAAGGACAAACACTGCCACTTATATGAGGTGTCAGATTCATGTTAGACTGTCTACAGGAAGTAGAATGGTGGCTGCCAGGGGCTGGGGAAGCAGAGAGGGGGATGGGGAGATAGTGTTGAATGGATGTGGAGTTTCAGTTTAGGAAGACGAAAAAAGTTCTGGAGATGAATGGTGGTGATGGTTTCACAACAATGTGAAAGGACATCGTGTCACAGCGTTGTATGCTGTTACTGATTAGCACTCTCCCCGCAGCTCTCCCCTCATCCCCTACCTCCTTCTACTGCTCCCAGTCCTCAGAAGAACTCAACCTATAGCCATTCATGGAACACGTCAGCTTTCACACCCTAGGTCTTGGTTTGGCCATGAGTTGTGGCCACCATGTCCTTCTCCCCTCCCTTCCCCCCACCCTCCTACCGCCCCACTCACCTGGCAAACCTTTAGGTCTCAGCTTGCATGCCTGTCCTCCAGGTAGCCTTCTAGAACCTGCTGCCTTGTTTACGGGTTCCCAAGCCATCCAGTGCTTCCCCCGTCATGGCTCCTAACACACTGAATTAAAATCACTTATTGGATTATCTTTGGAGGGCAAGATTCATGTCTTGCTCACCTTTGCATCTCCATCAGTGTCTGGCATGGAGTCAGCCTCAATAACTACTGAATTAAGAAATCACCCTTTTTTGCACAAAGGAATAGCCCCATTCAAGTAATATTAGGACTGTAAGATACAGTTCTCTTCATAGACTTTAATATGTGACCCATGGTCTTTGACAAATCAAGTAGTCCCCAGAAAAATAAGGTTATAGGAGATGGCAGATTATAAATGTAAGGCTACATAATATAATTAATGAAGATAAATATGTTCGTGTAGTTGACCCTGCAGAGATATCATAATGGAAAACTCCTTCTGTTCCTAGAAACTAACAGATGTACAGGCTGCATTCTTTAATCATGATTCACTACAAACAGAATAAAACAACAAAAACCAAACCTAGAAGAAAGAAAAACAAGTAGGATTATAAATACAAAATGGGATATCAGAAGTACTGAGAGAAATTTTAAATGTGTGTAGTTACATGCTAATCTTTTGGCTGGTTTTCTGAAAAAGAAATACAGAATTCCAAAATTGACTCAAGAAAAATTTAAAAGCTACAGGACTGATAATGGAAGGAATACTTGTTGGCATTGTGTCCATAGTGTTTGACAGTGATGTCTTTCAAACTTATAAAAGAGATCTATGCTGACAATATAGAAAACTTGGAATCCTACTTAATTAATTTTGTTTAAATATTAGCATCCTGTTATTAAAAGATGACCCAGATGGCTGAATAGAAGGAAAATAGAGATTTCTGGAATCTGTATCTTGTCTTCACTTTGTCAGACTCTGGCTGATTCTTTTCACCTAATTTCTGATTTTCCGTGAATTCTCAGCTGGTTAGGGTTCCTCCAGGCTTCCAGCCCTTCAGCTGGTCTTCCAGGAAATGCTTACTTATTTTCTCAGTCTCTCTGATTTTGTCACTCTTTGTCTCTGATTGTGGCACACTGGGTGGGAGGGTGTCCAAATTTTCTCATCTGTGATGTCCATCACCATCACCCTGCCAGCCTTCTCCCAGCACCCAAGCTAACAACCACATGTTCCCCTATCAAATCTAAGGGGCAATAAGACTGCAGGTCAACCCTAAGTGTGTCTCATAATTCACTCTATAGTCAATAAACTATGATGCAGAAAACAAATCCACTTTACACCCCCTACTTCACTTGTTCTTACTTATATAAATGGCTTTGAACTTGAGTCATTTAAATTTCCAGCAAATTTCAGTGACCTCATTTCATTTGTTACAATAAGGGCATATTTAAAGCAAGGTAAGGATTGATTACAAAGAAAGCAGAGAAAGAAAAATGTCTAGAGCTTTCTTTCACTGCGATCCAGACTAAACTTAAAATATTATTCTGTACTCATTTTTGGCTGAGTTTTACTGCAGAACTCCCAAAGGCTTCATGGCCAACATAAGGGTTTATTTCTCTTAAATCACATCCCCTTTGTGAGTTAGCCCCACGTTGTATTTATTCCAGAAGCCAGGATGAAGGAGCAGCCCGTATTTGGTGTAAATGTTTTTGTGACAGAAGGGGAAAAGAAATGGCAGAACACAAGACAGCTTTGAGACTTCTCTTTGGACATCCATCACTTTCTTATATGACTTTCACTGGCTTTTAATTGGCCAAAGCCTTACATCAGTGGGCAGGGAAATAGGGTCCTCTCACATGTTGGGGAAAGAAATAATTGGAAATAATAAAACCTATTACAGCCCATACTTTTGCTCACAAATATTCATTTCCCTCCCTTCAGCCACAAAATTTACTCCGCCCTCCCCAAAGGAAACACCCAAAAGTCCCATGCAATTACAACATATAAGACTCAAGATCTAGAATCTCATGATATACATTAAATCTGGGTGTGGCTTCTCCTAATCTGGAGACTATACAACTAAACAAAAAAAATCCCCTCCTCTCGCCCCACCACACTTAGCATATAAGGGTGGTACAGACTCAGGCTAACCACCCAAACAATCTCATCCAGAAAAAGAAAAATGGAAGACACATAACAATCAAAGGCTTGGAGCAAGTCTGAACTCTTGTGGAACAGACCTTGGGGTGAGGAATATTCCTTGATTAGACCTTAGTTCTGCTTCCTGGAAACTGCTTTGAGTTCATTGCATGATTTCAAGCATGGTTCCCAGCTTCACCCTCTGGGAGATCCGTCCTTTGCGCTGGTCAACTAGTACTTATCTGATGAGGGCATTGGAGAATATGTCTTGCTTGGGGCCTGTGTAGGTTATTCTCCTAATGGCTTGTGCCCATAAAAGGTTGGGAGCCCAAAGATCATTGTAAGTTTTGAACAGTCATCGAGTCTTTTAATTCCAGGCTGTTGGCTCTTACCCAGTACAGCTCTCTCAAAAACTTAGTCATTTTTTTAAATCTATTTGATTTCAATTGTTTTCTGCTAATAGCCACATCCACAATTATTTTCAGACATAACTCTCTCTAAACTTAACGAGTTTCCTCGGAGAGTCACTTAACATATTCAGAGGTTTTAATAAGGAACGCTTAGATTTGTTTTGTTATTTATAGCATTTCTCAATTTTCTCTCTTCCTAGTTGAAAATGAGAAACAATTGCTTCTTTCTGTTCTGTAAGACCAGGAATTTCTGAGTTGTCTCTATCCCTGGCTTACAAACCAACCGATTCTTTCCTGACCACATCTCTCTTTTCCCCCCCTTTTTAAAAAATTAAGATATAATTCACATATAACATTACATTAGCTTCATATATATAGGATAATGATTCAATATTTATATATATTGCAAAATGATCATCACAATAAATTAACATCCATCCCCACGCATAATTACACACTTTTTTGCTTGTAATGAGAAGTTCTAAGACCTACTCTTTTAGTTTCAAATATGCAATACAGTGTTATTAACTGTAGTCACCATGCTGTACATGAGAGCCCCAGAACTTTTTATTTTATAACCAAAAGTGTGTACCTTCTGAACCCCTTCACCCATTTCACCCACTGCCCACCCCCAAATCTTGCAACCAGCAGGCCGTTCTCTGTATCTATGAGTTCAGGGTTTTTTTGGTTGGTTGGTTGGTTGGTTGGTTGGTTGGTTGGTTGGTTGGTTTTAGATTCTATATATAATGAAATCATATAATATTTGTCTTTCTCTGTATAACTTCTTTCAGTCTGAGCTCACCTCTTTCTTGTGGCACCCTGTCAGATATAACCAGTTGCAACCATGCTGTTCCCCAAACTAATTACCTAAACTCATTTGACATATATCTGTCCTTCAAGTCCTCACAGGCAATGACTTACCAAATGTTGTCCTTCTGCATAACATACATGGGTCTTTATCTTTCCAGCCTCCCATAACAGTTTTCTCATTTCCCACCACTTGGCCCTGGACCATCATATTTTAGAAAGTTCATGATGGTAGCCTGTCGCTTCCGTGTATTGATTTTTGTATTATTGACTTAAACCAAGTTAGCAAACAAGCCCAAAATCTTTACGGCCGATAACAACAGAGGGCATTTCTTACTCACATTACTTTTCCTTTTTGGGGGGTATCTTCAGGTCTTCTCCACTTTATTCTTGTTCTGGGGCCCAGACAGAAGGAACACCCCCACATGGGACATGCTGTTCTCATGGCGGAGGGGAAAGAGCACATGATAGAACCACATAATGGCTCTTAAAGCTTTTCATAGGATGTGGTGTATGTGACTTCTATTCACATTTCATTGGCCAAGAAAGTCCTATGACCGAACCTGACAGAAATGGAGTGGGAGAGTATAACCCTCTCCGGAGGACGGGAGGAACAACAGGGGGAAGCTACACCCGCCCTTTAGCTTCTCTTCTTCATACACATGGCTTTGAACTTGCATTTTATCTTGTTAGAACAAGATACATGTTTACTTTTTTAAGATTTATTTTAGAGAGAGAGTGGGAGGGGGAGGAGCAGAGGGAGAGGGAGAAGCAGACTCTATACTGAGCAGTGAGCCCGACGCGGGGCTCGATCTCACAACCCTGAGATCATGAGCTGAGCCGAAACCAAGAGTCAGACACTCAACCAACTGAGCCACCCAGACGCCCGGAACAAGCTACCTATTTAAAGCAAGATGGGAATGGCTGGCTCCTTGGGAGATGTGTCATCTTTAGAGACGTGTGCCTTGTCTGAAGTGTGACACAAGTCCAAAGTCCGTGAGGTGTGCAGGGTGTACGGAGGTGACAGCAGATGGCTTGGGTGAGTGAGTAGGAAGCCAAACTAGCAGGTGGCATTTTTTTTCCTCCAGGACTTTCAATGGAGGGGGACATGTTGCACTCACTGTACTCCCAGTAAGTCCCCTGCAAGTTCACGAGCGTGTTTGGAGCTGAACGGGATGGAAAAACACATCTGCTACCTGGCAAAGCGGAGAGAAGCTCCTGGAAAGGAGCTTTGCGGTGTTAGGGCCATGGGTCATGCTCCCCGAGCTGGGTTCTCACCCCCGTGTGCCCAAGACCTTCTCACTCCTCTCTATCCCCACAGTTCGACATGCAGAGGATGACGCTGGAGGAGCTGAAACACATCCTCTACCACGCCTTCCGGGACCACCTGACGATGAAGGACATTGAGAACATCATCATCAACGAGGAGGAGAGCCTGCAGGAGACGTCGGAGAACTGCCAAACCGAGTTTGAGGGAGGTAGGTACCCTGCTTCTGCTTTCTACTTGGTCTGGGCGCAGCGCACGTCTCCACATCCTCGTAGATGGAAAATACATTTATAGTCGGGGCTGCAGTGCCTTGTACGGGAGCCAAGAATCCAGGACCGAGGCTACACGATCCTTGCTGCAAAGATGTAGCAGGTTATTTATTTTCTTTCTGTTTTTTCCCCAAACTCGGCATTTTTGAAGGACCTCTAGTGACCCTGCCTTCCCTCCCGTGATCCTCTGAGGTCTGTGATTAGATGTGCGGGTTTGTGGTGTTTGCTTTTACCTACTGGGGGCCGCGTGGAGTGGTACACAGCCTGTTTGGGCCGGCGGCAAACTTGGATCGAGTCCAGTGGCTGTGTGACCTTGGCCGCCAGGTGTGCCTTCTCTGAGGGCGTCCTTGCCTGGGAACCTCAGGATAATTACACCTGCTTCTCAGGACCCTGAGGAATGGCTTACCTGTGTGCTCCCCAGAAAGAGCCCCATTCATGAAAGGACTCTCGTGAACTTAACCACTTAGTTCCAGAAGAAATAAGGTTTTCGAGAGGCCATTTGTGGGGGCTCATGAAAGAAAAGAAAAAAAAAAACACCTACCTGATCCCCTAATTAGTAGAAAGTTCCAGGGAAGCTAAATAATTGAATCCCTCTTTCTCACTTTAACAATCAGAACTGCTTGTAACAACACTGATGCGTAGAAAAAAAAAATATTTTTAAGTTACATTAAAACAGGGTATTAGGCTACCAGCAATTTGTAACTTGTTCGGTGCTGAGATTTCTTAAAGGGGTCAAACTGTTAGCTTCTATTTATTCTTTTTTCTGAACACTTAAAGAAATCCGTGTACGCAGTGGGTAAGGTATCCGGTAGTCACCAGAATAGCATTTGGCCGCCTGGTCTTAGCGCTGCCACATTCGACCCCGCCGAGCACTGTGTCAGGGAGTCTACTCGGGGCGGGGTTAGTCCAGGTGGCCACAGGGGCTCATTCAGACCAGGGCTCCCACGTGTGCTGTCTGGGCTGTGAGGTGTGTGGGATGAAAGGCCAGGACGAGAGGGAACAGGAGGAGATGCTCATACTCCAGGCGATAAAGGAAATGAACTCAAGCCTGGAGAATAGGGAGTGGTGGGTGGGAACGGGCGTAAACCTGAGAGCAATGCCCCTTGGAAAGACATTCAAATTTAAATTTTTCAAACATGCTGTGAATGACAAACAACCCATTAGCGGTACAGAGGCTGCCTCGGTTGGCCTCCGTGTGACTCCGGGGTTGTCGCATCAGTAACCGTATTTTGAGCTGGAGGCACACAAGAGCGGGAAGGTCACAGCCAAGGCCATTTGCAGCAGGACAGGTGGGGGGCCAGGGAGGGTGAGTGGAGGGAGGCAGAGATGGGAGAAAACTTGGATAAATTTTCCTTGGCCTCTCCCACTCCGTCTCATTCCTCCTTGATGACAGACTGTGTGTTCAGATCATGGAAGCACTGGGGGCTCCACCCCCCCCCACCCCCCCCACCCCCCCACCCCCCCCCCCGTCAGCAAACGCTCTTGAGATGGGTGGGGAGAATATTTCTGGGCATTTTGTTTTCCACAAGACCCTTTGTTTGTGGATCACTGTTGTGTTCAGAGAAATGTCACAAGTCTTAGTAATTTGGGAAAGGTCAGACTGTGCACGGGGAAGTAATCTGAACTCTAAGCAATCTCTTTTTATTATTCAAGAGCTCATACATTAATAAAGTAAATGACTGAGAGAGGGATTTTTCCAAACAGAAGTCTTACTGAGTCTCCTTTCATTGATTCCGACCTATAACGTTGGCAACAGCTACCATTTGGGGACGGGGGATAATTGATAAATTCCAGCCACCATTACTAAATGCTTTAAACTCTGTGGTCTTATTTAATAAAAGAAACATTGCTTTATAATCAGTACACTGCTTTTTTGAATGACCTCTGCAACCTTGATGACGTAATCCGTTTTGCTTGTTTTCATGTCAGAGAGTTGTTTTTTGTGTGTGCGTTTTGTATTTTAACTATTATGTCCCTGCTGTTTGGCCCCAAACATAAGCTCATTGCTTTGTGTTCAGGTTTAAGATTTTTCCAATCTCGGATAGGATCAGAGTCTCTGGTGGATAGATTTAATGCCCACAGCCCTCTCTTTGTTCAAGAAGGGGCTTCCCTGATTGCATTTTTGGGTACAGTTGTCTAGGAAGAGATGCCACACAGGCACTGAGGTCCCCCCCCCCCGGTGCCCTAGGACTAGAAGAGTCCATTTGAGACTCCGTGGCTGACCTTGACCTCCTCCCTTTCCATCCAGGGAGCTCGTCCTTCCTGCTCTTACTAAAACTTTGCTGCAGCAAAAAACAAACAAAGCAGCTCACCCAGAAAGCCGGTAGATCCATGGGCATTGGGGGTCCTGCCCTCCTTTATGTCAGAAGAAGGAATCCATGAGAAAGAAAAAACCCTAAAAGTGTAGGTCTTTGCCTTAAAAGCTGAAAGGGCACATCTGTCTCTGAGTAAGGAAGGAGGAGGTGGTCAATGAAACTGATGTTGTATTGGGGGTGCCTGGGTGGCTCAGTCAGTTAAGCGTCTGCCTTCAGCTCAGGTCATGATCCCAGGGTCCTGGGATCAAGCCCCACGTTGGGCTCCCTGCTCAGTGCAGAGCCTGCTTTTCCCTCTCCCTCTGCCACTCCCCCGGCTCGTGCGCTCTCTTTCTCTCTCTCCCTCTATTAAATAAATAAAACTTAAAAAAAGAGAAAGAAACTGATGTTGTGTGGCAGAGGAGGAATTTAATCAAATGGCTTGGAGCACAGCAAGGTTAGGGTCAAGGCTGGGATCCTGGAGTGTGGCAGAGCTTTGGAAATGCGGATTTGTGCAATGCGTGTGACACGGCGCCAGTTAGACGTGAACAGACCTTCCACATGCCCCCAGCATCGTTTCACATCAGTGCTTATATTTTCACTTTTATAGATAGATCTTGAGACTTGGACAGAGGTGTTCCTGTTCTGTGCACTGAGTCAGGACACAAACATCCTTCCTTCCATCTGAATGGAAACATAAAGGAGAAATAAGCCAGGAGCCCAAGGGGTTGTGGCCCCCGTGATGGGAGAGGTTTCTGTTTTTCTTTTTCTCCTTTTAGTTTTCCTTTTGGCTTGATGTTGTTGTCTTTATTTGTTTGAGTTTTAGGTCAACACGGATCACAGATATATGCACGTACACACGTGCGCACGCACACACACACACACCAGCCCCTGACGCATTCGAATCTGCCTTATCTTTATGGAAGACAGGGCTCTGTGATCATCAGGAAGCAGGAAGTTTTCCATCTTATCCCAGGGGAAGGACAAGAGGCAACAGGAAGAGACTCCAAGCTACATAGAAGGAAAGCTTTCCTGACTTCTCCGGGAAACTCTGAGTTGGGGGTTCATGTCCCGCATAGAACGCATTTTCCTGGAGCACCAAAAGAAGTCACCTACAGAAACCCTTTAAAGGCAGGGAAGAGACTAGAAGAATCGAATTCCAGGGCTCTGAAGGGGACCTTTCCTTTATTTGCACCTGGATTCTGGCTGAGAAATTCCTCGGATTGAGTCAGGCACCTGACCGGCTGTCACCCATGTGGTGGGTGCTCTGGGCACGAGGTCGCTGAATGGCACTGAATTCCGGGGCTCTCTGGCCTAGCCCCCTAGCCCGCAGCCTATACGGCCCGGATCCAGTGAGAATACTCAGTATGACTTTCAGGCCCTCCCAATCCCCCCGTTCCTTTTGAATTCCCTTCTTCAGATAAATTATGCTCAGTGTTCGGAAGTGTCAGTTGTCCCTGTTTGTGTTCTAACCATTGGGAAAAATAAATAGGTCAGCATCGACCAAAATGGGTTAGATACAAAAGCACGTGACTACCCACAATGCCCACTCACTATCCTTGCGACGTAAGAGTTTTAAGACGTTTTGCTTCAGTTTCACCCCTTACAATTACCAGACATTTTGCTTTTGGACAACGTAAGCTCAGCGACACTGAGAGACAAATTCGCAGTTCATTCTTTGGTTCCAGTGGCTGACGTATGTGAAATGGAGTGGTCTTGTGGTTGCATCATCTATCTGCCTGCCACCGGATCCTTATTAAGGGGTCGCAGAAGAAATTATACTATCTATTAAGTTTGATTTACTGCCTCCAATATGTTTACTGCTCAAGTCACATTGATACGGCCCAGGAGGTAAAGGGACAGGAGGCAACTGCCCGGCGTGCTGGCCACAGGCTGGTCATTTGTCAACATGTGCAACGAACCTGAGAGATTAGTTCTGCGGCCCCACTGGCACAGATGAGGGAAGTGAGGCTCAGCAGAGTGGGGTCCTTTGTCCAAAGTCAAATCGTGGGTAAGGATTTAAACCCCGGGGCTCTCTGACAAAGCCCTGCGCTGGCCTCTTCATCTGTTTCTCTGGGTTCCTAGGCCAGACGTAGCCGTTTCAGAGTGCTTACAGAATGGCACTCCATCAGTCCTCATTTTTCATTCCATCGCCAGTGAAATCATATTATATTTGGAAGTTGAGTAGAAGTGCAGAAAGACAGTGTGTGAGCCCTTTCAAGACACATCCCCCAAATGTTGTCCCTAAATGGAATACCAGCTGTCAGATTTTTCTAGACATTCTGACAACACGCATGGCAGAAGGAAGTAAAGCAAAATCATCAACGGGGGAATAAATAGTTTCTGTGAAAGGCTGGCAGAACGGCTCTGCCCTGTTCAGTGATGGGATGACGGACAAGAGAAATAAATGTCCGGGGAGGTGACACAGGCCAGGTAAACCCCAAAGCATCGCTGTGGGGATGTGTGGGTTATAATCCCAGCCCTGTGTTGGCTAGATATGGGTAAGTTATTATTTTTGTTAAGATTTATTTACTTATTTGAAAGAGAGAAAAAAATAGAGAGAGAGTAAGGGGAGGGGCAGAGGGAGAAGGAGAGCATTTTCAAGCAGACTCCCTGCTGAGGGCAGAGCCTGATGTGGGGTTTGATCCCATGACCCTGAGATCATGACCTGAGCCAAAACCAAGAGTCAGACGCTCAACTGACTGAGCCACCCAGGTGCCCCAACCCTGGGTTAGTTATTTAAAAACTCTCTGGGCCTTCTTTTCTTCATCTGTCCAATGCAAAGATTGGACAATGACGGTCCCATCCAGATTCAACAATTTCTGGACTCACTGGAAGGTCAGAAAGAACGTGCAGCCAAATCCAAGGTCCCCAGCTCAGCCATCCCTGCTGAATTTGCAGGATTCCTATCAGGATGTCAAATGCACACCCAGAGGGGGAGCCTTGCCCCATCGCCTGGCCAGGCACATTGGGTATTTCAGGCCCATCCAAATGAAAAGGGCATAAGATGTCATCTCTACCATCTGCTCCTGTTTTTCTCCGGTGCTAAATAAAACCTGTTCTCCTTGGGTAAAGGTAGGGGCTTAAGGTGTAGCTGAGGTCCATGGCAGGTAGTGAGACAGGAGACAGTCTGTAAAGAGATTTGGGGCTTCAGGAAGAAAGGGATTTTTCTTCTGTTCGGAATTCTTCCCAGCAATCCTGGAGGAAAGCTTTCTGGAGCCATCAGTGAGGAGGGATGAGAATCTGAGACACCAGACAGAGAGCTGGAGAGCTGTTTTTGATAAATACACCTGCCAGTTAGGAACTCCAGCTCTAACAGACACATGAAAAAATGTTCAAAATCATTAGCCATCAGGGAAATTCAAATCAAAACCACACTGAGATACCACCTTACGCCAGTTAGAATGGCAAAAATTGACAAGGCAAGAAAAAACAATTGTTGGAGAGGATGTGGAGAAAGGGGATCCCTCCTACATTGTTGGTGGGAATGCAAGTTGGTACAGCCACTCTGGAAAACAGTGTGGAGGTCCCTTAAAAAGTTAAAAATTGAGCTACCCTATGACCCAGCCATTGCACTACTGGGTATTTACCCCAAAGATACAGACGTAGTGAAGAGAAGGGCCATATGCACCCCAATGTTCATAGCAGCATTGTCCACGATAGCTAAATCGTGGAAGGAACCGAGATGCCCTTCAACAGATGACTGGATTAAGAAGTTGTGGCCCATATATACAATGGAATATTACTCAGCTATCAGAAAGAACGAGTTCTCAACATTTGCTGCAACATGGACGGCACTGGAGAAGATAATGCTAAGTGAAATACGTCAAGCAGAGAAAGACAATTATCATATGATTTCTCTCACCTATGGAACATAAGAACTAGGAAGATTGGTAGGGGAAGAAACGGATAAAGAAAGGGGGGTAATCAGAAGGGGGGATGAAGCATGAGAGACTATGGACTCTGAGAAACAAACTGAGGGCTTCAGAGAGGAGGGGGGTGGGGGAATGGGATAGACTGGTGATGGGTAGTAAGGAGGGCATGTATTGCATGGTGCACTGGGTGTTATATGCAACTAATGAATCATCGAACTTTACATCAGAAACCAGGGATGTACTGTATGGTGACTAACATAATATAATAAAAAAACACAAAAAAAATGAAAAAAAAATTAGGAACTCCAGCTCTGCACTCTGGACAGGCCTGGCTTAAAATCCTGCCACACTGTGTATTCGGTCACTTGCCTGAGACGCTTAAATAAATATTCAGAGCCTAATGTTCTTCATCCGTGAAATGGGAATCACATAATGACCTCATGTGGCTGTTAGGAGGATTACGTGAGGTAAACACATGAGAACATTTTGTACGATGCTTAACACAGTAGTAAACACTCAAAACAAACAAACCAACAAACCAAAGTTAGCTGGTCCCTAGCCCCAGTTCTGTTCGTCTTATGTTTTTCCCTGGGGACATCGTGAATACCCACAGCTAGAATGCCACATCTTTGAAGGATAGGACAGGGACCAAACTTGCAGGGTTTGAACATTCTTCTTGACACATTCATTCCTAGAGTCGTCATTGCCAACACTGGACTTACCAAAAGTACTGGTCAAAACTCTTGGTTTCAAGTAGCAGAAACTCCACCCAGAGCCCCTTAAAGTAAAAAAACACTGGCTCAGATAAGACAAGAAGTCAAAGGGTTGAACTTTGGCTGACCTGGATCCAAAGAGTTCAAGCGACTTTCTCCCCTCCTCACTCCCCAGTCTCGTACTGTCTCCTTCCCTATCTCTCTGTCCTTCCTTCCTCTCTATCAGCTTCATTCTTGGGCAGATTCTCTCTCTCCCCAAAGTGACAGGATTGTCTCTCTGAAGACTCATCTCCATTCCAAGAAGGGGCTCCCATCAATCATGCCTGGCCCATGGGTCTCGCCCTGGACCAAGCCAAGAGCTTGGCTCACTCTACTTGGCCAATCTGGTTTGCTGCAGTGGGAAAGGTAAAGCACTGGACTGAGAGTTCCACTAGGTGAAGAGGTACAGATTCCCAAACCAAAAGATGAATTTTGTTCCAAGAAGAGGAAAGGTCTGTTGGAAAAGCCAAAACAACACCTGGTCCCCAGTGGAACCCTCAAAGCAGGATATAGCTGTGTGATGACTAGAAACCCAAGATGATTTTGTGGTAGAAAAGGAGCTAGCTCCCACCCCCGGAAGGAGAGGTGGCCCCTGTTCCCCTTAAGGGGCATCGGAAAACATACCAGCCTCACTGCTGTTTGCTCAGAGACCACCTCGTCCCTCTTGTCTTCAGGTCAAGACAACCCCAGGTCAACCTGGGGTACCTGAGCATTCCTCATCACTGATGTATAGAAAATTCTCTTTCAGAGGCTCTTAATTAGTCCCACTTTAGGCTATGGAAATATTCAGTTTCATAAAATCATAAAATGTTGGACCTGGAAGGATCACAGAGCAATAATAGCTCCCAGACCTGGTCGTTCTGGCTCATTGTGAGAATCACCTAAGATGGGTTTGATATTGTTTTGTTTTTAAACATTCCTGAGCTCCAAGCTCCCTGCCAGGAATATCACTTACATAGGTCTGTGTGGGGGCAATTAATCAGAATTGTTATGATTCTGGTTTGCCTCACTGGGGAGCCGGTGCCTCCGGATATGCAGCCCCATTTCTAAGAGGCTGAAGCCAGAGGGATCATGAACCCCATATATCCAGGGTCACCCAGCTGGTCAGTGGCAAAATCCGTAGAGATGCCCGTCTCCCGGAGAAATTCCAACAGTCACTGCCTGTGATTTGCCGAGTGGAGCAGGGTGAATCTCCGTGAAAATAAGAAAGCAGAAGAAGAGTCTGTTGCTAGAGCTTGCAAACCCAGGGCCTGTTGTAGCAGCCAGACGTCTGCAGGTACTAAGGACTTGCTACTAAGCTTTCAAGAAAGCTAGAGACCCCACTTCTATGCCTTCCTGTGTCAATCCACCCCCCCAACTCACATTTCATCCCCATGTACTTTCGGGGCTCCTACTCTGTCAACCACGAGGCTGGAAAGGGAGCTCAAGGCCTGATGGAAAGACAGACAGAAAAAGGGCTGCCAGCAGCGTGATGCATTCTTACCATTTTCATGTTCAGTTTCAAGTTCCTCAAAAAGAGTTAGCACATGACCCAGAAATTTGACTCCTAGATCTGTACCCCAGAGAGCCCCAAAACATGTCTACACAAACACGTGTATATGAGTGTTAGAGCAGCATTGCCCATAATAGCCCAAAAATGGACGCAACCCCAACGACCATCCGCTGCGGAACGGATAAACAATAAACAAAAAGAAAGGAAGTAGGAATGCTCGCTCGGGCATGCATGGGCCTGGCTTAGCGGAAGAAGTAAGACACAAAAGGCTACCTGTTGTATAACGTACTGGCAATGCCCAGGCTAGGTACAAGCACAGAGCCAGGAGTGGCTTAGTGATTGCCAGGGGCCGGGAGGCGGGAATGAAGTGTGACTTCTAATGCACGTGGGGTCTCCTTTTAGGGTGATGAAAACATTCGGGAATGAGGTAGTGGTGATGCTTTCACAGCCTCGCAAATGTACTAAATGCCACTGAACTGGTCGCCCTTGAAGGGTGAGTGTTCTGGTATGGGAATGCCATCTCAATGAGAAATAAATAAATATTGAGAGTTAGACCACGACAAACATGGAAAAGGCTCAGGCTGTTTGAGAGCAAGATGTTCAGGAGAAGCCTCCTAGGAAAGTAGGGTTTGGGGTAGGCCCAGGAGAAATGGGGGCGGGGGGGCAGCGGGCACCCCTAGCAGAGAGAACGGGCGCCGAGTCTTGGGTGAGGATGACCTGAAACAGAGGTTGCTGGACAGGGAGGCACAGTGGTCGAGGAGCAGAGGTGGGACAGGGATGGGAGGTGGTCTGTGGTCCTCTCTGCTGAGCTTAGGAGCTGGATGACACACACTCCCCCAGCTAGAAGGCCTTTGCAGAAAGGTTGCGGGCATCCGTCGTGCGTCCTAAGTGCCGCCGTAGGAAGGGGAGTCTCGCTGCAGCCCCAAACGAATTCATGAGGGAAGGGACCACAGCAAAGGTCTGGGAGCACTGCCTGGATATGCATTCCCAAGCTGGAGGCTGCAGGGAACAGGAGAAAAATGAGCAGACCTTTCTTCCAGCCCGGAGGGGATAGGAGGAAGTCTTGCATTTCTTTAGCAATTCACCGTTGGACTTGGCTTTCACTTTTTGTTATTAGCTCATTCATCTTTGAGAGAATTCTTGACATCGGCAGGACTATTAGCACTAGCTGCTTCTATGGAGAGAGAAACTGAGGCTCAGAGAAGCTCAGTCACTGGCCCGGGACTGCTTCTAAGTGGTGGTGAAGGGAAGTCCTAACCTGGATTTACAGTTCGTCCTAGGCTGGCCTGTAGTCTTGTTGCAGAAGCAAAGCCTAGACACAGAGAATAAAGAAAACCCCCAAACTATTGCACAATGCAAATGTATGATGGCCAAAGACAGGGCTTAAATTATTATCAACAAGCACATTAATTCATGCCTGGTTGTACTCCGTCAACCACATCAGGTGTTTGAAGTGCCTTCTCTTTAGAACTTTCTATTGCTGAGTTTTCTATTGCTAAACAAAAGACAGAGTTTGTGCAGAGGTTTTGAACCTGGGGATTGGAATGGCTCCACCATTTGCCAAATGAACTTGGACCCCACTTCTCGGAGCTTCAGACTGCTCACCTGTCAAGTGACGGTCACACACCTGGCTCACCAGGACGGCCACTACGTAATTTTGCAATGACATATATAAAGCACATGACGCATGCCTAGCCCACTCAGGCCGTGTTCGATAAGCAAAGGGGAGTTTTTGTTTTTTGTTTTTTTGTTTTGTTTTAATATTTCATTTATTTATTTGTCGAAGAGAGAGCACACAAGCAGGGGACAGGCAGGCAGAGGGAGAAGCAGGCTCCCAGCCGAGCAGGGACCCGTTGTGGGACTCGATCCTAGGACCTGAGCCGCAGGCAGATGCTTAATTGACTGAGCCACCCAGGCGCCCCCAAGCGGAGTTTTTAAAAGGTTCACAAATGAGAACTGGCATTGACTGAGCACAAACGATAGTGCAGTATCTTCGTATATCCATCATCTTTACAACAAGGTAGGTTTTATGGGTCCCATTTTATAGGTGAGGGACTTGATTGAGGCTGGAGGAAATTCGCTTGCCCAAGGTCACACAGCCAAGATGGGGGATAACCATGATTCAGACTTGGGTCTGGCTCCGACGTCATTACTTTTGTACTCACACCATCAATGGCAGCGTGAGAACTGGCGATCGAAGGACTCTCATCCAGGCACAGAGGCTGAATTACCTGCTCAAACGGTGATGTGTTTCAGAGCTAGGGAAGGTGCTGGAAGCGCCCCTCTGTTGACAGGACTTTGGTCTGGATTCCGATTTGCACGGCCCCAAGTACAAACTACGAGGTTCTCCGGGCCTTTTTCTCCTTCCTTATCTCTCCCCTCCTACGGCTTTGAAGGATTTTCAGATCAAAGGTGCAGCCGCTCTCCTGGGGGATAATCCTGTTGCCTGTAACCTTGTTTTCCGAGTGTCCTTCACAAAGAAGGGCTTCAGCCAAAATTTGCTCCCTCGGAGTAATCACACAATTTTTCTTGGCCTTCGCCAGCCCTCAGGACAGAAAGGTGGATGACTCCCTTCAGAAGCATTTTTATGCTGAAGAGTTGCCCAGAATAAATCAGCCAGTCCTCAGAAAGGGTTAGATTCCCTACTTCCGCATCCCCATTTTATTTTCTGCTTTGGTCCTTTTCCTTCTTAAACACCATGTCCCTTTTTCCTTCCCGAGGGCTGGTGCCTTTTTACATTTAGCCCACTCCTGCACCAACACAATTTTCTTCCTCCAGGTAAGAATTTGTAAGATTCTAAGACCCAGACATGATCAGCAAGTTGAGAACTGAGCCAAAAATACTGCCAACACCCAAGGGAAGCAAAAGCCCAGTGGATCCAGGATTAAAGATAACAAGACAGCGCCCAAGAGATAGTGGCAGAGATAATCAACACGTATTGGTGAGGGAACTCAAGGCTGCACCGGGAAGCCCTGGGTCCCTGTGAAATGTGGCTTGCTGGAGAAACCTTCCTGGTTGACGTAATTTTTAGAGACCCCTTGACAAGCCCCTGAGACCCCTTCCCTCAGGGAAAGCTCTCTTTGTCCTTGGAAACTTCACGGGCTTCCTACTTCTTTCCTTTTATTGCCAGGGATTTCAGAGGAGTCACTGAATGTCAAAGGGAAGACATACTTGAAATTGAACCATTTTTAGGTTCTCTAAAGGCATGTGGACCCTTTTGCCAGTCTTCTTTCCTTTAGAGAGAGACTGTGAGTAATATAAAGGGAAATTGTGTTTCTTTCTCCCCCTTTGACCCTCCTCCATGCCATAATCTGACCTAAAGAAAAACCACTTTCCCTCCACTGCAAGTTTGCAAAGGTAGAAAGACCCCTTTTCAAAATGGAAGGCGTTCTGAAAATGTTCTTCTGTTCTGGCATTGGGTTTCTTAACATCTGAATCAAAAGAACCATCTCTCCCAATACTCCCCACCCTATGTCCCTAACACACACACACACACACACACACACACACACACACACACACCTGTCAGGTCCCCCAGCAACTCAAACGCCATCAGATTCTTTGCGCCACCTAGTCCCAGCGAATCGAAAATTCTGGGGCTGGGGCCCAGCAATTCCCTAATCACCTGAGAACTTATTAATTCATGAATTCCTGGCCTCCACCCCAGAGATTTTGATTCAGTGATTCTGCTATGGGAACCCAAGAATTTACATGTACATCAAACCCCCAGATGGCACTGATGCTTCTGGTCCAGTGAGTAGCTCTGGTGAACACAGCTTCCCACCTGCCTCCAGGGCACAGATTTCTTCCATATGCTAAGTGGTAAATTGTGTGCAAAGATCATGGATGGACAGACAGATGGCAAAGGGAGGAGGTGTAGACTAACAGAAGAAAAAGAGGGAAAAGAAGTTCTGGCAGGGGAAGCAATGCCTGGAAAAGAGACCTGTTCTTCCTCAGCACACTTTATCAAAGCTTTTCTTTCTGGTGATTTCCATTTCCCTGTTTCTGGTCCCTATTACTTTCTCACTGATTCAGACCCACTAATGGTTTCTCAAGGGCCTTATAAAAATGGTGGCACAAGACCTAGCCCAACAAAAAGGATTAAGAGAACACAACCCCGGGACCCAAGGTCAGACCCCCTGGTGCAACAGGACATGGGGGCAGGGGCACCCTGCCTCTGGAACATCTGAGAGGGTTTTGTGCCTCCCTCCCTCCTTCACACTGGTCCTGTCTGCAGAGCATGCAGTCTCCACTTCCTCAGATTTCACCAGAATCACTGAGTTAAACATAGATCACTGGCCCCATCCCTGGAGTTTCGGATTCAGTAGATTGGGCATGAGGTCTGGCCTGAGCCCCTGCATTTTAACAAGCTCCCAGTGATGTGGATGCTGCTTGCCTAGGGACCCCACTCTAGAACTACGGGTGTGCAAATCTGAAATCATACCAGAAGTCATTTAGAGTCATTTCGACCAGCAGCCACCAAGAACAACTCTGGGAAGGCAAGCTGCTTGCAGTCCGGTGCGAATAGGTAGAGAAGCATCTGAACCTTGCTCTGCCTGTAGCAGGGGACTCAGAAATGGGAGCCCGGTGTTCTGCAGAAACGGACACAGTGATGCCTGGATGATGCCTTTTGTGACACCCTCCAATGTTACATATTTTCTCACTCAGAAAGTCGCTGTGACTCTACTGTATCCGGAAGTTTATACCTCCCTCTGAACATCACATCTCTTACGGTTTTTGTTATAGAAGTTTTACTGTTTCCTACCATTCGCCAGAAGGGGTGGTATTCAGTCTCGGAGCACGGTCCCCGAATTGTGGATTTGCCCAGTCTTCAGCCTATGCATGCCCTGGGCTTGCGGAGGAGGGGGCCAGCCTGTCTCACTGTGTCATCTCTCTCTTCTCTCTTCCCCCTTCCCTCCCCGTCTTCTTGCCCTCCCGCCCCCCCCCCCCCCCCCCCCAGTGCATTCCCAGAAGCAGAACAGACAGACCTGCGTCCGCAAGAGCCTCATCTGCGCCTTCGCCATGGCCTTCATCATAAGCGTCATGCTGATCGCGGCCAACCAGATCCTGCGGAGCGGCATGGAGTAGCGGCCCCCCCCCCTCACCGCGCTGCGTTCCCAGCTCACTGCGCATGTGCATGCCCTGCGGGCAGACTCTGTTCCTCCACAAAAGCGGAAACGGACATGGCAGACATGGCGGACTTGGCGGACATGGCACAGTTCAGCGAAGAACCCAAGGCTGCGGTGCAACAGGTGTTGCAGATCCACTTCATCTCCTTGGCAGGGACACAAAAGGGCTGTCTTCAATGCTTTAATGGTCTTGTTTCCTAATGCAATAAAATAGCCAGGAGTTCCCAATGACTGCGTCCATCACCCCCTAGGAACTCTGAAGAGAGACTTCATTCTCATCTCGGAATTTTCCAATGGCCATCCAGGTTGGTGGTGTGAGAGAGCAAGAGAGAGACGTCCACGTGTGGTCATCTCCATGCCCCATTCTTCCAACCCCCCGGGGTCAATGGAAGACTCCTGGTGGAGGGCACCCTCAGTCCCTAGAGGCTGACTTCCGGGGTGCCCCAGAAGAGGGGGCTTTCCATCCCACCCTGGCTTCCTGCCTCCACCCCCAAGTGGAGCCCTCCCCCCCAAGGCGTGAGGGGAAAGCCATCGAATGGGGTGCAACGCCTGGCGGTCTGCAGGTTGCACCCCTCGCTTCCGTTCTTACTGCCTTTTCCACAGGACTCTTGTTGGCAGAGTTGGGGAGCTCTCAGTTTCCGTCGGCACTTGGCTTTCTGTTCCTCGAGCCCATCGCGCACCAGCATTTTGGAATCTGCAGAGAGCCTTTCTCCCAGCTTTGCCACCTGTGCTACCGTTCGTGAAAAAAAGCAGCATACTCGTGGGCATCTCTATAACCTAGACGCATAGACAGACGTATACATTGGGCTTCTTCGTGTGTGACATCATTCTTTCCTACTCGCTTACTCCTGATAGAAGCTTGTCCTCCGACATGCATCCCTGCCCCCTGTGGGTGGGCCAGGTAGTTTCAGGGGGGAGGGGGGATGGGTGCAGGGAGGGACTGAGACCAGCGGGGAGGTGGGGTTGCAGCCCACCCCCCAGCCGTCCGGAGTCATGGAGTCTGAACCCACCTCCATGCCAGAAGACCCCTATAAGTTCAGGTCCTTGAACATCTTTCCTTCTTCTCATCTTAAAATTTGCTTTGCTAGTCTTCCCCAGATGAAAAGAGAAATACAGTCCACGCTGGAAAGATGGAAAGATCAAATGACCATTTTACATAGCATCTTCCAGCGCTTAGATTCTACAACTGACTCATTTTCATGAGGAAACAAAAAAAGATGTGAATCCGCTTAGCCAGCAGGACAGGTGATTTACTCCTGCCTGCAGAATACTTCCACTGGGGAAGGGACCTGGATCCCGTGGTCCCTGTTCAACACCATTTCAACTCTGTAATCTCCCAACTTCTCCCAGATGCCCTATCAGCCACCACTATTGATTCAAGCTTACATAGTCCCGATTAGCCGATAATCGTTCGATGTGATGTTTTCCTTTGTCCTTTTCCAAGCTCGGGTCTTTATTTCTGTAATAGAATTGTCTTGCTTCTCATGCTCTCCATTGCATCCCGAAGCTATATGCTTTTGCCTCTCCCGCTTCCCCTTTCTTCCAGTATTGAGGTGCCAGAATCTTTCCTCTCTAGGGTTTGCGGTGTGGTAGGTGTCCCCGGTTCCCTTCCCACAGGACCCCC
The DNA here is from genome assembly GCF_024610735.1 of Ursus americanus. Lineage (NCBI taxonomy): Eukaryota > Metazoa > Chordata > Mammalia > Carnivora > Ursidae > Ursus > Ursus americanus. The sequence continues at coordinate 14,060,737 of NC_142128.1, read as the reverse complement.
TCCCCCTCAGTTTTCTCCCTCACTGCCTTCTCTGACTTGTCCTTTTAGAGTCTTTTTTCCTGTTCACCTCTGCAAGCACTTCAGGCAACAGCCAGGGGGCAGCTGTAGAAACTTCCCCATTGTGGGAGACTGCAAATATTCATGATGAGCACAAGTAAAACTAGGGTTTGAGCCATAGTACGGAGGATGGAGCAGGTGTCAGCTCCCAAGAGCCCAGGGGTTGAGGGTCCCGCTGGGAAAAAGCCTGGAGTCCCGCACATCCAGGCCAAGGAAGGCAGCAACCTGCCTGTCCCTCTCACCTACCCTGCCCTGCCACGGTACGCACTGCACACCTGCCTCTTCTCTCTCTCCCCCTGCCCGACTCGCCAGGGTCCTCAGGATCGGCTTCCAGAATGAGGACAGGTCCGAACACAGAGCACTAACACATAAGACAACTTAATCATTAGTTTTTGCCCCAAACAGCTTACCTCCCCAGACCCCAACTGGACTTGGACGGGAAGGACCCCATGAACCACTAGACCATGTCCTCCTTGGGAGCCAAAGTAGATTGAATAGAGACCGCAAGGGATGACTTCTAAAGGATCCTGCCCTGTGAGAGGGGATCGCAATGCTTCTTCAAAGGCTGTCTCTTTGCAAGTTCTTCTGCCTCTTCCTGAAGGATGTGAGGCTTAGAAGAGATTTTAGCCACGAGGTAGGGACAGGGATTAAAAGCTCTGGAGAGGCAGCAGCAACCTGGTCAAGGCCTCAGCATCCTCTCCCTGAAGAGAACTCTTTTCCCCTCCCAGGGACCAGTAAGCAAGACCATCCTACCCAGAAGGGATTCGAGGAGCATGCATCCCTCATAAAGAGAGAGGACAACATGGAAGCTATAGAACCATCTTGGGTGGGCTAGAGTTGACGTCCCACTATGGTGGCCTCACACTTGGGACCCAGGGGCTGAAAGATGGGGAGACAGCTCAGACCTACTTGCATTCCTGAGATTTTGGGAGCTAAGAGCTTGTCCCTGTGACGTCACCCCTGGCTGCTTTGCCTGGACAGTCTGTCAAAGGTGTTGGGATTCTTCGTAAGGCTTAAGAGGTTGACTTCCGGCAGCCCCACCCCAGGTCCCATCCATACCAGAGCTACTTCAGGCCCCCCACCACAGCACTTATGATGCTCACGGATAAAGCGTGGCTCATTCTTGCTGTAAGAACGGGTGCCCCCCAGACCACACAAGTGACGATCGGGGAGGCATTTTGCTAGGGGGACAAGGCACGTGGACCTTGATGCCCTTGGCTCCACAGCAAGCTGGTTTCTATCACTCCAGAGGCAGACAAGCCCCCAAACAGGACCCAGCATGGGAACTATTAGAAGTGGCTTCCAGAATGTGCGTGGGTCCCACGTGACCAATCTGTAAAAGTAAAGGGGGGGGATGATGTCGCCATGGCAACCCTTGCATTCCACCCCGAGTTTGCCAAGGCACACAAAAATAGGGAACATTTTCTTAAAGAACACTTGGACTCTGCCTCCTTGCAACCTGACTCCCTGCGTCCACAGCCCACTGGTGGAGTAAATTACACTAAAAAAATCTGGCGGTTTCTCTGCCTTTTCTTGTGTTTTGAAACCACCCTTCCATTTGCTCAGGAGAACGGGAGTTACCTGAGAGCCAGGTGGTATTCTCCCTCCCCTCCCCCCCTCCTTTTCTCCCCCTTCCCAGGGCCTGGAGCAAGGACCCTTTCATCTGGGCAAAAAGGCAGAAATGTCATTTGGAAGGCAAAAAATATTTTAAGCTTCAATCTTTAAAAGCATCTGTTTGCCTGTTGAGATGCTCTCCCACAAGCCAGAAATGTGAACTGAAGTGAACTGAGGTTTACATGTGGTCTTAGGCAAGCCCAGAGGCTTCAGAACTTTCTAGGTGTCTTATTTGCAGAGAACAAGATGTGCACCATGGGATGTGTTCTTTCTCGATACCCGTGCCTGTCTCCAATTTCACATGACAAATGGTCTATCTTGTGGTTAGCCAAAAGAATCTAGTGAAAGATGGCGAGCTCATTTTGACAGGAATGCCCCTCCCATCCTCCCCTCTACAGTATCATAAAGTGATGTATCTAAGAACGGGGAGGGAGAAATTTCTCTCTTATTCCAAATGCCTTCTCTAGGCTTAAGTCCAGACTCAGGTTATAAATCAAAGAGGGTTTTGCTTTTAACTCGTAGCTGGCAGCCTCTCTGGGACCATGACAGAAGAGTAAGGGTGTTGACCGCCAAGCACAGGTCCTTGGGTTGGCTGGCCTGGCCACGTGTGGCTGCCTGTCATACAACCCCATTCTGTGATGCCGTTGTCCTCCATCCCCGCGGAAGCTGCTGAGCCCTGCTTCTCCCAGCTGGAGGTCCCAAACCATACTGGGTCAATCTACTGCACCATGTCTCCGAAAGCCCATAACGATAGTATTACTCACCCCGCTCCATGGAGAAGTAGGGAGATCTGGAACCCCACTGCAAGGAGGGACCCCTTTTCCTATAGTGCTGTGACGATACAGACAGTCAAGCCTAGACTTCCAGACTTTGGCACATACCGGTTGTATTCCCAGGAGGACTGTCTGGAGAACAGGTGTCTGCGTTGACCTGAGATCAGGACTTTCCCGTTGGCCTCTTCAGTGATCCTCCCAGGGCTAAGGGTCCATAACCTAAAGGCCTTGCCGTAGCCATCTTTCCTCACCACCTCATTACTCAACTGTGCCCAAGGGCGGGAATAATCCATCGGAAAGAGAAAAAGTAACATGATTCAACAGCTAGGGTTTTCAACTTGAATTACTTAAAGTGATGGTGAAGTAGAGGAGGATTCGGGCTGCCCTTGTGGACCCTGTCTCCGCGACGATTTAAATGTCAGAGCTGTTCCGGTTCACTTCATACTTCCTTTGACTGAGTCACTCAGGGGACTGTCCTCCGTCTTGTGGCCTTCCCATAGACACTCGGTTTGGGGAGGAGTAAGGTGCAATGCACGAACCAGCCAAACATTTCTCTTAGTATCCTGTGCTCATGGTTAATGCGCATGGCTATGGTTTCTGCTTTATATTGGCTTGGGACCCTCTTTATATGGTCTCAAGCGACACGATAGCAAAGCTCAGAAAGTCTTCATGGCAAAATTAATTTGATTCCGTTGGCTTGAAATATTAGCCACAAAGCATCAGGTGTCGCCAGTCTCACGAAAGGCAGTCCTCTGAAACTGGAGAAGACTTGCCCAGCCTCTGCCCCTACTTTGGGCAGCTCACTGCTGGAGCACCCGTGCTGGGGCACAGCCCTCAAATCCACCTCTTTTCCTTGGGCTTGATGGGTTGGCTTTCAGAGCAGTGCTTCTCGCAATGTTAGAAGTTATCGCCCAAGAGAAAGGGATGCAGAGGCTGGAATTTTCCAGGGAAGTAGAAGAGCAGGCTAATTAGGAAGGAATATTCCAGGGAATGAAAAATTCAAGTGTGCTGTTGCTCCGTCCCTGGACCTGTGAGAGAGAAAGGAAAATGGTAAAGGGCTGCAGAGGCCGGCCTGTGGGCGTTTTCCCTGTGTGTCCGGCCTGCTTTGGTAACATGCGAGGGACTGAGTGCCACGGGGCTGCTGCCGTCAACCTGATCTTAGTGACACGCAGGGCGAGCGTCAAGAGGAGGCTGGTCGGTAGCTCCCCTTTCCTTTGGGGGATGCGGACATCTGCCAAGCTCCAAATGCCTCTCCCAGGGTTTTCTGTCTGGGCTCAGACCTGTTGAACAAGGCCAGGAGAGCAGAGTTGAGAGCCAGAAGTTTGGGAGCGCGATCACGTCCCGGACCCCACATGCTTCTGCTATCCACCAGCCTGATGATTTTGAGTGACGTTCCCTTCCTGGCCTCGGGTGTCTCATCTCTAAAGCAAGAGGAAAGGTCCACCAGAAGAGCCCTCCCGTGGTGACTCTGTTTGTCTGAAACGGTCAAAACGATGCCTAGACTCGAGAGGGGCCCTACTCCCCCATGAATCGCAGTTGGGACCGACAGTTTCTTTTTGAACGCACCTCCCAAGAGGCAGTTGTAATAATCTCTTTCAGTGTCCATTGTCTGTAGATGAAACAATGCAAATGGGTTGCTGTCGAATGTGTGGTGTTTTGCAAGTGAGAGGTTTTGTTTACTCCCTGAGGTTTTGCTGACTCAAGGGAACATCAAAGATGGGCTTTGCGTCCTTGTCTTAGCCAGTGTGAAAAGTAAGGGGACTGATCACGTTATCGCTGATCTTGTGTATCAGAATCCATGAATAAGTAGGGTGAAACAAAGCCAGGTCCCGGGAAAAGATGTGTGTGTTTCTCCATCTGAGAAAACCTAACTGGAAGCACAGCTTCCAAACCTACCTTCCCTCCCTCACTCCCTTCTTTCCTTCCTTCCTTCCTTCCTTCCTTCCTTCCTGGCCGTTCCAGTATATGTGATAGTAGTTTATAATTATTCATAACACTGCAGAAGAAAGAGAGTCACTGTCTCATGATTGTCAGGAATAACATTAGCAGTCCGGGGAGACCAGCCACTGCGATCGTCTTTTGAAGGCTGAGGGATGCTGAACACAGATGGCTGGTTTAGATGAACCCCAACCCTGATGAGGGGTGGAGGGCAGGATGAGTGACTGCTGAACCCATAAAAGTCCCCAGTCCTTCTGCCCCATGACCACATAACATCCTAAGTCTCTGTCCCTTTTCCTCTTCCTAAAGTGGACTGAGGCTTTTATACAAGCTTGTTTTTATACGAGCCCTACTGTTCTTCCCTGGAAAGACCCAGATTGGTCAGGAAAGGGTCCCTTCAGCTCCTGGTAGAAATTTATGCCAGCCAGTGTCTCCCAGCTCCCTCCAACAAAAATCAACAAATATTCTTCCTTTCTGACCTGGAAATCCGGTATCAGGGGTCCTTGAATGGCTTCTTAGTGGGGTTTGATTTTTTTTTTTCCCCCCAGTTCTGAATCCAGGAAGAAGCTCTTTCTCCAAGGACTAACCAAAGACAGTGCCCTTGGATGGAAATCAGATCCAGAAAGTCTGGTCAGGCAGTGGGCTGGCAAACTGTCATCTGTTGAGGACTGGGGGTGGGGTGGGGGGGGGTCAGTGAGCCTAGGAGTCATTAGACTTGAGACGTGACTTGTTTCTCAAAGCACAGTATAGTTAGTGGCTGGATGCAGCCCTGAGCATAGCTGAGGACTGTTAGGACCAGTATGCCCGGAGCCTGGCAGCTCTCATATCCAGAACGGGCCACTAAGGCTGAAATCCTGGGTCACAGTCTTCCCATTTACCTCACTCATGTTCCTTTTTTTTTTTTCATTCAGTATTAGGTGATGATTTCTGCTATTAAGTGATGAGAGAGTCAGCAGACTAGTCAAAAGAAAAATCTTTATATAAAATGTAAATATTAATATAAATTAACTTGGCATGCAACTTACTAACTCAATGAAGTATATATTATTAATATGTTCTCTTAGTGTATAAAGGAAAACTGACTGCCATATTTACCAGATGTTTTCTGTAACCAAACTTGTCTGTAAATATATAATCTGTATAAAAAAAGAGTCTAATTTACCATTATTTATGCAATAGAAAAAAATAAAAGTTTTTTTTTTTCTTTTGAGGAGAGATTCAGTTCATTATCGGTGGTGTGATTTGCAATCCTGTCACAAAATTCATTCCTGTGACCCTGAAGGGCAACCAGGTCCTTTCGGATGCCAGTCCGGTGTCACTGGCTTCCAAGAAGCGACCAGCCAGGAAGCAGCTGGGGATCGGGTCTCGTGGTGGGGCTTTGGAAGAGGATGATGGACATAAGGGGAAATAAGCTCGCTATGGACCATATGGTGAGAAATAGGAAACCTCTTCAGGCCGGGGGCAGACATTGTAATTACGAAAACTTTGCAGACACCGAAGTTAATGGTGTCATCCTTTTGGGATTCCATTTGCCAAATTCTTCCCTATGTTAGCGTTCAGACATGGCAGAGCTCTCCCTTAAGCTTTTGGAATTTGCAATGTTATATGAGCTTTGTAGGCATAAAAAGAGACACCTGTTCCCTTCCATCAAGGAAGAAACAAAGGCCACCAAAAAGCTAAATGGCTTGGTTAAGGACACTAAGTGAGATCCTGCTTGATTTTGGACCAGAACCTTGGCCTTCTGACCCCAAACACCATGAAGGCATCTTGCATTTTCTTTACTTTTCAAAAATGTCATCATACATTTTCCCAAATGTCTTGTACTTAAGCCAAAAAGCTGAGTTTCCATTGGGGTAGACTTTCCCAGGAGACCCTCTTGTTAAGTGTCGCATTTTATACACCTTCCCAGGGGAAACTTACAAGGTAAAATCACTAAGCATTTGTTATTGTTTAAAAATTCTAAAAATAGAGTGTTGTAGGCATAAAACACATGTTTTTCTCTCTGCTAAAGGGGGCCTCTGGCAAATTCCAGTGATAATGACTTGGATTTTATCCTCTCTGATCTGATTTTTGATTTTTTTTTTATTAAAAAGGAGCATTTAGTCATGAATATTTATTCTCCTGGGGTAATTACCGCAGCAGGGAGTGTCCTGCACGATAAAAGTCCCACCAGGCGGCTGACAAAACTCTATGTCTCTGACCCCTGACCACAGAGATAATGAAACCTGAACATTGGCCCACACCTGGTAATATCCAAGGTAAAACAAAGCTCTCCCTCGAGTTATGAGCATACCTTTGAATCCCACTGGGATTTTTCCATAATTTTTGTGATAAGTGAATTTCAAAGGCTTTTCTTTGTTCGTCTGTGGTCTGACCATGTGCCCAGTTTAAAAGCTGTTCCCATTGCTTCTCTGCTCTTTCTGGAACGTCCACCTGCAAGTAGCTTAGCCTTGGGCTGCCTGCGCTGACGTGTGGACCTCAGGCCATGTTTCTAGGCGTATCTTACACACCTCGGTCTTATTTCAACCCAGCGCACCCACTTCAATCACTGAGCAGTGGACGGAGGGAGGAAGCCGCTGTGTTCCAGCCTGCCCCGCTAAGCTCCCCCACGTCCTGGAGCGTCGCACTTGGGGCCATGCTCCAGCCCCCAAGCGTCAGCCACTGTGTGGCCAGAAGGCTCTCCTGGCTTGAGAGATGTTCAGCAGTCAGCCCTGCAGCTGCGCTCAGAGCCAGCCAGGACCCTGCTCTCACTTACCGATTTCCTAGGATGAAGAGGAAAGACGCAGGTGCCTCCATCCAGAAGAACTTCAGGGCTGTGCTAAGAGGCTGGCTCAGACCCTTTGGGGTTCATTGCCTGAAATGGCAGGCCAGGGATCAGGGGTCATTCCCTCGAGTGGCCCCTAATAATTGATCTCAGGAAGTATTTCCTGGGAGTGGTCTCCAGGCTCTGGGCTGCCCCTGTAGCCCACAGCCCCTCTGCACAGCAGCAGAGACATGTGTGGGGCTGCAGAGACCCCTGAAGGCTCTTGATGGGCTTCCCTCCTGCCTTTCCAATGCCAAAGCCATGGCTGCCAGGCTGTCCCTGGGAAGCAACGGGGTGGGAGGGGTGTATCCCGAGTAGATGACATTCCCCCTCCCCCGTGTTCCCTGAGATTAGTCTGGATGGCAGCAGGGTAAAACTGAGCAGAAAGAGGGAATGGATTGTCTGCTGTGTGAATTATATCTCAACGAAGCTGTTATTAAACATGAGCACAAAAGAAGCCTTGAACAAGAAAAAGAAGCAAGAGGTGGAGGCATGGGGATGGCTCTGAGCCTCTTAGATGGATGTGAGCCTCAGGCTATGATCTGGGGCACCCGGCTTCTCCCAGTTGCCTTGGGCAGAAAGCCCTGCATCTCAGAAGCAATGGCAGACCAGGCATGAGCGCACCCCCTGAACAGGCTCGGCTCTTCCCAGTCTTTTGGAAGGAAGAGGAACAGAGCCGGTCTTCACGTGGTTGAGCCTCCGTGGTCCAGGAACCATGTCGACCGGGTTCTTCTTGATGGCTGTCTCTCCCACGCCAGCCCTCTGTTCCTTCCACCAGGCTTCTCTCCCAAGGATGAGGTGTCGAGTGGAGAAAAGGGATCTTGAGTGGGGGGAGCACTGAAGGGATGTGCGGTGCCATCTTGGAAGGGAGGAATGGGGTGGTTGTGTGCAGGGCAGGGGCGGGCTATGCAGACTCCAGGTCATTTGTAACCATGGATGAACAAATGACCTCAGCCCTGTGACTAAAACAAGCTTCTTGGCCACACAGCAACTTCTTTTGCTCATCATTTTATTTCTAGCACCTAATATTGTGCCCAGCATATAGTTAAGTCTTTGATAAATGTCTGCTAAATAAATAAACAAAGCGGATTGCCTCAAATTGCCCAGATTTCCACATTCTCTGGTGGTGATAATTCCTGTGCTTCTCCTCCTCGCCATCACCTTCCTTCATTTCCCATCCTTGCGCCCTGGTTCCCACGCTTTTGTCAAAATCAGGGAAGCCTGTGTTTCCATGTTCGTTAGTTTCTTCGTTCTTCCAGCCTGTCTAGGAATTCTTCATCCTCTTTGATATGCCAGGTTCAGCCCCTTCAGCTTCTTGAAGCTGGCATCTGGTGCCAAAGATCTGGGCTCTCCTCTGGCTCTCCCGTCACTCCGCCTAAAAGCCACAGCATCCGTCCCCTTGGCTTGGTCTCAGCTGGGATCAGGGTCTTCACAGGTGTAACGCATAGCCTTCCTGGGTGGGGCTGGAAGCGATTCTGCCACCTGCTCCCTCCTCTCACCCCTGCAGGTCTCCCTTAACACCTGCCGACTGCCAATCCCACCAGGTAGCACCAGCCTTCGTTATGTGGCCAGTGCTTTCGAGACCCATTTGGGTAACTGGCAAGTGCTGACCAGGTCCTAATAGGATGCAGATAGAAACATAAACAAGACCGTGGGAGCCTATCATCTAGTAGAAAGAACAGATAAGTAAGCCTCTGATTACAGCCCAGGGTCAAAAACGATTACAGCAATACAAAGGAGGGACATCACTCAAGTTAAAACATGTTTTTATTTTAAGTTATGAAATATTTCAAAGACATAAAACAGACAACAGTGTACCTATCATCCACATTTAATAGACGTCAGTGTTTTGATTGAGATTTCTCTCTCTTGCTCTCACACTCTCCCTCCCTCCCCCTCCCCTACCTCTTCTCTCTAAGAAATCAAACCTCAAGATGCTGTGGATACCGTAGTTCATTTATATTATTCTCCATTCCCCTACCTCTTCTGATATGACCACTTTCTTGAAATTGCTTGTTCCCATTTATATTTATGTTTTTAAAGATTGTATTTATTTATTTGAGAGAGAGAGCACAAGCAGGGGCAGGGCAGAGGGAGAAGCAGACTCCCCACTGAGCAGGGAGCCCGATGTGGGGCTTTCTCAGGACCCCAGTACCCTGACCTGAGCCAAAGGCAGATGCTTAACTGACCGAGCCACCCAGGCGCCCCTATTTGTATTTTTTGTAGGGAAATTCTTAGAGGGGCAAGACAAAGAAGTTAGCCAGGCAGAGGGGGACAGTGCCTTGCAGGTAGAGGGATCAGCATATGTAAACCCCAGAGGCATGGCACTCTTGGCGGAGAGCCTCGTTGGAAGATTTCATATTAATCCAGGGGAGACATATGATGGTGGCCTTGGAAGGTGAGAGTGGGGATGGAGGAAGAAGGCAGGACCTGGAGAGATTGGGGAAAATGAGTCCACAGTGCCTGGTGGTTGATTTGGAAGGTGGCTTGATGGAGAAGAATGGCGAAAGCACACCTAAGTTTCTGGTTCAAGAAGGGCTGGACGAGTCACTGAATATAATATGTCAGGATTAATTTGAGGACTTTTAAGGTATCCAACTGACATCAGCTAGCAGACAGAGAGATTTGGGTTCCATAGCTTTGGCTGCAGAAAAACAAGGGGCAGTTTGGTCTGTCTGCCCTGGAAAAGCTGGAGAAAAAGGCAGCCCCCAACCAAGTCTGTTTTCCAGCCTTTCCATGTCTTCCCTCCTTCTCCACCTTGTGGCCAGAGAGAAAACTGCAGCCTGTCTTGGTTTGTCACCACCATTGCGGCGTTGGGACAGCCCCACACCCGGAGTTAGGTCAACGGCTCACTTTCCTTTCAGTTCTTCGCTATCACGTGGACCCAGCCATCGGCCTGCCTCTGCAGGAACCGGGCAAATGACAAGGTTTCGTGCCAGTGGCAGGCTGGAAGGTAGGAATAAAATCAAAGCCATTTCTGGGAGGGAAACAGGCGGGTGTCATGGAGACAGAGCGTGGTGCCTCAGTTTCCCCATTACAAGAAATCCTGCTGCTGGACGTTGTCCTTGTTTCCTCTGTAGCCACCAACTTACCAGAAAATTTGGGCAGAACCTCTGTAGGGACCTCCTAGGGTCTAAATGGGCAGCGGTGGTGGCTGTGGGACCAGAACATCATACTCAGAGCCTTGTTCTGAACCGCGCAGCACAGCCTCATTTAGGCCCCTTTACGATGTGCTCGCCAAGGCAGTCGGTCGATCAAACTCTCAGCCGTGAGCCCATGTCCCACCACCCACATCGCTAATCTTGACCTTCGCTCAATTATTTAACAGATTCATGGCCAAACCTGGGTTTTCACAAATGATTTCCAGGAAATGTGAGGGTTGAAATCAAGTTGAACTCCTGTGGTTTTGCTCTTTCCCTTAAGGTTCCTCTGTGATTTCTGGAAGATCTTGCTCCTCGGACTTCAGCAGCCTCTGCTGGTTGCTGGTTTGGACTCTGGGAAGCTCCGAGGTAATCTATCCTATTAAACCCAGATAGAATGTTGGCAAGAGTCAACATCGGCCCCCACAAAAGAATAGTTTCTCTTGCCTAAGACGTAGAAAATCAAATATCCATATCAGTGGAGTGCATTTTCTTTGCTTGACTTTCTGAAATAATATGCTTTGAACTCCCTTCCCAGAGGTTAAACAAAAAAAAGCGGGGGGGGGGGGGGAATTTCTTTGGTTGACACATTTTGGCAAGACCACTGCCCCTGTCTTCTCTCAGCAAGTTTGGAGACTTCAGAACTTTTAGGAGGGTGTTTGAGCCCCCAGCCGTTTCTCAAATGTCCTCAGTGCAACCACATATTACCACACATCACATATCGAAGCCCTGAGACTCCGTTTACACCCACTTGTCAGGATAGAAACCTTTCGGGTGAGGACGGATGTGAAACATGAGACCCTCACAACACGGTCTGATTCCTGGAATAACTTCTGGCTGCAGAATGTTCCTTAGTTTCCAAATGCATTCATTCCCCCTTATATGTGGGGGACATATTCCAAGACCCCCCAGTGAATGCCTGAAACCACACATAGTACCAAACCCTATGTATACTATGGATTTTCCTATCCGTGCATAACTACGATAAAATTTAATTTATAAATTAAGTACAGTAAGAGATTAACAATAATAATAAAAATATAATAATTATGAAAATATATGTAATAAATATAGGCATGTGGTCTCTCTTTCTCTTTGTCTTTCTCAAAATGTCTTATTTTACTGCACTCACCCTTCTTCTTGTGGTGAAGTGAGATGATGAAATCTCATCTCTTGATGAGATGAAGTGAGGTGAATGATGCAGGCCTCATGACATCGCATTGGGCGACTATCATCTGCTTTCAGACCCCAGCTGATACCGGCAACTGAAATGAGAGAAAGTGAAACCATGGATAAGGAGAAACTGCTATATATCTCAGCTTAACTATTTATATACTCAGGCAGATTCGTAACTGCCTGACAAGTTTCCTGTCTGCCATTGCACAAAGCAAACAAAGACAGCTATTCGTGAGGGACTTCTAGTGTCTTATCATGGGATTTTTTTTTCCCCATGCTTTGCCTTACTTCATTGTTTATCTTCATGTAAAAGCCACTCCAGAAGTGATACACATTGCTCAAAAAGAGCATTGTCCTTCTCCTGAGTTACCATTAAAATAATCACGAAGATGTAAAAACAGAAGGGAAAATACAACACTGGAAACCAAAGATAAGAGTTTAGAGGGAAGTTTCTTTTCTTTTTACGATTTTATTTCTTTATTTGACAGAGAGAGACAGCTAGCGAGAGAGGGAACACAAGCAGGGGGAGTGGGAGAGGAAGAAGCAGGCTCATAGCGGAGGAGCCTGACGTGGGGCTCGATCCGTTAACGCCGGGATCACGCCCTGAGCCAAAGGCAGATGCTTAATGACTGCACCACCCAGGCGCCCCCCCCTTTTTTTTAACATCTTATTTATTTATTTGACAGAGAGAGAGAGAGCACAAGCAGGGGGAGCGGCAGAGGGAGAGGGAGACAAGCAGACTTCCCGCTGAGCAGGGAGCCCAATGTGGGACTCGATCCCAGGACCCTGGGATCATGACCCAAGCTGAAGGCAGATGCTTAACTAACTGAGCCACCCAGGCGCCCCCATCTCTCTGATTTAATAAAGGTCCCTTCTCTTCATGACTCCCTACAACTGTGGTGTAGGGGAGCCAGAAACTCTCCATCATAGGGACATTTGCTATATCCTCCTTGAACTCATCTGGGGAACACAGACTAGGGCCTGTTTCTATCATCAGAAACCATGAAGGCCAAAAGCTAATAGTATGATATACTGGAAGTGCTGAAAGAAAAAAGAAAACTCAATTGCAAATTTTATATCTACAGAAACTAGACAGTATAAATGCGTTTTGTTCGTACCTCTTTTTTTTCTATCTGATTTAAAAGACAGCTGCATAAAGGCAATAATTGTAAATCTATGTTGATGGGCTCATGATGTGTAAAAGTATAATTTGCAAAAATGATAGCCTGGGGAATCCAAGATATTAGAGGAGCAAAGTTTTTGTATACTATTGAAACTAAGTCGGTATTAATCTGAACTAATTTATTATAAATTAAGATATTAATCGTAATTCCCAGGGAAACCACTCAGGAAATAACCCCAAAAATATACTGGGAAAATCATCTCTAACACAAAAAAAAAGGCAGATAGTAATGGAGGATTTAGGAACAAAAAAGACATATAGGAATGAGTACTAAAATGACAGAGACTCTTTCTTGTTGCTAAGTACATTTAAACGTAAATGGATTAAATTCTCTAAAAGGTAGAGATTGGCAGAATGGGTTTACAAAAATGATCCAACTATAGGCTGTCTGCAAGAGACTTGTTATAGATTCAAAGTTACAAATCATAAGTAAAAGAATGTAAAAAGTTATCCCTTGTAGGATATCACAGAATATGGTGGAATAAGGAGATCCAGAAATCTGTCTTCCAGCTAAGCAAGTATTGAGCTGGCAGAAACTATCTGAAATAACTGGTTTAGAACTCTGACATCTACTTGAACACTTCTGGTGTCCATGGAAGAGCTTGCTAAAAAAGCTAATAAGTTTCAATAAATTCTTGTGAATTATAGCCTTCTGCATAGTGGTTACCTCCAGCCCCACAGTAGGCAGCTGTGGGGAGAGCAGTCAGCATTCTGGGTGTGGCTTCTTGGAGCCAACATGGGCAATAAGAATCTTGTCCTCCAAATACCAGGGTTGTGTGTTTTAAATTCTGATAGTTGCTTTTGATTGGTGAGGGGCCAGCACAGAGGGGCTGGCTGCTGTTTCAAACCTCACTGATGGAAATGGTTCCCAGAGAATTTAAAGAGATAGTACTTGTGAGATTTCTTTTCTTTTTTTTTGGAGCCAGACATTGAAAGAAATTTTTATCACTGGCTGACCATAGAGATAATGGAACAGAAACTTCAGTGACCAATACAACAAAGAATACACACTTTGGAAATCTATTTTGGGAAAGTCACAAATGGAAGTCTACAGCCCTCAACAAGCAAGATTTGTCAATCTCTGAGGAACGGGAGTATTAGATCACCAGAGTTTCAACAACATAATACTCCAGATGTCCAGTTCCCACCAAAAATTACAAAACGTACAAAGAAATGGCAAAGTTTGGCCCATTCACAGGGGAAAAAAAATAATTTGACAGAAACAATCCCTGAGGAATCACAGATATTGGAAACATCAGTTCAAGATTGTTAAAATAGCTTCAATAGCTAAAGAAAACCATGGACCAAAAACTGAAGGAAATCAGGAAAACAGTGTATGAACAAGGAACAATATCATTAAAGAGAAATTATAAAAAGGAATCCAACAAATTCTGGAGATGAATAATCCAATAGCTGAAATGAAAACCTCACTGGCAGGGCTCAACAGCAGATCTGACTGGGCAGATGAAAGAATTGGCAAACTTGGAGATAAAAACTTTAAAATTATTCAGTCTGAGGAACAGAAAAAAAGAACAACAACCAATGAACAGAGACAAAGAGACCTGTAGGACTCCATTGAACATACTAATATACTCACTGCAAGAGTCCCAGGTGGAGAAGAGAGAGAGATAAAGGGGAAGGAAAAACATTTGAAGAAAGAATGGTCCAAAATTTCCCAAATCTGAGGAAAAACATGAATATACACATTCAGGAACTTCAGCCACCTCCAACAAGCAGATTCACATCAAGAAACATCATACTCAAACTGTCAAAATTCAAAGACAAAAAGAATTTTGAAAACAGCAAGAGAGAAACAACTCATTGTGTATAAGGAATGTCCAATAAGATTAACAGCTGATTTCTCCTTAGAAACCATAGAGGATAGAGACCAATCAGATGATTCTCCTTTAAAGCCCAAGGAGAAAATATTTGTCAATCAAGAATTCTATATGTAGCAAAACTAGTTATTAAGAATGAAGAAATCCAGACATTTTCAGATAGTCAAAGCTGAAGAAGCTTATTACTCGTAGGCCTGCCATATAAGAAATACTAAAGGGAGTCCCTCATGAGGAATTGAAAGAACACTAAACATTAACTTGAAGCTATTAAAAAAAAGAATACTAGTGATGTTAGCTACATAGGCAAATATGAAATCCAGTATTATTGTACTTTTGGTATGGTTTGCAAATTCCATTTCTTCTATATGATTTAAATAAGCAATAGATAATAAGCATAAAATAATAATTATAAATCTATGTCACTGAGAATGCAGTGTATAAAGACAAAATTTGGGACAATAAAAATATAAAGGGAAAGGGAAGGAAATGTATAAAAATAGAATATATACTATTGAAACTAATTTTTTATTATTCAATCTAGGTCGTTACTAGCATAAAATATTAATTATAATCCCTAAGTAATTCTTAAGAAAAGAACTAAAAGAAAAATAAAGAAAATGAAACAAGGAAATCAAAATAGTACGCTGTAAAAAAAAAAAAAACCCTAAGCAATAAAAAAGGAAATAACGGAGGAATTGAAGAACAAAAAAACATATAAGTGACACATAAAATTAAGTAGATAAATGACAGAAGTAAATTCTTTTTTATTAATAATCACATTAAATGTAAATGAATTAAACCCTCTTGTTAAAGTGTAGAGATAAACAGACTAGATAATAAAATAGGATCCATTCAAATGCTATCTACAAGAGACTAATTTTAGATATAAGGACATAAAGAGATTGAAAGCAAAAAAATGAAAAAAGATATTCTATGAAAATAATAGTAGTATCCAATAATAATAGTATCCAAATGGGAGCTGGCTGGTTATACTAATATGAGGATTTAAATAGGCTTTAAATTTTAAAAAATAGGCTTTAATTTTTTTAAAGTTTATGAAGACAAAGAAGATCATTATATATTGAGAAAATGTTTGATACATCAAGAAGATATAACAAGTATAAACATATACAGACCTAATAACAGGGCCCCCAAACATTTTAAGGGAAAAAAAGGAAAGAAAGAAAGAAATTAAGAGAGAAAGAAAGAGAGAAAGAGAAAGAAAGAAAGAAAGAAAGAAAGAAAGAAAGAAAGAAAGAAAGAAGAAAGAAAGAAGAAAGAAAGAAAGAAAGAAAGAAAGAAAGAAAGAAAGAAGAAAGAAAGAAAGAAAGAAAGAAAGAAAGAAAGAAAGAAACAGAATTGAAAGAAGAAATAGACAGTTCTTTAATAATAGTTGGAGAATTCAGTAGCCCACTTTCAATAATCCAGGACCAGACGGTCCCACTGGTCGGTTCTATCATACATTTAAAGAAGTATTAACACCAATCATACTCAAAATATTCCAGTCAATGAGGAGAAACACTTCACATCTCATTGTATGAGACCAGCATTAACCTGATTCCAAAGCTAGTCAAAGAGTTCACAATAAAAAGGGAACTGCCAACCAATATCCATTATAAATATACAGCACAAAAGCCCTCAACAAACTGGTAAACCACATCTAACAGCATATAAAAAGGATTATACACCATGACCAAGTGAGTTTTATCTTAAGAATGCAAGGTTGATTTAACATCAAAAGAATCAGTATAATACACCATATCAATAACATAAAATACAGAATCCTCATGATCATGCCAATAGTTGCAGAAAAGGCATTTGATAAAATTCAACATCCTATTTTATATTAAAGACACCCAACAAATTAGGAATAGAAGGGAACTTTCTCAACCTGCAAAAAACCCATAGCTAATAGGGTATTTAATGATGAAAGATCGAAAAACTTTCCCTCGAACCTCAGGAATGAGACAAAGATGTACATTCTTACCACTTCTTATAAATATTGTACAGGAAGTTTTCGGGCAATTAGGGGAGAAAAGAAATTAGAAGTATCCAGTCTAGGAAGGAAGAAGTAAAACTATCTCTAAACATGCCATTTTAATGATCAGAAGATTTAATATTGTCAAGATGGCAATATCCTCAAATTATCTATAGATTCAACACAAGCCTTACCAAAATCCACATATGGCTTTCTTGCAGAAATTGGCCAGCTGATCCTAAAATTCATATGGAAATACAAGGTACCCCAAAGAGTCAAAACAATCTTGAAAAAAAAAAGTTGGAGAATTCACACGTTCGCATTTCAAAACTATCAAATGATAATAAGCAATACGTTGATACTGGCACAATAATGGACGTCTATATCAATGAAATAGAATTCAAAGTCCATAAATAAACTATGTTTATGGTCAACTGATTTTCAACAAGGATGCCGATAAAATTCAGTGGGAAAAAGAATAGTCTTTCCAACAGTCTTTCCGTTATTGGAACTACATATACACATGCAGAATAATAAATTTGCACCCCTACCTCACACCATTCAGAAAATTTTACTCAAAATGAATCAGAGACCTTAATATAAAACCTAAAACTATAAAATTCTCGGAAGAGAACATAAGAGTAAATCTTTGTGACCTTGGTTTTGGCTAGGCCTGGGGTGCTGGTTATATTCTTTTTCTCTAAATAGGTGAGAGACCACAAAATGTTCATTGGGCAGTAATAGAAAACCTGTATATTTATGTTTTATGAACTTATTGCATGCTTATTCAATTTCACTGTTTACAAAATTAAAAAGAAAACAGTGTAAGAAATCCTACCTCACACCATTAAAAACATTAGTTTGAAATGTATAATACATAGTTTCCTCTGTGGAAGATTAAATATTAAACCTTCAGTAAGAAAATATAGGAAAATTCTTTAGGACCTCACAAATCACTGAGGAGATCATAAATTGGTATTGTGTATCCAGAGAAAGCTTGCTGTCTTTGGCCTTAAATTTATATATACTCTTTTGGGGTGCCTGGCTGGCTCAGTCGGTAGAGCATGTAACTCTTGATCTTGGGGTCGTGAGTTTGAGCCCCACAATGGGTGTAGAGATTACTTGAAAATAAAATCTTAAAAAAATTATATATACCCTTTAACCCAACTATTGCATTACTTCTTACAAGAATATTCATCACAGTATTATTTCTGATATAAAAATTTGGGAAGCAGTTTCTGTGTCTCAATCATGAGTTTATTAAATAAACTATTAAATATCCATACAATAGATTATAATGCAGCTCCTAAAATTGTAGACTATTTAATGCATAAAAAATATTTACAAATAATGTGTAAAAACCATGTTCAATGTATGTAAAATGTATTTTTATTTTATTTTTATATCCATGTTTTTTTCTCTGTATAGACAGGAACCTTCATAACTAATCACAAAAATGGAGGACCCACGTCTCCCTCCCCTCCCACTTTCAGAATCCTAGTTAAATGTCATCAGAGGCAGAGAAAGGCCATCAGAGACCCTATGGTTTCGACAAGTGTCCAGGATAGAAGGGAGGTTATATTGGTGGGTAAATGAACTGAAAGGGAGTCCAAGCACCAGAGGCTGGGGACAGAGCTGCAGGGAAGAGAATGTATGTTGCTGGATAGACATGGAGAGACCCTAAGGTTAAGTTCCATGTGCAGAATGTATGCTGGGTCGATATGCAGAGAATGTAAAGGACTATTTACAGAATGACTTTGTAAGTTGGCCCCACCCATTTAAGACAATATGGGAGTTAATTTTTACCATATGATCTACCAAAAATAAATGTTAAATCACGCTGTCAGTGTTAATGACAGTGTGGAAAACGACATCACTGATATCTTCATGTATTATTGGTAAAGCTATCAACTGGAGAGCAGTTTTTGGTAGGCAGTTTGTCAGTACTTATGAAAAATTTAAATATATGTATTATTCAACCAGCACTCCCACTTCTGGCTTTTAGACATCTGTCCTACTCAGTGGGCATAAAGGTACATGATAAGATGTGCATCATGGCATTTTTTAGAAGAGAAAAAAAATTGAAACTCAAATGTCCATCAGCAGGGCAATTATTAAATACTTGATGGTATACCCATTCTGGAGCGTTTTTCTCAACTTTTAGAAATAATCATTTATGTACAGACACAAAAGGATTTCTAATAAATATTGTTAAGTTGTAGAACAGTAAATGCTGTGTCAACCAATTAATGGAAAAAGGCTCAATTATACACTTTTAACTTGTGAGTATCTACCGATATAAAGCCTGCCTAAGGATGTGTACCAAATTATTAATAGTAATTCCCCCTGAGGAGAGGAGTTGGGATAATGGAGGAGATTTAATCTTTAATTCCATGCCCTTCTGTATTTCATGTTTTATTTCAATTAGAAAATACTGACTTTTGTTTAAAAATTTATAAAAACACACCACGATTACATTCATAGATCACTGATATACTCTTATTAAATTAAGCAGTGGGAAAAAATTTGCTGAGCGGAAGAGTCCAACTAGGGAGAGGGCTTCTCTTTTTTGAATTTCAAGGATAAAGTAAGAAGTCTTATATGTCTACAAATAAATAATAAAAAAAGAGGTGCTTTACCTCCAAAGGAAAATAAATATCGGAAAACAATGTAGTACTGTCTGTATCAGTGCTGTCTGATAGATCTTTCTATGATAAGAATGTTCTATATCTGTGCTGTTCAATACAGAAGCCATAAGTCACACGTGGCTGTCACATGGCTATCAAGCACTCGAAATGTGGCCAATGCAAATGAAGAACTGATTATTTCGTTTAATTAATTTTAATTCTTCTAAATTGAAATTTACACAGCCACACGTGGCTCGTGGTTACTGTACCAGAAATAACGGAGGGCACGTATTGCATGGTGCACTGGGTGTTATACGCAAGTAATAAATCATGGAACTTTAAAAAAATAAATAAATAAATTTAAAAATAAAAGAAATAAAAAATAAAAAGCATTTATTCAAGGAAAAAAAAAAAAGAAAGAATGTACACTTAAAAACAATCAGGTTGTATACTAACAACCTGAGAAAGAACTCAAACTTATCAGCTCAAATATGAAGGACTTGTTGCATAAACGGACCAGTGGTGAAGCCCAAGAGACTTCAGTAAAGCCAGTGTGAAATAATTGTGGCCCCAACCCCCCAAAATGAAAGAGATCTATATAGTAAGATGAGAGCAATAAAATGTAATAACATTAAAAATGATTACTGTAAGCACTTTGCTAAGTATTTTTTTAATCTCATTTAATCCTAAGAATCACCATATGAAACAGATTTTATTATTAATCCTGATAGGTCAGCAAAACAATGGGGGTTTAAAGAGTTTAACTATCATTTGCAAGGTCACACAAACCATGAAAGTAGCAGATCCTTGATTTAAATGTAATTCTGTGTGACTCTCAGATTAAATTAAGGAAGACAAGGAAGAGATGGGAAGGGAAGATGTTAAGAAAAGACACTTTTTCCCTTTTTCCTCTTCATTTGATATAAAAGGAGAAAAAGCTTACAGATCTTTCTTAACTTGTAGTTATAGAAATACAAATTTAGGAATGTGTTTTTAAAATGTAATACTGGTTTCAAAAAGACATAAACATCTAAAAATACTGCAAGATGTAATAGTAGACTGCAACTCTGCAATGGTTATTTTGAAACAGACATGTCAATATGAACTCATGATTTCTCATTTTAACATATCCCCTAGCTTTGGGGCACTTGGGTGTCACAGACCATTAAACATCTGATTTTTGGTTTTCGGCTCAGGTCGTGATCTCTGGGTCATGGGATTGAGCCCTGTGTGGGGCTTTTGCTCAGTGCAGAGTCTGCTTAAGATTCTCTCTCCCTCTCCCTCCCCCTCTGCCCATTCCCTCAAATAAATAAATAAATCTTAAAAAAACAAAAAACAAAACAAAACAAAACCACAACAACCCATGCACCCTGGCTTTTTCCACAAAAAGGGTATAGAAGGAAAGATGTTCTTACACCAACGAGGACACCTGGTGACCAGAGCTTGCTTTCTAAATGCTACCAAAAGGAACCAGGTTGACTCTAGAGCGGGGCTGGGAAAATACGAAGTGAATCCCAGACATACTGTTGTGCCAGTGTATTAAGCAAATTTCAAAGAATAGTGGAGGTGCACCAGAGTTCAGCAGGAAGGGATACGACGGGCCAAATCTGGAAGAATCTAAACATCAAAGAGAAAAGAGAGACTATTATTGCCTTTAACACAATGAATAAAAAATTATGAGTTAGTAGTCACGGTGGCAGAGAGAGTTGGGGAGGGGGAAGCAGAGAGGCGAAAAGAGAAAGCAAAGATGGGAAACTGTTAATTATTGAGTTTAGATCAAGGGTATACATGTGTTCATTTCACTCTTTCACTATTTCTATATGTCTAAAAACTTTAAAGATATGGAAGAGAGGACAACAGTAATTAAAATTTATATAACAAAAAGCAGATAACAAGTATACATTTAAAAAATCTAAAGCCACATGACAAATGAGCTCCCTACTAGAGAGAGGAAAAACTCATCATTAAGATCCACAAAAAATATACGAGATAAAGTGGAGTAACTAGGACTGATCATCGTCCATGAAATCATAACAAAATCAAACAAAAGGACAAATGTGCGACACCTTGGCTCTAAGACACTGGACATCAGACAGAGCCTAGTGAGCTTCCTGACTTGAAAAATTGGAGCTGGGCACTTGCAGATGGTAGGGGGCAAGGCAGTTCACAGGCAGAGGACCAAAGAGGAAACAGCTACACAGAGAGGACCATAAGGACCTGTAAAGAAATTCCTGTAGGATCCAGTTGCTGATTGTCGAATGTGTGTAAGGACACTATCAGATTCTGGGAGTCAAATTCTCAAATAATGCCTGTTTCCAACATCCAGGGTAGAAACCTCATAATTCACCAATTATGAAAATCAATTAAAGTACTGTATTAGTTTTTTAGGGCTCCTGTAACAAATTATCACAAACTAGGGGGCTTAGTGCAGCAGAAATGTGTTTCTGCACAGCCCTGGAGGCTGAAAGTTTTAAGGGAAGATGTTGGTGGGACCATGCTCCCTCCGAAGGTTCTAGGGAAAAATGCTCCCTTCTCTCTTTCTAGCTTCTGGTGACACCAGCACTCCTTGGCAATCCTTGGCGTGCAGCTGCATGACTCCAACTTCTCCTCTGCCTCCACATGGCCATCATTCCTGTATCTATCTGTTTCCTCTTCTTATTAAGACACAAGCCATTGGAGTCAGGGCCCACCCTAATTCGATATGACCTCATCTTAATGAATTACATCTGCCAAGGCTCTATTTCCAAATAATGTCATATTCTGAGGTTCCGGATT
This sequence comes from Ursus americanus, assembly GCF_024610735.1. NCBI lineage: Eukaryota > Metazoa > Chordata > Mammalia > Carnivora > Ursidae > Ursus > Ursus americanus. Next base: position 14,038,835 of record NC_142128.1, on the reverse strand, counting down.
GACATGAATTTAGGGAGGAGGGACATTATTCAACCCAATAAAAGTACTAAGTAGGGTCTTGCCTCACCAGTGGGGAAAAGTTAACCCTAGACCAAAATGCCGATTTGGTCCCACCTAACAAATCTTAAAAGCAAGATCAAAATGTTGACTCTTTCGAGGCTAACTCAAGTGTATTCCAGAACAAAGTTCAAACATTTTGTTAGTAATAAAAAATATCAACAACTAACAAGGTAGAATTCACAATATTGGTCATCCAAATAGAAAATTATATTTGATGGGGGAATGGGATAGGCTGGTGATGGGTAGTAATGAGGGCACGTATTGCATGGTGCACTGGGTGTTATACACAACTAATGAATCATCGAGCCTTACATCGGAAACCGGGGATGTACTGTATGGTGACTAACATAATAAAAAATCATTAAAAAAAAAAAGAAAATTATATTTGAAGAAATAATGTGTAATACTCCCCCAAATTTGACAAAAACTATAAATCCTAAATCCAAGCACAAAAAACAAAGAGTATTATACTATGTTGCCTAAATCTGGTGCTAAAGAGATTTAAGCATCCCAGGGGGGAAAAGATATTACGTACAAAGAACCAAATAAGAATAATTGCAGATATCGGGAAGCAGTGTAGAAATGCTTGAAAATATATATTTAAAATCCAGAAAAGAAAGATCTGCTCACCTGGAATTTTTTATGCAGTGAAAATATCTTTCAAAGACAAAGACAAAATAAAGAGTTTTCAGACATACCTAAGCTGAACGAATTTGTCACCAGCAGACATACTCTATAAGAAATGTAAAGTAGTCCTTAAAGCAGAAGAAAATAATAAAGATCAAGCAGGAAAATGAATGAAAAAGAAAACAGAAAAATAGTAGAGGAAATAAGTGAAACCAAAAGCTGGTTTTTGGAAAAGAGTAATAAAACTGACAAACTTCTAGTCAGACTGAGAAAGAAAAGAAGAAAAAAGACACAAATTGCCAATGTCAGGAATGAAAAGGTGATTATTACTACAGATTTAAATAGGTATTCGAAGGGTGAGTTTTTAGTTAAAAACTCCAGCCTCAAATAGCTTCAGTAGTAAATTTTACCAAACATTAATTAGCATTAATTAATTAATTAATTAAACATTAAGAAGCATTAATACCAAAACTACACAAACTCTTCCAGAAAATTGAAAAGGATAGAATAATTCCCAACCTTTTCCAGGAGGCCAGAATTACCCCAAAACTAAAACCAGAAGAAGACATTAAAAACAAAACAAAACAAAACAAAAAACTACAAACCAATATCCTTCATTAACTTACATGCAAAAAACTTAATGAAACATTAGGCAATAAAATCCAATATAAAAAATAGCACATCATAACCAGCAGGGGTTTATCCCAGAAATGCAAGCTTGGTTTATCATTTGAACATCAATCCATGTAAAATTATCATGATTACAAACTAAAAAAGAAAAGCACATCATGATTTCAATAGATGCAGAAAAATCATGTGACAAAAACCCAAATCCATTCTTGATAAAGACTTTTAGCAAAGTAGAAATATATGGGAGATAAAAAGTAGTTACAAAAAACCTGCAGCTAATATTCAGACGTAATGGTATTAGACAGAATGCTTTTGTGCTAAGATCAGGCACAAGACAAAGATGTTCATTCTCACCATTTCTATTCGGTCTTGTATTGGAGGCTTTAGCCAGTGCAATTAGGTAAGAAAAAGAAATAAAGTACATCCAGAAGAGAAAGGAAAAAGAAAGATGGCTTTATTTGCAAAAGACATGATTATCTACATGGAAAATCTGATAAAAGCTACTAGACTTTAGCAAGACTGGAGGGTCACACCTTTGGTAGCAGTTTTCTTAGTTCACTGCTGCCTTCTGTGCCTGCAAGCTCTTTCCTCAATGTCTCTACGGCTTGGAGCTCCCGCCCGTAGACCAGTTGCCTCAACCACAAGCTACGACAGGGCACACCCCCCCCCCACCATTCTGTGGGCTCCACACCTGCCAGGACTTAAAAGGTGCAACTGAAGGCCCCTAAAGCCAATGCCAAACTTCCTTCCACACTGTCAGCTCCACAAGGGAAGGGATTTATTGAGTTTACTGCTCTATTCCCAGCACTTACAGCAGTATCTTGAACACAGAAGGTGCTAAAATAATTACGGAATAAATTTCAACCAGCTCCTGTTTTTTTGTCATAAGGCCATTTTGCTCTCTCTGGATCTAGAATGTGCCACAGAGAGTCACAGAAGTCACAGGAAGGCATCATCGAAAGGGGTAGTTAGGAGTATCTCATTGTACAGGCTCAGAGAGAAGTGTCAAGCTCAAGGTCATGTACCAAGTAGCTAATGGCACAACTGGGGCATCAACCAGGTCCCCCAAGTCCTGGCCCTGCCTTTTCCCTCACAGCTTCTCCCAGCAATCTGGAAGGTGCAGAATCTCACTTCCCAGAATGGTCTCGATCCAGGCAATGAGGATGTTGATGAGTTTGCTCAAAATGTAGCCCAGGGAATGTCACTGTTAGAGATCATCGCTCCCTTGGGCTCTCCAGCCCAAACTCCTAACCCTTAGCAGTAGGATTCTGATTGCCAGCTCGGGCTGTGGACCTGGGGAGGGAATGAGCTCATTCCTGTGGAGGGTGCAGAGGGACATTGTCCTGGAGAAGGAAGGTTCTCAAGACAACGTGGGAGATGGGGAGAAAGGCTGAAGGGAAAGTCATTCCAGCTGGCAGAAGCTGTTATCAATCAGTCAACACAACCACCACCAGATGGGGGGCTGCAAAGAGGGGAGAGGAGAACCAGAGGAACAAGGGGATGGAGGCAGGACAGAGAGAGAAAGAAGCCCCTCTGCTTGTCATGCCTATTATCCATGAGGGGTTCGACAGGCTCATAAGTCTTCGAGGGGGGCTGCCCCCAAATATCACTCCATGCCCGAGACCATGCTGTCATTCCACTATGAGATATAAGTTGAGTGGGGACTTTTCCATTTCCAGGAGTCTCTTATGAGAATGCAAATATTTCTTAGCAGGAATTAGATGCCAGAGGTTCCCAACTCTGCTGCACATTCTAATTATCTGGGGAACTTTGAAAAAATACTGTTGCAGTGCTCTACCGCAGACCAATTACATCAGAATGGGGAGGGGGAGGAGGAGTGCCCAGACTATAATATTTTAAAGCTCCCCAGGCAGTTGTAGTCTGAACCAGGGAAGGTTGAGAACCTGGACTATTTGACTACTTGAAAGTCAGCAGAAAAGAACGTTAGCAATCATGAGAGCCTTTTTGGTGGATGGGGAAACTGAGGCCCGGGGAATCTGCGTCAGAGACCAAGGCTGGAGCGGTGCCCATGGTCGCTCTGCTCCCTCCTCCATCAAAGCTGTCTCTGGACGCTCTGAGAACATGATACTGAGGAAGGGGAAGTGAGAAGCACGGAGTGGATGGGAGAGCCAGGTGTGAGGCTCCTGGGGTGGGACAGGGTGCCAGGCTGGCACCAAGAACACCCCCCAGATTCACTATTTTGTCCACAGGGTGCTGGTGAGCATTGAGGTTTGGGGCACAAGCTTCTTCCCTCCCTTGCTTCCTCTTTTCTACCTTCCCCTTTTCCCTAGATGGCCTTTAGACTCAGGCTGGCAGCGTCCCTCCTATTGGAGGACAGACTTCTGCCCACACCAACAACCTGGGCACATCAAGACCCCGGGGGGAATACGCTTCTCCGAGCCACCCTGCGGGTCGCGGGTCCCCAGTTCTCCCATGTCACCCTTAAAGGTGGAAACCCACGGTGGGCAGAGAATCAGGCAGATGGCCAGACCCCCGCATGGAGCCTCTGGGACCAAGTAGAGTCCTGAAGAAATGCCTGGAGTGTGGCACGGAGGGCGGCATGGAGGAGGCATCCGAGCGGAGCGTGCCGGGGACCACCGAAGGGGCTGAGCTGGGTTGGCCGGAGTGGCCCAGAGAGCGAGGGCCGGCGCGGGGCGGGGCGGTGGGGGCGGGGGGCGAACAGAGCAAGGCAGGGCAGTGGGCGGTGAGGACCCCTCCGCAGAGTGCAGGACTCAAGGCGAGCTCAGCCGCTTGCCCCGGGTCCTCCGGCGACGGCCGCCGGGCGCCCTCTAGCGGCGATGATTGCTCTCTGCCGCCGCCACCGCCCTCCGCAGGACTCTGACCGCCCACCGCCTGCCTGGAGGGGACACACCTGGCCCCCAGCCTGTGCGGGCGGGGCTCGGCAGCTAACCCCGCGTCTTCACCCCCCCCACCCCGAGTCCTAGCCCATCGCTGTACTGCTGTTATCATTGCTTCTGCTGCTGCTGCTGGGGCGCACCCCCTTGGGCCCTGTGCTGTGAAAGATTTTGTTTTTATTAAATAATACTTAGCATTTTTCCTTTTAAAATTATCGGAATTCCAGGCGGAGTGAGATAACTGAGGCAGGCTGCAGGTATGACACCAGGGATCTGCTCGGACAATTTTGCAGCCGAAAACAAAGAAAGGTGACATTTGGCTCGCCTCTGCTGACACCAGCATAGCAGAGTGAGCCCCTGGGCCCTCACACCCGCACGTGCCAAGGCCAGGACCCCCGCCCTCTGCCTTCCCACATGGGGCGGGCACGAGGCTGCGCGCACGCTTGAGCCCTGGGACCCGCCGCCCGGCCTGCAAGCCTGCTGTGAGCGCCCGACACATGCCACCTCACCTATTCCTGCTTCCAGCCGGCATCCTGCACCCAGACCCTGGCCTGGATCTCTCTCTCTCTCTCTCTCTGGCCTTAGTTTCCCCGTCTGTCACATGGAGCTCCTGCCTGGCTTACCTCACCCTGTTGTGAAGAGTGTGTATGGCCGGCTCCTGGACTCCCCGCGTCCTGTCCTTGATGGACACCCCCTCCCCCCCAGCAAAGATCCACAGTGAACCCTAGGACTCACCGCCCACCCTCACTGGGATTTGCACACTCACAGAAGAAGAACGCGAAGTGGCTGACTCAGCGGTTCTCGAACTGGAAAGACTTCAGATCACCTGGAGGGCTTGTTAGAAAGAACCCAGATGGCTGGGCCCACTCCAGAGTCTCTGATGCAGTGGGACCAGGCGGGACCCCAAGAATTCGCATTTCTATCACGTTTCCAGGAGATTCTGATGTTCTCTTGCTGGGGCCACACTGGAGAACGGTTGAGTTAGCTGTAGGATTTTGAGTGCCAGTAAGCACTACCTAAATGATTGAGGAAAACATTAGAACCGCCTTCTCGAACCTTCTTAACACCCGGGCTCCAGACACACAGGTAATCAAATGAGAACAATGAAAACCACCAGCCCCAGGCTCCAAAAACGCTTAAGAGGACTGAGCTTCCTCTAGAGAGCTTTCCACAAATCCCTCTCTTAACTTCCAGCAAAGCATTAGCGAAACCCTCACTGGGATCCCCAGCAGACATGGTACAAGGGATTGAAGCAGATGAGGGGGTAAGCACGCAAGTGGCAACGCCAGGGGCCCCAGGAGGCTGACTGCGTAAGGCAGAAGCTTGACGGGCAGCTCTGGGTCTTCGTCCCCAAGGCAGGGGTGTGGATCCGGCCGCAGGACGGAACCATCACCAGGACACAGCCCCGGAGGCTACAGCAAGGCTGAGGGATGGAACGTGATGGATGAAGGTGGCAGGTGTGGGTGCTTTCGTATGCGGATGTCCTCTGCCCTGCCCATCGAGAGACTCCAAGGTCATGCCCTTCTTCACAGAAGCTCTACAAGGGCCTGTCAGCCAACAGTGCAGGCAAATTCATGATTTTTGCCAACCTCTGGGCCTGGCAATCCCACTGGCACTCTGGGCCACTCTACTTTATAAAGCTCACCCTCCCCTTTTTTTTTTTTAAGTTGGCTCCATTCCCAGGGCGGGCCTTGAACTCACGCCCCAGAGATAAAGACCTGAGCTGAGATCAAGAGTTGGACACTTCGTGGACTGAGCCAGCAGGTGCCCCAATTCACCGTCCCATTGAACCTTACTCAGCAGCTGCCTTGGTTGGCCCTTTATGTACCTAATTGTCCTGAGTTTAGAAATCAGGACCTTATGTTCCCCTCATTTTTACTTTACTGCTAAGCTATTAATGCTGTGAGTTTCCCGAGCTCGCAGAACAGCGTCTAATAAACATCTATCTAAGCAGTCCTCCCCCCCCCGCCCCACCCCTAGGTGCAGGTTGAGACTCTCAGCACCCTAGTCTTGCTCCCCACCACCCAGAAGCATCTCTAACAGCAGCTGCCCATTGCTGGATTTTTCCACCAGCAAGACCCTCCTGCAACTCTGAGCCCCAGGGCCTTAGAACTGCTCATGTCACTCAGTTCCTTTTCCATCCAGGTTCCCTGTCTTGAACTGTACCCCTCTGGGATGCAAGAGCACTGATCTGGCAGCAGGACACCCCACTTCTCGTCTTACCCTCTATGACATTGTCATATTTCGATCTCAGTCTCCCCGTGTATTGGATGTTGATAGTAACTCTTTTGTGGCCTGCCTGCCCAGGAATGAGTTAACTCAGCAGACCAGGTGCCCCCAAACCCTGGACATTCCAAAGATCTTCAGGACTGGCTCTTTCCAGCTCCCCGGAGATAACCTCTGAGCCTTTGAAATATCCTGCCTGATAAGAGCGTCTGTGCACCTAAGCTAACGATGGGATTTATGGTGAACGCTTGCTTTAGTTTGCCTGGGCTCTATCGTGCTGACCGCTGGGGGTGGGGGCGAGGGGCTGGACACAGAGCATCTAAGGTGAGGGAGGAGCTTCATGCCTACAGGACCCCCAAGGAAAACCGTGGACAAATTTCATGTGGGTTTCCCTGGTTGGCGGTTCTTCGTAAATGTTGTCCCACGTCATCGCTGGGAGGATTCAGTGCTGTCTGTGCCAATCGGCTGGGTGTGGCCAACTGGAAGCTTCTGCCTGGTCTCACCCGGACTCTTGCCTTTTTCTGTTGCTGATTTTCAGTGGTACCTTTCCATTGAAATGAACCATACTTTCGAATATAATAGTTTTTCTGGACCCTAGGCATCTGTCTTGTGAATCACTGAGCCCAAGGGTGATACGGGGTCCCCCCAACACACTGCCTTACAGGGGCAATGATGTGGCTCATGCTTACTCCATATTGTGCTTGATCACTTTACAAACACTTAAGAGAGAAGACTCGTCTTGAGGTTGCCCAGTAAGTATGGGGCAGCTTGTGAGGAAGGCATTGAAGACAGTTGGCTTCTAATAAGCCCAAAGTGGAGGAGTTCATACCTGCTGTCCGGACATCATTCTTCCTACGGATCAGAGAGGAAGGCCCTGAGGGCCCAGGACACACCCTCTTAGGCCACCCGAGCAGTCAGACCAAGTGGTAGTTTGGAGAACTATTCTCAAATCATAGACTGGAGTTGGCTTGCGGGAGGGGTCGAGCAGGAGCCTGGAGGGAAAGGCCTGCTCCCGTCCCCCATCCCTCACACTGTGTCCTCACCCCCACATCCATACAGGTGCATCCACAGCTGACCAGAACCATGGCAACACTTCACTCCCACCAGCCGGTGCTGGGTCCTTTGCAGAGGAATCCCTGGAGAAGTTGATAAAATCAGGATCTTCTCAGGCTGCTCTCCTAGGGGTTCAACCAGTAGGGTTGGGGTGGGGCCCAGGAATCTGAATTTTTAATAGCTCTCCGGATGGAAGGATGGGACGACTGATGATTCTGACCTCCAAGCTGGGGGCACAAGACCTCTTCCACTTGAAGTTTGGGTTTGTTTGTTTTTTTTAATTGTTTAAAATGCCCATTTAAAAAAAGTGTTTATTTGAGTATAGTTGATACACAATTAACATTAGTTTCAGGGGTACAGCAGTGATTTGGCAACTCTATACATTATACTACACTCCCCACAAGTGTAGCTCCCCCGTCACTCTGTAACACTATTACGATGCCCTTGACTGTGCTCCCTGCGCCGTCCCTTTTATCCCCATGACGTAGGCACTCCACAGCTGGGAGCCTGTACCTCCCACCCCCCTTCACCCACCGTGTCTGTCCCCCCAGGCCCATCCCCTCTGAGAACCATCCAGTTTTTTCTCTGTATATGTACGTCTGATTCTTCTTTTGGTTTGTTTTCCTTCTTCTTGTTTATTCATTTGTTTGGTTTTTGAGATTCTATATATAAGTGAAATCATATGGTATTTGTCATTCTCTCTCTGCCTTATTTCAATTAGCAAAATATCTTCTAGGTCCTTCGATGCTGTTGAGGGGGCAGGATCTTGTTCCATTACACACACACACGCAAGCACACGTGTATCTCACATCTTCTTTACCCAGTCATCTATCACCGGGCACTTGGATTGCTTCCATATCTTGGTTACTGTGAATAATACTTCAATAAACATAGGGGCGCATATATCTCTCAGAATTACTGTTTTCATTTTCTTTGGGTAAATGATAGTGGAATTATCAGATCATGTGGTGGTTCTATTTGTGATTTTTCGAGGACCCTCCATCCTGTTTTCCAGAGTGGCTGCACCAGTTTGCGTTCCCACCAATAGCGCACGAGGCTTCCTTTTTCTCCACATCCTCCCCGACACCTGTTATTTCTTGTCTTTGACTTTAGCCATTCCAACAGGTGTGAGGTGAGATCTCACTGTGGTTTTGGTTTGTATTTTTCCAATGATAAATGATGTTGAGCATCTTTTCATGAGTCTCTTGGCCATCTGTTTGTCTTCTTTCCAAATGAATTCTTGAAATAATTCAGCTTTATGGATAAACCAAATATTTTAAATCTTTGGGTTTTTTTTTTTTTTGCAGTCATAATGATAAATATTTTATTAAAAAATAATAACCAAAGTTAGCAGATGTGAAGAAAAAAGCATTCTTACACACTGCTGTTAGATGAAATTGGTAAATCCTTCCTGAAGGGTGATTTAGCAGTGTGTTTCAAAAATTTCAAATATGCTGTCCCTTTATCCCAACAGCTAAATCTTTGGTTTTTTTAAACCTGCAGACAACTCGGTTTAGCCCCGTTAAACAGCCACATTCAAGAGCAGGTGTGCTCGCCACCTTGTGGTGCTTGTTGGAAGCACTGGGCATCAGCTCCAAGCAGGCTGTTTGTTTGTTTTTAAGATTTTATTTATTTGTTGGACAGAGACACAGCGGGAGAGGGAACACCAGCAGGGGGAGTGGGAGAGGAAGAAGCAGGCTTCCCAGCGGAGCAGGGAGCCCGATGCAGGGCTCGATCCCAGAACCCTGGGATCACGACTGGAGCCGAAGACAGACGCTTAACGACTGAGCCACCCAGTTGCCCCAAGCATGCTGTGTTCTGATGCAAGCTCTGGGTCTCTGATGACAAGGCCAAGCCCAGAGATGCAAGAATTTATGAAAAGGCCACATATGGGTTCACAAGATTGAGCAGTGGCCAGGGGGGGAAAATACAAAGAAGAAAAAGAAGGAGAGGAGAAAGAAAAGAAGGGAGGGAGGAAGGCAGGAAGGGAGGGAGGAAGGAAGGAAGGGAGGAAGGGAGGGAGGAAGGAAGGAAGGAAGGGAGGGAGGGAGGAGTGAGGAAGGAAGGAAGTGAGGAAGGAAGGAAGGGAGGGAGGAAAGAAGGGAAGAAAGAAGGGAGGGAGGAAGGAAGGAAGGAAGGGAGGAAGGAAGGAAGGAAGGAAGGAAGGAAGGAAGGAAGGGAGGAAGGGAGGGAGGAAGGAAGGAAGGAAGGAAGGAAGGAAGGAAGGAAGGAAGGGAGGGAGGAAGGAGTGAGGAAGGAAGGGAGTGAGGAAGGAAGGAAGGGAGGGAGGAAGGAAGGAAGGAAGGGAGGGAGGAAAGAAGGGAGGAAAGAAGGGAGGGAGGAAGGAAGGAAGGAAGGGAGAGAGGAAGGAAGGAAGGAAGGAAGGAAGGAAGGAAGGAAGGAAGGAAGGGAGGGAGGAAGGAGTGAGGAAGGAAGGGAGTGAGGAAGGAAGGAAGGAAGGAAGGAAGGAAGGAAGGAAGGAAGGAAGGAAAGAAGAAGGAAGAAGGAAGAGGGAGGGAGGAGGGAGTGAGGAAGGAAGGGAGGGAGGAAGGAGGAAGGAAGAGGGGAGGGAGAAGGGAAGGAGGGAGGGAGAAATAGCTGACAAGCCAGTAGGAACTGTCACAAACACTAAAGGAAAAAAGAAAAAAAGAGGCAGTTTGCTTTGCCTTCCCTGAAACGTGTAGGGAAAGCTGCCGTAGCACATCAGGGTGCGGCCGGCAATCACTGAACAATTAAACATGGTCATTTGGGAAAAGGATGATTTACAAGACAGAGTTTTTAATGCCAAGGAATTTGATTTGTTTTGAGAGGAGATTCCTTACAGAATTTTCATTAGCTGTGTTTTAAAATCTGTATTTAGGGGCTCCTGGGTGGCTCCGTCAGTTAGGTGTCTGCCTTCGGCTCAGGTCATGATCCCAGGGTCCTGGGATCGAGCCCCACATCAGACTCCCTGCTCGGCAGGGACCCTGCTTCTCCCTCTGCCTTCCGGTCCCCTTGCTTGTGCTCTCTTTCTCTCTCTGTCAAATAAATAAAAATTTTTAAAAAACCTTTAAAAAAAATCTGTCTTTAATGTTATTTTTAACCCCCTGCCCCCGTCTTCAGTTTTCTATCAAACCTTGGTCTTGCCAGTTAGGGTTGGCAACAACATTTGCAGGTACAAGAAACTTGGATGGGAGATCCTCTGTTTCTCGGGGCCAGAATTGATCCTGTTTCGAGGCTGTCAGTCCTTCCAGTCTTGTTTCTGTACCAGTGATGACGGGGAGGGCGCAAGTAAGCCTCTCATTCAGAGCTTCGTTTCCTCCCCTGAAAACCAAGACTGGCCAAGACATTCCCCCAAGGTCTTTCTCTCGGTCTGACCTTCTAGGCTCTGGGGCCTTCTCTAAAGTTGGCCACATTTGCTAGCTGCCGGACCAGAATGAGAAAATCAGCGCTTTGTCTTTCTCACCTGTAGGATCAGGGCAATAATATTGTTCTCCATGTCAGAGAGGTGCTGGGGGATTCCAATGTGCGGCAAGGTAATTATAATGAGCTTTTATCAATTGAAATGTTAAAATGCTTACAAATGTAGGGGGCAAACTACACTGTCAGGACTAACCAGATAGATGTCTTAAAATAGCAGTTCTTAACTTTTTTGGTAATTTGATATCTTGAGAATTTGATGAAAGCTTTGAATGCTTTCTTCCCCCCAGATGGGCGTACGTGGAAATTTTTGTTTAACAAGGGCTCACATTTTCCTAGATTATGAACCAATGTATTTACATTCCCAATAATTCCTGATTCTTGGATATGCCAAGAGGTCTCTTGCCTTCCCCTATTAAATAAGAAGGTTCGTTGCTTCAAAGAGACGGTGGCTGCTGCCTGGGACAAAAGGTCTTTGTGTAGTTCTGTATTTCAAATTCCACTTTCCTCGGTTAATAGGAAGCCCGCAGTTGCAGGCTTTGTTGATGGAGAAAAGGATTTCTAGCATCCAATAATCTTCCATTATAGAGCAGGAGCAAAGCTGGGGGGTTTGAATATAGACTTTCGTGTGGCTTTCAGTGCAGGGAGGTTCTGCTCCGCAGGAAGAAGGGCAACCTCATTCTCCTTTCAATAATGGGGATGTGCAGGAGACATTTGGCGGGGGGGGGGGGGGGGGTCGAGGCTGGAAGGAAGCCAAAGACAGAGCTTTGGAATTTAGTAGGAAAACAGATCACCTACAGTGTTCCCAGCACCAACATGTGGTGGCCAGAGTACTGTAGAAACAGTGTCCAGCCCAGTGAGACAGGTGAGGCTTCCACTTTCCTATGGCCTGGTCAGGGCCCGTAGGGAGTCTAGACGTTTCTGCAGGCACCATCGTAGGGACCTGGAATCAGTGAAGGGACCAATGGTACAGAAGACGCCTGGGGACAGGCAAAGGTAGCCACAAAATACAGCATCTTTGTGCCCGGAAGGTGCCTCTGGTTACCATAGGGAGATGCCAACACAACTCGGTTGCTTGTGGAGCCCATTCATGGGACACAAAATAAAGGACATCCCAAGAGAGGTCAGCAGGGGTCCTGAGGGCTGCACAGAGACCAGAGACACCTGCCCCACCCTGCACCTCCAGCCCTGCTTCCAGGAGAATACATGTGGCATATACATGAGACGTGTGATATGTGAGGATACGTAGGTTTGAAGTGACGAGAGACACATCAAACTAAAATCTTCTTGTGCAGTGAAGGAAACCATCAACAAAATGAAAAGGCATCTCCAGAATGAGAGAAAATGTTTGCAAGTCATCTTAGGGGTTAATACCCAAAATACATAAAGAACGTCGACAACTCAATAGCAAAAAAAAAACAAAAAAACAAAAAAAACCCCAAAAAAACAAAAAAAAAAAACCCCCAAACTGAATTAAAAATAGGTGGAGGAGCTTAATAAACATTTTTCCAAGACCCCAGCGGGGTCTTCCCCAGCGGGGAAATGTAAATCGAAACCACAAGGAGATAACACCTTACACCTGTTAGGATGGCTGTTATCAAAAAGACAAGAGATAACAAATGTTGATGAGGATGTGGAGGAAAGGGACCCCTTGTGCACTGTTGGTGGGAATGCAAATGGGTGTAGTTTACTATGGAAAACAGTATGGAGGGTCCTCAAAAAATTCCAATAGAACTACCCTACAGTCCAGCATTTCACTGCTGGATATTTACCTGAGGGACACAAAATCACACTCTTGAAAAGATGTCTGCGCCCCACGTTGACTGCAGCATTATTCACGGTAACCAAGACATGGAAACAACCTAAGTGTCCATCGGCAGGTGAACAGATAAATAAGATGTATATATACGCAATGAAATAATATCCACCCATAGCAAAAAAGGAAGCCGTGCCGTATGTAACAACATGGATGGATCTTGAGAGCATTATGCTAAGTGAAGTAAGTCAGAGAAACACAGATACCATATGATTTATTTCCCTTGTCTGTGGTATCCAAAGAAGCTAAAGTCATAGATGCAGAGAACGACTGATGTTTGCCGGAGGTGGGGGATGGGAGGTGGGAGCAGCAGGGGAAGGTGGCCCAAGATACAAACTTCTAGTTATAAGACAAACGAAGTCCTGGAGTTGCAATGAATGGCATGGTGACTATAGTCAACACTACTATGTTGCATTTGGAAATTGTTCAGAGAATAGATCTTAAAAGTCCCCATCGCAAGAAAAAAAATTGTAACTATCCGCGGTGATGGGTATTAACGAGACTTCCTGTGATAATCCGTGTGCAATATACACAGATATCGCATCATCATGTTACAGAAGATGCACTAATGCCATATCAATTACAGCTCTGCGAAACTGGAAGAGACAAAGAGGAGAAGTTTGAACTTTGAATCACCTATTTACCTGGAAAGATGGCTTGGGAATAGAAGGAACTATGTCACCGTGAACTGTTAAGTCTGTGGTCACCAGCCTGCCCATCCATCATGTCGGGCAGAGGAGCTCCAGAGGAAGAGGAGGTCCGAGAGATGAATTAATGTGCATCTTTGCACTTCAGAGACCCTGAATTTCAAGTCTACTCTATTTGGATAAAATCGCAGCTCATTTATGGACCTCAGGAGACACATACAATTATAGGAACCCTTTACATCAGAATATTCTGCCTTGAAATGAAGATTTCAGGAAAATGTGGAGTGAGAAGTCATTCTCCTGACCCGAACTTCCTCCCCGCCAAAGTCACCCACACAGAAACGCACCTGTCATTTCACTCCTGAAATCTGAAATGGATAAAGCTCGGGTCCCATGTGCACCTTAGTGAGACTTGGCCCAGCCAGCACTGCCTCCGCTCCCACTACTGGCCGGGATTGCAACTCTCCCTGCTCTGTTTATAAAGGCGGTTGAGATGGCCCATTTTCTTCTAGCTTCAAAGTGGACGCAGTACCAGAAATTGACCACCAAGGTAAAGAAACGTTCTAGAATATCCGAAGGATTTACAGAGGGCTCTTCAAACAACTGTCAACAACCCGATTTTTCAGAATTTGTATTTGTGGTTGATGTTTGGGACCGGGGACCACGAGACCTGAAGCTGCAGACTGTGGGTGATGAGTATTTTTTAAACGAGCCAGGGAGGGGCACCGAAGTGCAGGTGTCCCAGGGAAAGGAGTCTGAGGGCCCGAGCATCTGTCTCAGGATCACAGCCTCTTTGGTGTGGGAATGGGATCAAGAAGGCTGTCCTTCTACCCAGAAACCCATGAGCAACAGAGAAGATTGCTTTCAACGGAAAAAAAAAATCAGTGAGTGACACGTTCTCCCAGCTCTGATCCAGACTTCTGTACCCAGGATGAAGGGGCTGTCCGAGTGAGGGCAGCGGGATGGGCAAGAGGGCCCTGGGAGAACTGGGGGTGGACAACATCTACCCTGACGGATGGGGTGGGAGAGGCTCAGAAGAGTTCGTTAAGAATGGCAAAGAAAAATGGCAGCAAAGAGGAACAGGCAAGGAAGACTTTAGCCAAGACTATTGCAATAGGGGAGAGAGATTGAACTCAGCTCTGCTGAAGCAAATGGCAGGGGAGTTTTTAAGCAATGGGGGGAGCTGGTACAGAAACCTTCGAGGACGCTTCGGGGGAGTCCAATCGATGGGGTGTATCAGCACATTGAGTTACTCCCAAGTCTGTGATTCGGCCATCTGGGTTTGCTAAGCGGCTCCATCTACGTTAGGTTCCTACCCCCACCCCCGGAAACTGCGGGATAAGGGTGCTGTCTTCCTGAATGAGGACCCATTGAAGGGATGGCTCCCGGGTCCATGAGAAAGACATCCCTTTGTTGGAAAATTGGCAAGAGGTTGGAGAGGCTGTATACATATTTCCAAAGGGCAGAGAAAGACTTTTCATTAGCACGTTTTCTAAAGTAGATGTTCTTAGTAAAGGGAGGTCAGGGGCCTAGAGTCAGGAAGAAACCTGTCCAAGTTTAGGGGGGCTTGGCCAGCCAATGAAGCCAAAGTGCTCAGTTACAGCACTTTGTCTCTTGCTCACTAGATGGCACTGTGTTCGTTCCTGAAACCTTTGTGAAGACCCAGGCCGAGGCCAGAAGTTTCCAGAGTTTTCCTCTACTCACTGGCATACTTCCTATGGTTCTCTCTATGCTGTCCCTGGTGCCTTGAATCCCATATTCAACCTTAGAGCTTGTCTCGGTCATGTTCGCCAGTCCTAAAGGCAGCCTTATGAGGGTCAGGGGTTTCCTGGCCATGCCCACCTGTGAGATGTGGGCACAGTAACTGGCCTCTGGCCGGGTGCCCTGATGAGCAGAATTAACCAGCCCTGGACTCCTAGTGACCTCGGGTCTCTTGTCGTAGCTACGACGGTTGGTGCTGGCTCTGTGGCCTGGATTTTGAATCGTTTGTTGTATTCAAGGGATAGGATCCCAGACGTGGTCATTGTTTGTGTAGCTGGATAAACCATCTGTTCCCCATATTTTCTGGAGAGTTAGCGACAGCCTTGCCTTAGGGGGAAATTATGGTAGATCATTAATTAAAGTGCTCGAAGCCAACGGCTTTTATCCTTTATAAAATCCTGAACTCATGGAAGGGCCTTCATTAACTATTCTGCAGGAAGAATCTAGAAAGTAAAGTATCTCTGAGAGCATGGAGAAGGAGAGAGATTCTTTTTTCCAGACTTGGAGAAAGTTGAAGTGTCGGGAACCCTCTTCCTGCCCCCTAGATATATCCCCAGTAACTTCGACGGACGAGCACAAACATGGAAGTTTTAGAAAGACCCCACCAAAGAGCTCCTTACCCCTCACAAAGTGTCTGAAGAGGGCCTTCAGGGCCTGGAATGGGGTTCAAGGCTGGATCCATTTAGCTGATTGTCCTCACCCATGAAAGGGCTCTAGACCAGCTCTACCTCCCCAGACCACAATTCCTCTGAGATAAAGATTCAAGTGCAGGCAGTTTATTTGGGATGAGCAGAAAACCAGTAGGGAAGGGACAGGAAGGCCGCTGACAAAGTCAGCCACGGCTCAGATGACCTGAGCTTAATTCTGTGGGGGAGATTCGGGGAAATGGCATGGATGCCTTCCTAACGTTCTGGCCCAGAATTTTCCCACTTGAGCAGTGAGAAGGCTGGATATTTATGTATGACTCCTGTCAGGCATCGCTTGGTGTCTGTTGGAGGCCCCCAGGCAAAAAGACACTAGAAGTCAGCCAAAGCCAAGGCCTGAGGGCCACCAACAGTATCTGTTACTAATCTTAGTGGCCTGATGGGAAAGGCTCTCCCAGGCCCCATGGGTCCCAGAGGAGGACCAAAGTGTGTCCTCTCTGTACTTACGGAGAGATCGTGGGCAAATGCTCCATGTGGGAACCAACCAGACAAAGGTGTTGAAAATAGGTCGTCCGAGCCGGGGACACAGGCAAGCATCTTTGGCCCAGCGGGTGGCGAAATGGAACTTGGAACCAAGAAAGCTGGGAGCAAAGAGTAACGGGGAGAATTAGTTACCAGAACACGTTCTAGTGTGACAGCCTCATGCAGTGGCTTCCCTGGGGCAGGCTGACAGGGAGGTTCCCAGACTCCCTTCCCAGGGCCCCTGGTATGGCAGCTGGCCGTGATGACCCAGGAAGTCAGCACAGTTCTGGGATATTGTGGGACGATCTGGGCGTTATGGAGGATGGGGTGGACAGATGGGATGAAATACAGCCTTTTGCATGGTATCGGCCCATGAGACGTTTTGGCCACCATTGTTTTACCGAAGTGTGTTTCTGTTACCATTATTATCAGTGGCCAGGGAATCATCCAATGAATTACTGGCTGCCTTGAACTCACTTTGGGATTTGGTGCTTAGTTTCTTTTGCCTCCAAAGGAAATTCAGCATTTCCTTCAATCATGAAAGTCGCCAACCAGCCACAACGGGTGAAAAGTACCTGCACCTTTGTCACCAACAGAAATCACCGTTTCGTGTCAAATGAGTTGTTGCAGAAATCTTGCAATGTATACTCATACAACTTTGTTTTTTTAATTTTAATTTTTTAGAGGGGGGAGGTGCAGAGGGAGAGAATCCTAAGCAGGCTCCGCACCCAGGGCGGAGTCCGACCTGGGGCTTGATCTCATGACCATGAGATCACGACCTGAGCGGAAATCAAGAGTCAGATGCTTAACCGACTGAGCCCCCCAGGCACCCCCTCATACAACTTTGAAATTATAGTGATTAGACCCATCACATCTTTTATTTAACATATTAATAACAAGGTACATGCATTTCTATATCATACAATTTGTATATTTCTATATAACTGGGTTTCCTTGTAGTCCTTCCTACCTACTTTATTTTACACATTTCTAAAATGTTATTCTAAGAAGGGGTCTATAGCCTTCCACAGACTGCCAAAAGGGTCCACAGCATGGAAGAGGTTAAAAATGCCTGGCAGGCCCTCAAATGCCAGGAGGTAGGAGGTTAACCCCGGGCTGGGACCATTTGTCAGACCAGAGACCAGAGCGCACACGGGGAAGATACCAGAGAGTTCTGGGCTCCTCCTTCTCCCCACGTCCTGAAAAGTCACTCAAATGCCGCAAGCCCCTCGTTTTCTTTCAACTCCTTTAGAGAAAGGAGCGGTGGAAATTACCCTGGGCAACGGCAGGGGGTGCGGCAGCATCGCTGGGAGCCGAGGGCGAGGCAGGACCTGCCCGGAGCCCGGGCTGTTCGCGCGCCCCGCCCCCTGCACGCCCCGCCGCTCCCCTGCACACCGTGTCGCCGTCCTCGGCGGCCCCGGCAACCGCTCCGCACACCCCGGCCAGACCCCGCCGGCCGACCCCACAATTCACTGTCCTCTTAACAGGTAGCCGGGAAGTGGCGTCGGATTTCCAGCAGGGGGCGCTGGGTATGCAGGTGCGAGGAGCCCCTTGGGCATTCCTCCCCGAACAGGTTGGCAGAGACCTGGGACTGCCAGCCCGCTCCCTTCTGCTTGTTTCTCTCTTGCCGGTCTTCCCTGCTGTCTGCTTATCTCGCTCCTTCTTTCTTTTTCTTTCTGTTGTTTCTGTCTCTTTTGCTTTCCCTCTGAATGTCTCTCGTCTGCGTTTCTAATTCTGCTTATTTCTCCCTGTCCCTCCGAACGTGGTTCTTTTTGTCTTTTTGGATGTTTCTTTTGTCTTTCCCTGTCACTTCCTGCTTCTCTCTCCTTCCTTCTCTCTCTCTCTCTCTCTCTCTCTCTCTCTGTCACACACACACACACACACACACACACACACACACACACACACACCCTCACAGCTCCCTCCTGGGGCAGCGGGCAGCTATTTGAGGCTGGGGACCAGAGTGCAGCTCCTGGAAGCAGGGACCCTGCACAGGGACCGCAGTGGGGCGGGGGGAGCCTCTCTTTCCGGCTCTCATGCCATCGACTGCTCCCCCACGCGGGCTTGCTGGGGGACACATGCACCTGCAGCCTGCAAGGTGGGACCGTGAGACAGACACAGGTGGGGGTGCCATGCAGGTGGTTCTCCATGTAGCACTGACAACCCTGGCCAAGGTCCCTCGCTTCCCTGGGTCTCGGTTCCCTCCCGCAGACAGGCCTCACCAAATCCGGGTAAATGCTGGGTTTCCGCAGGGTTCTTGTGGGGCCTCAGTGTGTGTGATAGGTAGCTTTTGAGTGGCGCCTGGTGATTGTTCCCTCTCAACATCCAGACCCTCTTGTGTCCCCTTCCTGAGTGTGGGGCAGACCTAGTGATTGCTTCTAGAAGTGGAAAATGGCAACGGTGATGGGATTTCACTTCTGAGGTTTGACTACACGGGATTGTGATTTCAGTGTTGCCGGCTCTTTTTCTCTCTGGTGTTCTTGCTTGCTCTGATGAAGCTGCCATGTCAGGGGGACCACAAGGCAAAGAACTGAGGCCTCTGGCCTTGGGCCAACCACCCACAAAAAATGGAAATCCTCAGTCGGACAGAATCATCCCAACAACCATAGGTCTTAGAAAGCGATCCCTCCCTGGTCCAGTTTTGAAATGACTCCATCCAGAGCCAACATCTGAATTGGAGCCAGGATGCAGGGAAGCTGCCTTCAGAAGCTGATCCAGAGAAACTGTGAGGTTAAAACATGTTGTTTTAAGTCCCTAAACTTTGGGATTATTCGTCACGCAGCATTAGATAGCTAACACAATGCACGAAAGATCTTGTATTAGCTAGGGTAGGCTAATGTGCAGTAACAAATAGACCCCAACATGTAATGGCTCAACAAAACAATTGTGGTGTTCTGGTCAATGAGAGGGGCTCTTTCATGCAGTCATTCAGGGACTGAGAACCCTTCTGCCTTATGGCTCCACTGTCCCCTGAGATCCCACTGTTGCCTGCATCCAGCCCCGAAGGGGAAAGGGAGCATGGGGGAGGCAATTCCGTTCCTCGAGCTCAGCCCCAAAGAGACACCCATCACATTGACTCACAGCGTCCTGGGGGAAATGTAGTCACATGATCCCACCTACTTTCAAAAGAGATTAGGAACTATATGTAGTCATGGTGGCTATGCTCTTGGAGGGAATGGATGTGGGTGGTAGAAGTGTGGCCTAAATCCTCAATATAGGCTGGCCAAAGAGAGCCTGGTGCTGGGCTCTTCTTCTCCAGGTCACCTTTCCTGACACTGAAGTTTCCAGGGATGGTCTCCTGAGAAGTTCTTGCCTTTCTCATCTCATCTGGAGTCATGTGTCCTAACGCTGCCTAACCAAGGCCGGGGGCGGGGGGCTCTCTCTCCTCTTTAATGGCCAGCCAGTGTTCAGGGGGTTGTTTGGACTGCTTCAGGGAGAGGTTGTTGTGTGCTGCAGTGGTTAATTGACCTAATTCACCTGCAAAATATGAGCTCCAGAAGGTTCCCACACCACCCCACGTCCGTACCTTCAGGGTTGAACCATTGCACCTGACATTTTAGACCGCCCTGCATCAGGTTTGCTGAATCAGAAGAAATTTTGTCTCTGAATCAATAAAGATGAGGTTCAACGCCATAGGTCAAGAATTCCAAATAACTATTGCATAAACAAATGGTTTATGTTTTGCTTTATTTTTCTCCCATGTAAAGAAATTGTTAAGTAGCAGCCCAGGGCTAGTACCATAGCTCCAGCAGGGGCCCAAGCTGCCTTTACTTGCTGCCATACTGTTCTCAAGGTCCCCTTATAGTTACAATCTGGTGCTGAAAACGAAGCCATCCTGTCCGTGTTCCAGGCGGCACAAAAAAGGAGGGGTCTAGGGCCAAAGGGTGTATCTCCAAGCTGAATGGACCTCTAATTTTTTTTAAAGATTTATTTATTTATTTTAGAGAGAGAGAGCTAGAAAGCAGGGGGAAGGGCAGAGGAAGAGGGAGAGAGAATCCCAAGCGGACTTTGCGCTGAGCATGGAGCCCAATGTGGGGCATGATCCCATGACCCTGAGATCATGACCTGAGCTGAAATCAAGAGTCCACCGTTTAACCCACTGAACCCCCCAGGTGCCCCTGAATGGACCTCTTTAAAAAGCATCCCCAGAGGAATGACTTGTACTTACCTCTCAGTGGCCACCCCCATCTGCAAGGGAGGCTGGGAAATGCGGCTTCCTCGCTGGGCACCCTGCTGCACCCAGCAATACCGAGGTTCTCTTACCAAAAAGGGGGAGATTGGCTAGACAGCCAGCAGCTGCTGATATATCCTCATACTCCTTAAGGGAGCAGAAAGATGGATTCCCGCTGATCCAAATCCCAATTGGCTTTTCCATAATAGCCATTAATGGTATTGACTAAGCTGTCTTTATCGTTGCACTCTCATGGTTCCTGCTGAAAAATGCCCCTGGGCCATGGCTTCTGCGTTATAGCTAATAATGGCCAAGTGCCAGAGAATGGCGGTGCTATCTCCTGGACAGGTGGACAGCCACTTGCCAGACCATGGCGTCCTGTGCCTAAGATGATTGGAGAGACAATGCCCATGGAGCCCTTTTTTTTTTTTTTAAGTAGTAGTAGACTTTAGAACAGTTTTAGACCACAGAAAAGTTGCCAGGTAGTACAGAGAGTTTCTCATAATACATCCTCCAACACACATGTTCCCTTATCATCAACACCTTACATTAGTATGATGCATTTGTGATAATTAATGAATCAATATTGATATTTTTAATTTTAATATTTTTACGTTTTTATTTTAATTCCCGTGTAGTTAACATACAGTGGTATATTAGTTTCAGGTGTACGATATAGTCATTCAACACTTCCATACAACACCCGGTGCTCATGACAAGTATACTCCTTAATCCCCATCACCTAGTTCACCCATCCCCCACCCCCCTCCTCCTTGGTAACCGTCAGTTTGTTCTCTAGAGTTAAAAGTCTGTTTCTTAATTTATCTCTCTCTCACTCTTGTTTTTTTTTCATTCCCTTTGCTTCTTTGTTTTGTTTCTTAAATTCAACATATAAGTGAAATCATATGGCATTTGTCTTTTTCTGAATTTTTCCACTTAGCATAATACTTTCTAGCTCCATCCATGTTGCTACAAATGGCAAGATTTCATTCTTTTTAATGGCTGAGTAGTATTCCTCTGTGTGTATGTGTGTGTGTGTGTGTGTGTGTGTGTGTACACCACATATTCTTTATCCATTCATCAATCAATGGATACTTGGGCTGCTTCCATATCTTGGCCGTTGTAAATAAGGCTGCTATAAACACAGGGTGCGTGTATCCCTTTGAATGAGTGTTCTTGTATTCTTTGAGTAAATATCTAGTAGTGGGATTGCTGGATATAGGGTAGTTCTATTTTTAAATTTTTGAGGAACCTCCAAACTGGTTTTCCACCAGTTTGCATTCCCACCAACAGTGCATGTGGGTTCCTTTTTCTCTACATCCTCGCCAACATCTGTTGTTTCTCCTATTTTTGATTTTAGCCGTTCTGACATGGGTAAGGTGATATCTCATTGTAGTTTTCATTTGCATGTCCCTGGTGATGAGTGATGATGAACATCTTTTCATGTGTCTGTTGGCCGTCTGGATGTCTTCTTTGGAGAAGTGTCTGTTCAAGTCTTCTGCCCATTTCGTAGTTGGATTATTTGCCAATATCTTCTCCCATTCCACAGGTTGCCTTTTAGTTTTGTTGATTATTTCCTTCACTTTGCAGAAGCTTTTTATTTTGATGTAGTCCCAATCGTTTATTTTTGCTTTTGTTTCCATGATATATCATTATTTACTACAGTTGATGATTTATTCAGAGTTCCTTTTTTTTTTTTCTTCCTTATTGTCCCAGGATCCCATCCAGGACACTACATTGCATTTAGTTTTCTTGTCTCCTTAGACCCCTCTTGACTGTGTGACATTTTTGCAGACCATTCTTGTTTTTAATACCTTGATGGTTTAATTGGTGAGCTATTTTGTAGAATGCCCCTCTACTGGAATTTGCTCTTTTTCTAATGATTTGACTGTGGTTCTGGGGTTTGTTTTTTTTTTTTTTTTTTATTTTGGAGGAAGACAGCAGAGGAAAGTGCCATTTCATCACATCATATCAGTGGTACCTACCTCCAGCATGATTTGTGTTGATGTTGACCGTCACGTGTCTGATGTAGTGTCCTTGTCAGATGTCTCCACTGTCAAGTTATTCCGTCCCCCTATCCATACTGTATTCTTTGGAAGGAAGTCACATGAACGGAGTGGAGAATTATGCTCCCCTCTCCTTAGGTGAAATATCTATATAATTTATTTGGAATCCTTCTATACCTGAAATGTGCCTCTTCCCAGGGAGAAATTTTAAACTACAAGAGTGTATGATAATTCCTTCTCTTCTCAGTGCTGGGCCTAAAATAAGCCTGTTGCATTGGTTTGAAACAAACATTTAGGCATGGACATTTTGACTTTGCCCATGATTAAAGATCAAGCAATGTTTTTTTTTGTTTTTTGAAAGAAATGATGTGTTTTATTTTCCTTTTCATGAGTCATCAGTTAAATAAACTCTGAACGGTCAAATCCGGTCCACCACTTCACAAATGATACGTACCAAGTACAACATTCATCCCCCAGCTGTCACGCGCACCTCCGTGAAAAGAAGCTCTCTGACACCCAGCACACACGTCCCATTGTTACTAGCACTGGAGGCTGGGACAGGGAGCCATCACAAGGTTTACTTGAGAACAGTAGGGTCGTGTAAGCACAGGACTGACTGACATTAAAGGCCACCTAGTCTGCTTGAATCTCCCTGAGAATGGAACTCATGCCTTCCTGAGATCCCCCCCTCCATCCCCGCTTTGGGTGGATGGCTCTGTTTAGAAAGCAGATTCTTACACTGAGCTTGAAGCTGTAGCCTCGCTTCCATCCATGTGGCCGCTTTCTGACTCTCTGGGTCATAAAGAAGAGATCCAAATTATCTCCCATGGACATTCTCCCACCCCAACCCTCGGTGGTCCACTGAGTATTCAAGGCAACAACCATGTCTGCCAAGTTCAACGCACTTGGTTTCTTCCTATATAAGATGTGATTTCTGGGCTCGTTACCACCCATTCATTGAGTGGACTCCAAGGGGGCAGGACAGTCACTGGATTTTCTGGATTTTCTGCTCCAAGATCCCACTGGCTTCTTTTGGAGCTTGCTGACCCATATTAAGGCAACTGTTGAATAAAGCTTATTTCATTTTATACTAGATGCTTGCTAAGCCGTATCTCCCCCAGCATGCATTAATGCAGCTGGCTCTTCGGACCAAAGTGCAGGAACTTCAATTTATGTCATTAAACCTAATCATGTTACAACCCCATTATGTATTATATATATGAAGTGATGGGTATCCACATGCAGGGAAGAAGTAGGGAAGGACACTCATAAATGCAAGGAGCAGTGTTTCAAGGTCTCTCTGGGCGGTGGGATTATTAATGTTATCTTCCTCTCGTTATTACTTACTTGTATTATCTAATTTCTCTAATCCACCATCAATTAATTGGTAAATTACATTAAAAACATTTTTTTTGCTCTTGTTTGAATCAGATTATTCTCCTAGCCTGCAGAGGATTTTTTGAACCATTTCAGGCAGAATTGGCTTCTCCTCCTCTGTGCGTCCTCAGAGGGCACGTTTGCTGGAACTTCAAGCTGATAAAAAGGGAGAAGTTGGAGGCAGGAGCCCAGAATCTAGGGCAGCACCGGCTGTTCTAAATCAGCCACCGCCTTGTTGGGATGGAGGTGCTCCCGGGACTCGGGGACACGCTAAATGACATCAGTGAATCTCAGCTCCTCTGTCATCTAAGGATCTGTGCAGAGAACCTAGACACGGTCCTGCTAACAGCCTAGTCCTCCTCCTCCTCTCGTATCTGGGGCTTTTATGTTAGGACAGAGGCCGCAGGGCAAAGCCACCTGCAGAGACAGTGGAGCCTGGTGGTTATGAACACGTGCTTTTGGGCGAGACAGACTGGGGTCTGCAACCCGCCCCTTCCACTTGCGCAGTCCGTGAGATCAGGACAGGTTCTCGATCTTTCTGGGCCCCGGTGTCTCATCTGTAAAGGCGAAATGGTAGCACCTGCCGAGAGGTCGCTGGGAACACACATACGGTACGTGCTGGGATCACGGTGGTGGTTGTAGTTACGGCGATAATTACACTTTGGTACCCCACTCTCCAGACGCAAGGCAGGCTCCGTCCTACCGGAAAAATCCCACCAAACGCTGGCAGTTAGCACCAGCCTGATGAAACCAATAGCGATGCAAGGAAAGAAATAGAAACAAGAAAAAAACCCCAAACTGAAACCCAAACCCAAACTAAACCTTCCGTGCCTTTGAGAGAAATCCTGGCTTGCACTCACCTTTGTCAGCCTCTGGGAATCGGTGTCCAGCCTCCTCATGCCTCTAGGAAATTCTTCGTGGGTAAAAAAAGATCTTTAAAGGGTGCATAACTTAAAATTAAAAAAAAAAACCCTCAAAACACAAAGTGAAAACACACAACAGCAACTAACTTCCCAGCGCAACAACCCAGCACGGACTCTCTTCCTCAGAGGTGGTGACTTTCCTCCACTAAGCTGTCCTCACTCATTTTGAAGGCGCTGTCAAGAGCTGAGCCCTGACTGATGTGACACCTTGGGGAGATTGTCACAAGCACTAGGAGAGCCTCAGACAGCAGGGGCTGTCCGTCAGGGTCAGGGTCAGGGTCAGGGTCAGGTCAGAGTCAGGCCGTGGACAGTCTGAGCACAGGCTTGATGGGGGTTTCTGGCCTTTTCTCTCCCCAGGCTCATGCAGAGAACCATTTCCTCTGACCTGTCACCCGCTTCGAGCCTACCACCGTGCTGGTTACTCATTAGAACCTCACCGAAAATCCAGAAAGAAGCACAGATTTACTCCAGGGGCCAGAGCAGTCCTTTTACCCTCTCAAAGAATTCTAGAAAACAGCCCCAAGGGACATTTAGAACCTCACCAATTCAGACAAATTCATGGTTCGTTGGCGCCGGGCGTCTGTGGGCAAAGGGAACTTGCGGTGTGAAACAGTGGCCCGGAACCAGAACATTCCTCTGGCCACGCTGACACCAGGTGAGGGCGCTCTTCAAAGAACGTGTAAGAAGTGGGTATGATGTACTGTATGGTGACTAACATAATATAATAAAAAAAACATTAAAAAAAAAAAAGGAACCTTCATAGACTGTTGGTGGAAATGCAGATTCGTGCAGCCACTATGGAAAAAGGGTATGGAGTTTTCTCAAAACGATTAAAGATAGAATTATCATATAAAAAAATAAAAGAAGTGGGTATGAACAACAGAGGGGTGGAACGCATGTCAAGGGGGTTTTGGAGGCATTGAGGAAGTTAAATAGCTTTCTGTTTACATTCTTCATTTTCTAAGGCTTCTTCGTATGAGCAAACGCATAGGCAGCTTTAACCCAAACATCACGAATTTTGAATTAGAGGTTGTGGCTTGTGGTGACACCGAGAAATTTGGTGACGTGACCTTGGGCACTGGAACTTGGTTTGGTGCCTTGGGCCAGGACGGGGAGGTTTCACTGGTCTGTGTGTGATTTCAAGGGCAAAAAGTCTGGGGGCAAATTTAAAACCTGAGCAGCCTAGACTGAGCACCTGGGTGGCTCAGTTGGTTAGGCAGCTGCCTTCGGCTCAGGTCATGATCTCCGGGTCCTGGGACTGAGCCCCGCATCGAGCTCCCTGCTGGGCCGGGAGTCTGCTTCTCTCTCCCTCTGTCCCCTCCCCCCCATGCTTGTGCTCTCTCTCGCGCTCTTTCTCAAATAAGTAAATAAAATCTTAAAAGAAAAACAGCAAACTCTTTTTCGTTCTCTGCACGACTGCGTTATGACCCCCAGCCTTATAACTAACCAGCGACCGTGCCAACGGCTGTTGCAGAAACCTCAGCGTCTGAAGTTCATGCTCATGTCTGTTTACCCAGGGCCTGCATGCGTGTGGTCACTGGAAACCCCGCTTTTCTGGCCTTTCCGAGCTGTATAGTGGGTGTGAGCCCAGACCCCTGGGACTTAGGTTACCTACCAATGAGCTATGGATTTGGTGAAAAAATTAGTCCAGTCCGCTGAATCTCTAAACCTCACCCTGACCGATGCTTTCCCAAGTCCCGTCCCAAAAGCTCTTGCTCCACACTGAAAATTAGAAGAGAAAAAAAATCTTGTGATATTTCAGTTGCCTGCATATTGTACCAAGTCTGGGAGTGACCCAAAGGTGAGCAATTGGAAGAAAAACAAGAGTTGAAAACAAGTCCCAGAGGGATGAGACCCGTTATAGGTCTGCTTATCCCACTTGGCGGAATTTGAAGTGACCCAAGAAAACTGTGCTTTTCCAACTGGTGCTTTTCCTTTTTTTCTTTTTTTAAAGATTTTATTTATTTGAGAGAGAGAGAACAGAACAAGCAGAGAAAACAGCAGGCAGAGAGAGAGAGAGAGAGAGAAGCAGACTTCCCGCTGGGCAGAGAACCCGACATGGGGCTCGATCCCAGGACCCTGAAATCATGACCTGAGCTGAAGGCAGACACTTAACCGACTGAGCCACCCAGGTATCCCTCCAACTGGTGCTTTACGGGCACCTGCATGTTTTCTGACTCCTGCAATTGCAAGACATCCACAAGATTTTCAAATGTGTGCCTTCCTTTCCGTAATTATCTAAAAACTAACATCAGCACAGCCGGATGATCGGGGCGCCCCCACCGTGACCTTGGGACAGGGCTTTGAATTGGTGTCATGACATCACCGGCACTAAATCGTTCTACAGTAACCGTCCCAGGTGAAGGAGACAAAAAGGAATGGAGATTTTGATATAAATGTGTTTGCCCCTCAAGAAAGCCAGGGGAACAGAAATTCTGTCTGCTTCGCTCCCTGCTCTATCCTTAGCCGCATCCCGGGTGAGCTGGGATGAACGAATGTCCTGCGTGGAAGGAATGAATGGCGAGTCCATAGTTCAAGAACAGCTGGAGTATGGAAAAGAGGAGGAAGATTCGAGTTCCCACAAGACACAGAAAAACCTTTGCTGGGGCGGGTCTGCCAACACCACATTCGAAGCAGGGGCAACTTAGTCGAGGCTGCCATCAGGCTGAGCCAGCGTTAACTTAAGTTTTATTGAATTTGTAGATTTGTTTGTATCGACTTGTAAATTTATTTTTGTTTTATTTATTTATTTATTTAAAAATTTTTTATTATATTATGTTAGTCACCATACAGTACATCCCTGGTTTTTGATGTAAAGTTTGATGATTCATTAGTTGCGTGTAACACCCAGTGCACCATGCAATACGTGCCCTCCTTACTACCCATCACCGGCCTATCCCATTCCCCCAGCCCTCTCCCCTCTGAAGCCCTCAGTTTGTTTCTCAGAGTCCCTAGTCTCTCATGCTTCATTCCCCCTTCTGATTACCCCCCTTTCTTTATCCGTTTCTTCCCCTACCGATCTTCCTAGTTCTTATGTTCCATAGATGAGAGAAATCATATGATAATTGTCTTTCTCTGCTTATTTCACTTAGCATTATCTCCTCCAGTGCCGTCCATGTTGCAGCAAATGTTGAGAACTCGTTCTTTCTGATAGCTGAGTAATATTCCATTGTATATATGGACCACAACTTCTTAATCCAGTCATCTGTTGAAGGGCATCTCGGCTCCTTCCACGATTTAGCTATCGTGGACAATGCTGCTATGAACATTGGGGTGCATATGGCCCGTCTCTTCACTACGTCTGTATCTTTGGGGTAAATACCCAGTAGTGCAATGGCTGGGTCATAGGGTAGCTCCATTTTTAACTTTTTAAGGGACCACCACACTGTTTTCCAGAGTGGCTGTACCAACTTGCATTCCCACCAACAATGTAGGAGGGATCCCCTTTCTCCACATCCTCTCCAGCAATTGTTGTTTCTTGCCTTGTCAATTTTTGCCATTCTAACTGGCATAAGGTGGTATCTTAGTGTGGTTTTGATTTGAATTTCCCTGATGGCTAATGATTTTGAACATTTTTTCATGTGTCTGTTAGCCATTTGTATGTCATCATTGGAGAAGTGTCTGTTCATATCTTCTGCCCATTTTATGATTTATTTGTTTCTCGCGTATTGAGTTTGAGAAGTTCTTTGTAGATCTTGGATACCAGTCTTTTATCTGTAGCGTCATTTGCAAATATCTTCTCCCATTCCATGGGCTGCCTCTTAGTTTTTTTGACTGTTTCCTTGGCTGTGCAGAAGCTTTTTATCTTGATGAAGTCCCACAAGTTTTTTCTTTTGTTTCTCTTGCCTTTGGAGATGTGTCATGAAAAAGGTTGCTTTGGCCGATGTCGTAGAGGTTGCTGCCTATGTTCTCCTCTAGGATTTTGATGGATTCCTGTCTCACATCGAGGTCTTTCGTCCATTTGGAGTTTATCTTTGTGTATGGTGTGAGAGAGTGGTCAAGTTTCATTCTTTTTTATTTTAGAGCAGTAACGAGTCTAGAAGCCAAAGCCGTTTTATGTTTATACATATTTGAGAAACACGACAATGAAAGATAAATGAGGTCAACTCTGAGGGGCTGTGAGGATTGTGTTTTTTCTCAGAAGGATTCTGTCTATGGATTTTCCTAAGGAACAGCAGATACACCTTTTTCCACAACATGTGACATCCTGCGGCTTCCCTAGCCAAGAAAGTTCACCGTTTCGCCGGGTGGCAGAAGGGAATTTTCTGTCCACTGACCACATGGATGCCAATGGTTGTTTTTCTGTTATAACCCCACAGTGTTAAAACTTAAAGGCACACTGTGGGTTGTAACACACAGTTAATCTTATTTTTGGAGCTGCAGACGTGGAAGAGGTTGCTGAGATTTGGCTTCTCCTTGGCTCACCAGCAGAAGGAGTTTTCTGCCCTAGGACAGGCTGTCTATAGAGGGTATGAAGCAGATACCAAGTGATATAGGTGGGTATCCAATGAAAGAGTGAATGAGATGATATTTTGACCTTGGGGTATCAAGAAGCCTCTGACTGTTGACTAAGGATGATGATGGTAACAGGCCAGGCCTGACAGTCTCTGTGTTCTGCCACCATCAGCGGCACCAGTGAGCCCTGCCTGGCTTTCTCAGGTCCTCAGCTTGGCTCTTTGTGCTCACGCAACATTGGGAGCCCACGGCAACAGGCAGCCAATAAAATCAAGCTGGTAGCCACACTCGCCAGAGCTATCAGCTGGAGCCTCTTGGGGGCAAGAACACTGAGCTCTGTAAATACACCAAGATCCCCATTTATGCTGATAGGGGTAGACCTCATTTTGGGACTGTCCAGGCTCCAGGGGTGGGGAGACCCTGTATATTGTATCTATGTTCTTCTTTCAAATACGAGCTTTAAAGGGTAAAGACTAAGGGGCGGCTGGGTGGCGCAGTCGTTGGGTGTCTGCCTTCGACTCAGGGCGTGATCCCAGGGTTCTGGGATCGAGCCCCGCATCAGGCTCCTCTGCTGGGAGCCTGCTTCTTCCTCTCCCACTCTCCCGCCTGTGTTCCTTCTCTCGCTGGCTGTCTGTCCAATAAATAAATAAAATCTTTAAAAAAATTTAAAAAAAAAGGTAAAAACTAAGATACGGACCATGCACTTGCTCAATGAAGTTGAGCTCCGTCTTCCTTCCCTCCCTCTCTTCCAAGGAGTCTTGAACTGAACCGAAATGGGGCCTCTGGAGTTTGGGGCCCACCGCCGATCGCTA
Organism: Ursus americanus; assembly: GCF_024610735.1. NCBI lineage: Eukaryota > Metazoa > Chordata > Mammalia > Carnivora > Ursidae > Ursus > Ursus americanus. Next base: position 14,008,851 of record NC_142128.1, on the reverse strand, counting down.
TGCCCAAGTTCCCGATAAGTGAGAAAGCGGAGTGGCCAAGAGACTCAGATTCGTGATTTGGGCAAGAGGAAGGGCAACGGATGAGGAGCTGATGAACTACCTGTCAGCCCACCTGCCCATCTGGAGCGAGGGGAGGTTGGCTTTTAGTAGCAGCACTGTTTATACTAGCCGAACTATGGGAGCAGCCAAGGGTTCATCCACAGATGAATGGATAACGAAGATGTGGTATATACACAATGGAATATTTCTAAGCCATCAAAAAGATGTAATCATCATTGGCAACAACGCAGATGGAACTAGAAAGTATAAGGCTGAGCAAAATAAGTCAGAGAAAGACAAATACCATATGATTTCACTCCTATGTGGAATTTAAGAAATAAATGAGCAAAGGAGAAAAAAAGAGAGAGAGAGGCAAACCAAGAAACAGACTCTTAACTATAGAGAACAAACAGATGGTTCCCGGAGGGGAGGGGGGTGGGCGGGGGGGACGGGGGAACAGGCGATGGGGATTAAGGAGCGCACTTGTCACGATGAGCACTGGGTGATGTACAGAAGTGTTGAATCACTACATTGTACACCTGACATGAATATAACACGTTGTTAACTACACGGAAATTACACTAAAAACTTAAGAAAAATCAAGCAAAAACATGACGAGATGGTGGCAATGAGCAGGGACTGGGAGCCCAAGGCCAGGCACCTGTCCGCTTCCTGCTGGCCTGGGCCTCCTGGTTTCCTGCACAGGCTCCAGGCCCCTCCCGAGCCCATCCCCTGGGGGGCTGTCACGCAGGTGGGGGGTGGTTGGCGGGGCTGTCACTCAGCCTTTCTCAGAGCAGCAGTCCCAAACAAACTAGGAGGAGAGAAACAGCATGCAAATCGGGGACAACTCATGGGGCGGCCCATGGGAGCCGTCTGCTCTGCCCGAGCCCGACTTCCACCCTTTGGGAAGCTGGGATACTTCTGGGAAACAGTAGGAAGATATATCAGATGGAGAGAAATGGCTTCAGGAAACCAAGCCAAAGGGCTCCGAGTGGGTTAAAATGGTGGCTTCTGGCCCAGATTGTGCTTTCCCAGTCTTCCCTATTTCTCCTCCTCTGGCCACCAGAATAGGCATATAAAGAAGGCATTCGAGAAAGAACACATACAGCATCAGAGACATCGGCGATGAGGCTTGGACATGTGTCAGGAACACCATCTGTGATGTTTTCTGCCATATAAATAGAGAGGGGAAACGAGAGAAGAAATAGTCACCAGACAGGGGAGTGGGGGCGCAGGTGAGGGACTGAGGGGACAGAGGGGGCATGGAGCAGAGGCTGTCCGAGCTCGGCCCCCTCTGGAGCGGCCCCCCAGTGAGGGCGGGGAGTGAGATCCCCAGCTACAGATGGTGCCAACTGCCGCCCTTTGCTGAAGGAGGGTGAGATGTCCCTGGAGCCCGACGCTTGGAGCTCGCAGCCACTGTGCAGAGACGTGGGGCCCTGGAGCTTCCAAATTCCCCCCGAGGACTGGGACACAAGGCTCCCCAGGGCCCTGCTTCTCTTTTCTCTCCTCCCCCTTTGCCTTTGTTCATTCCTCTTCTCTGCCTTGGCCCCTGGCCCGCCACTCCTCCCATCTTCAGGCCCACAAGGACCCTGTGGGAAGAGGGTGCCGTCCTGGGTTGCTGGCCTCGGGCTCCGGCCGGTGTCTCCAGGTAGCCGAGCCTTTGGGAGGTAGCCCAGGTAAGTAGTGACAGCAGGTGCCCGTATGAACGCAGAGAGCCCCCCGTGGTCCTGAGCCAGCACCACCACCATGCCCCCCGCCAACACGCATCCACAAGCAAACCCGAACGTCGCGTCCTGCTGCAGCAGATACCGAAGACGAAGATGAGCACTTCCCTCTCGAAAGTTCCACGATACTTACAGAGGTGCAGCTGGGAGTACAAAGGAGCCCCAGATGCACTGGAGGGCGGGCTCCCACGCCACCCGAGCACCCAGCAGCTCTCGCGGCTTACTTTGGTTTGAGGCCATTGAATGAAGGATCCTACCCGGGCCCCCTGAGTACCTCACTGGGATTTGGGGTCAAAACCTCAGCCAACGGTAAAACAGGATGATGCCTTCTTTCTACTCTTCCTTCAGGACGCACACAGAGGGAGAATGGTGCAGCCGGGGCACCATGCCCCCCCAAGGCATCGTATTGTGATATTACCCCAACATTTCCCTTGACCCCCCGGGAACCTGCAGACCTTCACTCTTTTCACTTCACGGTGGCCCCGAGACTCCAATATTAAAGTCTGATGAGCTCCTTATTGCCCAACAGTAGCATTTTCCATCAACATGCTCATGGACCCCAGTTCTCGTAGAACCCAAAAGAAAAATGGGAATGTCCATTGCTATGGGTGTCTGTGTCACAGCCAACAAGATGGACCTTCTGGGCCTCCTCAAAGGGAAGAAGGGCTGTCCTAGCTTAGGGGACCCCTGACCATACCCATTTCCATGGCAGAAAGTCTGGCATCTTTATGGATTTCACATTTCCACGAGAAAAGGGGGCAGATGCTTCCGCCGCCGGCTCTGTGGTTTTGAGAGGTGTCGGTGGCTGCATGGCATCAGGAATGGGTGGATCAGGGTGACGCAGCCAGGCCACCTCAACCCTCCTCCTCTTTCCAGCTTCCTGCACCAGCCTGGCCCTCGTACGCTGGGGGCCACCAGGGTGTTAGTGAGTGAGTGCCAAATGCTAAATTCTGTCCTGCTTTGGGGGGAAGTTGAGTCCAAGTGCAGTCTGGCTGTCTCAGCCTCTGCTCTGAGGGCTGTTGCTTACAGTAAGACCAAACCCTCACACCAAAGGCACCCTGTGCCGTGTTCCAGGAACTCCACCCGAGCTCCGGGTTCTGGAGGAACCAAGAAGCAAACAAGGCTACTTTGGGAAGTGCTCACATGTATTTATTTCACAAGGGAGGAAGGGGGCGGGCAGTGACCACCAATAAGATGTCACCAAATGAGACACTGTGAACCCCAAACTGGGCGTCTACAGGATTTGGTTCTGGGCAGGGCTTGGCCTTCGGGGACAGCATGAGGGATAGAGAGGGAACCGGCAGAAGGGACAGCCTTCCATCTGGGGCTCCATGTGGGGCAAGGCTGGGCCACATCCTCCGGGCCAAAGACGCGTGGCCAACCCCCGAAGCGTCCAGCAGCCTTGTCCTGATCCAGGTGAGCAATGAAGCGACAAGCCCAAGGCCACACGCTGACATCTGCTCTATCACGCACTCCTACGCACACGCCCAGACACACTCATGCACGCACGCACACGCTGTCACGCATGCCACACACGTACTCACAGGCATGCACACGCATCCATATATTAACTCTGATTTATAAGTGCACCCTAACCAGAGGGCAATCGAAAAAAATTATTACTCTTCAGAGAGGAATCGACTGCCTTCTCCCCTGTCAGCCGGCAGAGCACGGGGGGAATCAAGGGGAACACAGAGCATCCTCCAGGGTCCAGGCCCCCCTCTGCTCTGCTGGCTTCAGTCTTCACGCTCCAGGACGAGGCGCCTGTGGCAGCCTCCGTGAGTCAGGGCTCCCTGGTCCCCGGGAGGGCAGAGCTGCACCGGCCTGGCTCCAGCCCTGGGGGCTCCCTCACAGCCACGACCTCCCTATGCGCTCGGCCGCTTCCTGTCTCTGGCTCCCTATAGACACAGGCAGAGCTGCTGGCCCAGAAACCTGGGAGCCTCGTGCCCTGGTGGGTGGCCGTGGAAGCGTTAATTCCTTCCAGACCATCTTAAGGGAGGGTCCAGAAAAGTCCAGGGCTGCCCGTCTGATGGAAAGGTTGGGGGTGGAGCCCGCCTTGTAAATGGGCATCTGGGCAGAAGCAATGTCAAGGGACACGGAGTCTCAGGGCCTCAGGGCCTCCTCCGAAGAGGGGGAGATGGGATGCGGCTGAGCACCTCCCCCCACTCTGTCGAGGGCTGGGGGTGGCATTCAGAAGCTGCTGCAGCTGCAAGAGATGAGAAAGAGGAGGGGCCCCTGCCAGTCCCAGTCCTGAGAGTGGCTGGGAAGAGGACACGGAGCACGTGGGGGTTTCACTCCACGGTACGCGGTCCACATCCAGGCGGCAGAAGACGCGGCTCCCGGGTTTCCAGAGGAGGGGTGGGGGGCTTTTCCAGGGAGCATGGGCCTCATGGCAGCTGAAGGGGACACCAAATCTCCATCTGGGGCCCCTGTGCTGCCCTGGAGAAGCCCCGGGAGGCCCGCTGAGCACCTACTGGCTTCCTGCTGTCTCTCCACCAGTGCGGCTGGTCCAGAAGACGGGCAGACGCCGTCCCGGGGGCCAAGCTCTGGGGGCCCCTGCTGCTCCCCACTACTTGATCGAGTTCTTAATTGTCCACCTCTGTCCTGTGCAGCTGCGGAGAATGAGGTCAATGCCAGCCAGGCCCCGGTTCTCCACCTCCAGGCAACGCCCTGTGCCCTTGTTCATAATGGCTCCATTCTGGGTAGGAGGAGGAGAGAAAGACAGACAGATGGACAGAAACACAGAGAGACACAGAGACAAAGAGAGAAAGAGACAGATGGAGACAGAGATATAGAGAATAAGAGACAGAGATAGACAAGAGAACGAGAGAAAGAAACAGAGAGAGTCAGAAAGGCAGAGCGAGAGACGTGGACAGAGAGAGAGACAGGGAAAGAGGTTTAACCACTGCAGTGCCTGGCACGTGGCCTCTCATGGGGAGCAGTCCCACCGAAATTCTTTGCACAGGGGGAGGGATCATCGGAGCCTCCTCCAGAAACCCACAAGTCAGAAAATGTATCAGCTTCACCACTCTGAATGGCTGAATCAGGCAACAAGCGCCGAGTGGGGGGATTTCCAAGGAGATCTGAGGTCTGACTTTCTCCGTCCTACCGGATTTCAGGGAAATCACCGCACACCCCCTCTGGAGATCCATCAGAGCCCAGCCTGCCTGGTGCTGCTGCAGGGACCTGGGAGACCGTCCCACATGCCACCACCCGCCCCCCTGCTGACTCCCCCTGGACGTGCCCTGGGTTCATGAGGCTGGCCCGGGGCTGGAGACCTCGGGGGCGCTTGGCTGGGGAAGGCAGCTCTCCCTGTGGCCTGCGGCAGCCTCACCCGCTCAGGGGTGCTGGCCTTTTCCCTGGGGCCCTCACCTGGATGAAGTTCCAGCGCTTGTACAAGCTGCTCTTGACCTTGTCACAGTCGAGGAGCTGGGGCAGCCGACTCTTGGAGTTGTCCACCAGGCAGCGGGTGTCGGGGAGGAGCGTGGTGGTCCCCAGGGCGCCCAAGTGCAGGAAGCCCTCCTTGGTGTAGCGGGCAAGCTGGGGAAGAGAGCAGAGGACAGGGTGGGGAGAGGTGACTCAGGTCTGCAGGTCTCACCCATGCCCCCCACCACGGTCGCAGTCCCGGCTGCCACGTGCCCTGTTCACCGGTGAGCCCTGCTCAGGAGGCCCCCCGGCTTGCTAAGTCTGGATACAGCGTCCCCAGGGCCAGGCTGATTTCTTTAAGCATGTCCTCAGTCAGTGTTTCTGGACTTGTGGGCTTCTGTCCAGCAACATGAGGGAGCAGGAATAAATGAAAGAGCAGTACTAAAGCTCAGCTCTGCTCCCAGCTGGCTGGGCCACCCTGAATAAGTCACTTAACCTTTCTGAGTCTGTATTTCTACCTCATTTGTAAATTGGGATTAAGTAATTAATTTCACCCTGCTGTAAAGTACACGAAAAGGCAGGTCACTGAAAAAGAAACAGACATATTAAAAAGCATTTAACCTAATAAGTGTTAAAATAAATAAGTTAAAATGGCAAGGTGATACCATATTGGAAAAAAAACCCTATTCCCATTTTGTCAAGGTTAGCATAAAATGGGCTGGAGTGGGGGTAAATTACGACAACCTTTCAAAAAGGGGATTTCAAAATATATACTTTGTGGTCTTAAAATGTTTTTTTCTCTTTTGACCCAAGAAATCCACTTTTAGAAATCTATCCCAAGGTAACCATCAAAACCGGGAACACAAGTTAACGTGTATAGGATGTTTGCCGCGACGTTATTTATAAGGATGAAAAAGCAGAAGCGTCCTAAATGGCACCACAGTCCTGGCGCTTGCTTTCCACTCCATGCACACCAACAAATGCTGGGGGATTGTGGGAGATTGCAGCCACACCCAGGGCACCAGGGCGGCTCAGTCGGTCAAGTGTCCGACTCTCTTGGTTTCCACTCAGGTCATGATCTCAGGGTCTTGGGATCAATCCCTGCATCAGGCTCCATGCTCAGCATGCAGTCTGCTTGAAATTCTCTCTCCCTCTCCATTTGCCCCTCCCCCCACTCCTGTTCACTTTCTCCCTCTCTCTCCCTCTCTCTCTCAAATAAATAAATAAAATCTTTTTAAAAAGCCGCATCCTTCACTCTTCCTTCTATACACCCTGGGCAATATGACTTTCAAAGCAATGTCCTTCAAGAAGTGAAGTCTGTTTCTCCATCCCTTGGATACAGGTGACTTGCTTTGACCAACAGAATGTAGCGGAAGCAAGGATGTGCCAGTTCCCGGACTAGACCTTTAGCCTTGCGTGCTTCCACCCTCTCGCTCTTAGAGTCCTGCCAACACTGTGGCAGTAAGCTCTGGATGGCCCAACCAACAGCCGGCCAACCACCAGACAAGTGGATGAGGTCGTCCTAGATTAGGCAGCCCTCGGCTGACCTGCCAGCTGCCAGGAGATGTATGAATGAGGCCAGCTGAAACTGGCTGAGCCTGGGCTGGATCACAGAACCATCCAGTTGCTCTGGATAATGCACAACAAATGCGGATTGCTTTAGGCCAGTGAGTTTTGGGGGGATAGTTGTTATGCAGCAAGAGCTAACTGATACGGAGATGGTGCTGTCTACCACCCTTCCCACAGCGGGACCCATGCTACTCCAGTGGCCTCCCTCTCCGGCCCGCCTGTGTTGTTTAAAATTCTGTATTCCAACCTTTGAGCAAATGCATTCATCCATCTTTCATGCTTTTAGGGGCAGGGACTGTGTCTAATTAATTGCCTTCCCTGCTAGGAGAAAATCACAGACCCAGTGCTCACAACCTGTTTGTGGATGAGCACATTGTAAACGTGATGAATGACATTGTTTAAAAGAAGCAGCTATGTCCATTCATTTAAGCTCCACAAGCTTGTTTTGAAGAGTTCTCTGTACGACCAGCCTGGGAACTGGGTTCTGAGACTATGAGGACGTGGCTGTGTTCCCACTGATAATGCCAGGGCGGGCTGGTGAAGGCAATGAGACAGGCAAGTACATGTCTCATTTTTGCTCTCACATCCGATGAGGTGGTGGGGGTAGGAGGGATGGTTATTAATAAACAGCTGGTGCTGAATAAATTAAAAAATAAAATTACCAGCTTGCATGGATTAGAGGCACACTTCGCATTATTTCTAAGCATTGTACAGAGAATAAAGAATGTGAATTTTACAACAACTCCGTGCGATAAGTTTCTATTACTCTCCCCGTTTTAAAGATGAAGAAACTGAGGTGTGAAGACAGCTGGTCACCTGGTTGGGTCCTGGCCTCTCTCCTTGACCCTAGAGACCCACATGGTTGGCTGCCCTGGCCCAGCTGCTGAGTCACAGAGGGCCTCCTCCTACAGGATCCTGGGCTTCTGAGAGCCTGGGCATTTGTGGCCGGGAATGAAGCCAGAAGGTAGTTCTGGTCCGTCAGTGCCTCTTCTCCAGGGGATAAGATTTTCTGCAGGGGTTCTCACTGCAGATGAAAACCACTCAGAAACCCTCTGCTCTGATCCCCAAAGGCGAGCCCACCTGCTCCCCTCTAAAACAAGTGACAGGGAGTTTATTAAGTGCCCTTGAGAGAGATGCGGTTAACATGCGCTTTAAACCCCAATTAGTTCCAAATCAGAGTGATTGTCAGAGGCAAAATGATAAGAAAATCAAAAGCCCTCCTCGCCCCTCCCTAAACAACGTCTCTGTGAATATCCTCAAATTCACCAAATGTGAAGTGATGAATGACAGCAAGCTGTCTTTATGTTCAGGGGAAAGATAGACACAGCTGCTATTGAAATTATGAATCAATCTATTATCCAGCAGGCAAATGAACAGCGCTAAGAACATTAATTAACTGAGCGTATCTGTCACCCAGATGTTTAAAGAGCGAAGCTAAATGCCACTGGGAGTTAGAGGCTCTCCCTTTTGAAGTCTGTGAGCAAAGGATGAGACCCCAGCTTTCTAGGACCTGCACAGCCAAGCACCAGCCCCAAGCTGTGCAGGCATCGGGGTGGGCAGGGAGGGTGGGGAGGCCCTATAGGATTTCCTTTTTCTGGGGGAGGTGCTTTCTCAAGCCAAAAACACACGCATAGTTTCTCCTGGCCTGGCCAAGGGGCCAGGGTCAGGGGAAAGGCGCTGTCGTCTGAAAGGATGGTGGGGCAAAGCTACACTAACAGATGTCACACTGCTTCTCCCCCACAAGGCAGGAGGGTGGTGTGTGCTCGGACCTCATGCCAACCACATCCCCCTTCTTGTGCCAGTCCTGGATTGTGAGTCTTTGTGATGTCTTTGGACCACTGTCTAGTTCACCTCCCCAGCTCCCCATCCCCGGCATCCCTTCCTTAAGGACCTCTGCTCCCTGTCCTCTGCACGTCCAACAGGCTTTCCTGCCTTCAAGGCTTTGCTCCAGCTGATTCCTTTATTGCCCTTCTTCTAGAACATTCTGGCTTCAACTTTCCTAGACTTCAGTGCAATTCTTCCCACCCCACAGTGTCTTCTGTAACTCTTGCTCCATCCCCCGCCCCTCATACCCCTTCTCAAGTCTTTGGTGCCTCACTCCAAGGAGGTGTGGGAGTATCTCATTTCCTCTGGATCATTCTGGGCATCCACTGACTAAGTGATGGATATTTGGGTTTTTCCACTTTTTGGCTATTATGAATTATGCTGCTATGAACATTCATGTATAAGCTTTTGTGTGACATATGTTTTCAATCCTCTTAACTCTGTGTCTAGAAGTAGAATTGCTAATTGTTGGGTCATGCGGTACATCTGTGCTTAACTTGAGGACTTGCCAAATGGTTTCAAAGCAGCTGCACAGTTTACAGGCCCACCAGCAATGAGCCAGGGTTCCAATTCATCCACATCCCCGTAAACTCTTGTTATTGTGTTTTCCTTTTCTCCTTTCTTTTTAGAAAAATTCTAGCCATTGACTGGGTGCAAAGTGGTATCTCATTGCGGTTTTGATTTGCATTTCCTTCATAACTAATGACGTTGAGCATCTTTTTATGTGCTTATTGGCCACCTGTAGATCTTTGGAGAAATGTCAATTCAGACCTTTGCCTATTTTTCAGTTGGGCAAATTGTCTTTTATTGTTGAGTTGTAAGAGTTCTTTATATATTCTGGATGCTAGACCTTTTTCAGATATATGTATGAGTGGAGATACTTTCTCCCATTCTGTGGGTTGTTCTTCCACTTTTTTTTTTTTTTAAGATTTTATTTATTTGACAGAGAGAGACATAGCCAGTGAGAGAGGGAACACAAGCAGGGGGAGTGGGAGAGGAAGAAGCAGGCTCCCAGCGGAGGAACCTGATGTGGGGCTCGATCCCAGAATGCTGGGATCACGCCCTGAGCCGAAGGCAGACACTTAACGACTGAGCCACCCAGGCACCCCCTTCCACTTTCTTTTTTGTTTTATTTTGTTTTGTTTTCTTTTTTCCACTTTCTTGAGAGTATCCTTTGAAGCACAAATTTTTAAAATTTTGATGAAGTTCAACTTACCAATTTTTTTCTTTGATTACTTATGCTTTTGATGTCCTATCTAAGAAAACACTGCCAAACCCAAGGTCATGAAGATTTACCCTTATGTCTTCTAAGAATTTTATAGTTTGAGCTCTTAAATTTAGATCTTTGATCCATTTTGAGTTAATTTTTATATATGATGTAAGGTGTGGGTCTAAATCCCTTCTTTATCATGTGGTTATTTGTTGTTGCAACATTGTTGAAAAGGCTTTTTCCCTATTGAATTGTCTTCTCATCCTTGTTAAAAATTAATTGACTATAAATGTGGGATTTATTTCTGGAATCAGAATTCTATTCCATCGACTCATGTGCCTAACCTTCTGAGAGCACTACAATATCTTGATTGGTCCAGCTCTGTAGTAAGTTTAAGATTTGCAAATGTGAGTCTTTTAACTTTGTTCTTTTTCAACGTCATTCTGGCTACTCTGGATCTCTCGCATTTTCATATGAATTTTAGGATTACCTTTTTTTTTCCATTTCCGCAAAAAAAGCAGTTGGAATTTCGATAGGTACTACACGGAATCTGTAGATCAACTCAGGGAGGACTGCCGTTAACAGCACTAAGTCTTCTGATCAAGGAACACATGATGTATTTTTTTATTTAGGTCTTTCATTTGTTTCAACAATGTTTTGTAGTTTTCAGTGTCTGAGTCTTTCAGTGTATACTTCTTCGGTTAAATTTATTCCCAAGTATTTTATCTTTTTTGATTCTACTGTAAATGGTATTGTTTTCATAATTTCCTTTTCATGTCCATTGGTAGGACAAGCCGTATCTTTAATACATTTCTGCGAACCATGGGCTGCCACCCTGGTACCTCGTGGTCACTCAGAACTGCAGGTGCTACAAGTTCCCTTGGTTCCTGCTTCCCCAGGGTCAGGGCCAGGTGCTGACTGCCCATACCCACTGCAGACCCATATTCCAACGGGGCCTGGACCTCACCCGAAGTCTCTCATCTTCTCATTCGCCTCCTGTGACTCTGACAGCCAACACCCTAACCCCCCCCAGCAGGGTCTAGATTTTTTTTAAATGTGCCCTTCATTCTAATCCCTAGCTTGATGTCCTGGACCCTCACTGCCCTAGGGAATCTTGCCTCCCACTTTGTTGAGAAGTTATCTTCCCTACCCCTCAAAACCTGTCTTCCTTCACATTTGTTCACTTCTTTCAACTCTGTGTCCTCCTCACTCCATAGGGACCTTAAGTCATTATTTCTCCCTCTCCTTCATTTCGTTCAAGCTACAAACACAACCAGATTTTATGCCCAGAAATCTCCAGCCACAGCTCTTATTACCTCCTTGCTTTGTCCTTGGTTTTCCACTCTCTCTCTCTCCTTAGTGCGCTGTAGTTTGGCTTTTACCACCACTCTTCACTGACATTGCTCTCTTAAAGGTCAACAGGATCTATTCATCAGCAACTTCAATTGTTTTTTCTTAGTCTTTATACGGGGCAATGATTGTGGGCCAGAATGCTTTGCAGGGTGCAGGTGAAACCACCTCTTCTCTCTACACCCACTCTCCTGGAGAGCTTGCCATTCTGGGGGCTTTCGGTAGTATCTCTAGGCTAACTTGGCTAATTGTGCCAAGTTTCTATCTCCAAACCAAGCCTGATCCTCAGTTCCAGATTTGTATAGCCAACTCACTGTGGGACATACCACTTGGAGGTCTACTAAGCATTTCAGATTTACATGATCCAAACTGAATTCCTCCTCCCCTGTGGATCCTACTCTCCCCTCCACACTCATCCAACATTGGTTCCATCTTGGTAATGACAACTCCATCCTTCCAGTTGCTTCAGCCAAACACTTTACCTTCATCCTTTACTTGCCTCTTCCTCTGACCTGCTGTATTCAACCCATTAGCAAGCTATATTCAGATTTCACCTCCACTGTTACCTCCTGAATCCAAGCCAACTTCATCTCGACTAGATTAGTACAATGCCTTTTAATTTGTCTCCCAGCTCCCACTCTTGTCTCCCTTGGTCTTTTTTCAATATGGCATTCAGAATGCCTTTAAAATATACTATATTAAAATATTCTATTATATTATTTAAAATCATGGTAATTTAAATTGGAGTCAGGTCATGCCATTCCTCTGTTCAATATCCTCCAAAGGCTTCCCACTCAAAATAAATGTCAAATTCTTTCAATGGACCACAAGACCCAAAGCAATCTACCAGTAGCTGCCTGAGCTCAACTTTCACCACTGGGCCCTTTGCTCACTCCACTCTGGCCACACTGGCCTCCTTGTTGGTCTGTGCACAGGCCACACTTCTGCTCAGGGTCTTTGCATTGGCTGTTCTTCTCTCTTAAATGTTCTTTCTCTGATATTCCCTCACTTCTTCCAAGTTTGTGCTTAAATGTCTTCTTGCCATCTTACTTAAAATTTCACCTTCACCATGCACTCCTTATCCCTTTTCTTGCTTTATATCCCTTCAAGCACCTATTATCAGCTTATAGAGGAGAACTCTATCTTCTCCTCATTTATAGGGTTTGTTGTCCAGCTCCATCCACTAGAACGTGAGAGGCATAAGACCAAAGTTTTGTCTATCTTTTTTGTTCATGGCTCTATCCCTACCTCTTAGAAGAATGCCTGGCACACAGTAGGTGCTTGATAAATGCTGTTGACATCATAAGTACTTGCCTTCAAGGAGCTCACAGCTTACTCAGGGAGGCAGGCAAGTAAAGAGGCGAGGACAAAAAAGTGTGAAATAATGTGATGAAATATACTAAGTGTGCTCTTAAAGCCAGAACAGAAAGGGCCCCAATCCCGAAAAGGGAGGTCAGAGAAGGCTTCCAAGAAGAGGAGGCATTTGAGTGAAGCCTTGATGGGGTCAGCCAACCAAGTGAGTAGAGAGGACAGATCAAATCAGACAGAGGGAGCACATGTCCAAAGGCCTGGAGACCAGAGGCAATGTGGTGTTTTGGAGGATCTGAGCATCGTTCACCATGGTGGAGTCTAATAGCTGTGATGGGGCAGAAGTGGGGAGGTGGGGTACAGTGCAGATGAGCCTGCGCTATGTGGACACGTCACGCTCAGGAATTGGGGACTTTCTCGTGAGGAGCCACCTGACTTGTAGGAGGACCACACTGGTTGCTGAACGGACAATGAGCTGCAATGGGACATGATGGAAGGAGAAGGGTTGACGAAGTTCTCAACTCAAGTGGTCACAGTGAAAGAGGAGAGATGACAGATGAGAGAGGTACATCCAAGCCAAGAAGGAGTCTATCATCCTGGTGAGTTCAATCTCTTATTGCGCTGAAATCAAACACTTCATTTTTAATAATCCATTTTGTGTGGAAGGCACTTTGTTTAACATTAATGTAGCTACCCCAGCATTCTGCCCTTTAGAATTTGCCTGCTGTACCCATTTCCATGCTTTTACTTCCAACATTTCTCTCTCCTTATGTTTGAGATGTGTCTCTTGAAACAGAATACTCCTGGATTTAAAAAAATTTAGGGTGACAATCTATGCTTTTCAGCCAAAATGTTTAGTCTTTTTTTTTTTTTGGAACTTAATGCTATAAATGGACTTATTTCTATTTTCTTTCTTTGTGCTTTCTGTGTGTCCAGCCTTCTCTGTTTCCATTTTCTCCTTTATTTGCCTTCTAGGTTTGGTTTGATTTGGTTTGTTTGTTTGTTTTGAATGTTATCCTATTTCACTGTTCTCTACAGATTTGGAAATTCTATTTCATTTCTATTATTTTACTGCTCACTCTTGAAATTTAACAATTAACAACTCAGCAGATTATTCAATATCCTAATGTCTACTTCACTCAATAAATTCAAGGACATTAGGACACTAAATCTGATCACTTCTTTTTCACTCTTCAGCCTTTGGCTATATTTCCCTGCTCCAAATTAGACATTATTCTCATTATGTAAGAAACGTGTCTTTGAGTTTACTTATATGGTTCATTCTTCTAGGGTTATTTTCCTTCTTCTTTAAGTATATTCTTTAGAAGTTCCCTTGGTGATTATCTGTCGTGGTAAACCCTCCCGGCTTCTGTTTATCTGAAAATGTCTTGGGCTGATTCGTTATAACTGCTTCTTATGCACCGAGACAGGGTTTAAAACAGTATTGCTGTCGTTGATCTAGAATCTAGTTGTGCAGTAGAGGAAAGACCCTGCAAAGTATTTAATCTGCTCCATTGTTGGTAGCTGTCTCCTCACCTTCTCCCCATATGCTCACTCACAAAATGATGGCCAAGCCACTGTCTGTGGAATTTGTCACCTTGATACAATGCTGCCTAGGCAATCCCCTAACAGCAGGAGAAGCATGGGTTCACACATCACGTGCTTCACTGAAGAGTCAATGGGGGAAGCTTCCTCCTCTGAGCTGATAACTGCCTGAAACTTGTTGACTCTCACTTCTCCAGTTATGGCCAACAGACAGCCAGTTCCTTTATACACCCATACTCCTGATCTCTTCCCAGGCTTTAGCTTTGCAAGCTTGGGTCACCTCCCCCCCCCCATCCACAAAGCTACAAGTCTTCCAGTTCCATATGCCTCTCTCATATATTTCCTCCTCATCTCCCAGGTGAATGGCTACAGGAGCTTTGTAACGGGTCCTCCCACCTGCAGGCCTGCCCACTTTCCATCTATCCTTCCTATTCCTGCAGGTTCAAATCATATAATTCCCTGCTTTAACCTTCAATTGCTCCAATACCCCCTGATTTAAGAATAAACTTTTTTTTTTCTTAATCATGATCTACTATCGGTCCCCAGATTTAACTCTTGGTTTCTGACAGATGACTTGAGGTCTCTCAAAAACAGCCAGCAGTCTTCCCCGTGCAGAATATATCCCCGCCCTACTCCTACCTTATTTCCCATGGTTACACAAAGCCCCCACCCAGATGGGATCTCTTTCAGCTTACGTACTTGTGTATTCGGTGACTTCCTTGCTATAGGGTTTTTGTTGTCGTCACTGCTATTGTTTTAAGACAGTAGCATCCTCCTCATTTTTAGATAGCATAAGGAGTAAGAAAGTATCTTGCAAAAAGCAAATACTCTATAAATGTCTTTTGAATTGAATGGGATTATTCTAGGTTTGGCTGCTGGGCCCAAGAGGAGAAATGAATGTCATTATCCACAACCCTAATGCTTTAGGAAAAAGAGCTCTGAGCTCAAATACAATTAATTCTCATTTAGCAGGAAAGAAGAATTTTTCTATTTGAGATGATCTAGGAGGCACACACAACTATTAACCCACATTTAAAAGCCTTGGGGGAAAACTAAAATAGGCAGGTTAGAGCCAAATAAACAAAAACCAGCCAAATGGTCGTGGAATGACTCTGGGACACAGCAAAATCCATCGAATCGTCAATAAAAACATGGCTTGCAATTGCTTTCATATTAAGGGTCCTTCTTATCACTTCGGAATCAGGCTTAGTCAGGGTGGAAAACCACTGCTAAATGAAAAAGTGTAAAAATGTACTTTACCCTGCTTTTACTCGGGACACAGAGAGATGGTGTTCCATTGATTCGAACCTGCTACGGGGTGAATTTATTTGTTTGCTGCTTGGTGGATGGAGTGATTTCTGGGATTACACATGCATATGTATGTTCTTAAAGACAAATGGACTTTTTCTGTCACTGTCCAGAGCATTCCTGATCCCAAACAATACAGGAAAAAATGTCTCCAACTGCATCTCAAAGTGGACACATGGTGGCTGCCTGGGAGCTGGGGGTGAAGAAAGGGGCTGCCTGGGGCAGGAGGAATCTTTGGGGGAAATGGAAATGTATATTTTGATTGGGGAGGGAGATCTGCAGGCACGTATCCTGTCAAAACTCATAAATAGATGCTGTTTGTTGTACTGACCTTATACTTCAATCAAGTTGATTTAACAATATATCTGGAAGCTTAGAAGGTAGGCTATGGAATCAGACACGTTTTTCGCAGAGAGAGCCAGTTCCTAGGGGATTAGATGGTTCCAAGGGCCTCCCTCCTCAGTCTTCTCCCATCCACCATTATGACTCATCATGCTGGATAAAAGCATTATATTTCCAGAAAATGCACTGCTATTGAGAATGAATGGGGAAAAATATTTATGGCACAAAACCTTGGGTTGATTTTCCTGTACAGACAGCTGAGGAGTGGATGGATTCAGGACACTGTCAGTGGAGATGGGGGGAGGTGGCAGGGTCTGGCCCACATAGCTCTGTGGAGAGAGCTGGGAGCCTCTCGGAGAAGGGCCCTAGGGGTGTGGGCAGCACCAGGATGAGGGCCAGAAGAGTCAAGCGGGAGATGGCGTGGTGAGCAGTATAGCCCACTCCAATCCCCAGAGATCAGGAGCAAATTCCTAAGCGTGCCTCCAAAGCTCACCCTGACTGCTAAACTGGTTAGAGGAACAAAGATTCTATTTTTCAAGAAAGAGATACATTTCTTTCTTGTCTCCACATGTGAAATAGGAAGGTAGGACTGTAGCGTGGAAAAGCTGGCAACCACTTGGCTCCCTTTTAAGCAAGATCTTAATTAAATCTGTCTCACCTTCTCATTTTTGCCAACAGTGTTCCTGGCCTCATGCTGCGTCATCAAAGAGGCTGTCTATTACACGGTTAAAGACGTGGACCCTGGAGCCTGTTTAAGAAACCCAAGCTCTGCCACTTAATAGTTTGATGACCCTGGGCCAGTTGCTTAAGCCCTATGGGACTCTGTTTCCTCGTTTTCAAATTGGGGATAATTTTACAATTTACTTCCTAGGGTAGTTATGGAATTCGATACATCAGTGAGAAGAGGACACGGCAGCATAGTAAGCCCTGTATATTTGTTATTCCTATTTCCCCTGACCTCATGCCCCAGGAGAGAACGGGGCCTTGTTTCTCCTTCACCAGACTTCTTCTTTTCTTCCCGATGGGGCTCCCATGTGGCCTCGTGTGGCCAGCATTTCCTGGCCCCAGCTCCTCCCCGGCACTCAGCCACTCCAGGCTTCCTGCTCTCTGCCAGAGCCATTTGTCCAAGGGCTGCTGCCTCCAGTGCTTCGACAAGACTGCTGGGCAGCTGAGTACCAACAGGGGGCTGCCTGGCCCATTGGGTTCTTTTGGGCTGGGTCTGTGGGTAACTTGGAGTTGGACCCCTGATTCAGGGAAGCCTGGGTCTGGCCCCTGCTACGCTCCTGGCCTTTTCTTCCCCACCCTCAACTTCATTTCCCTGGTTTGGTCCAGATCTTACGTGCCCTTGCCTGGAGTGGACCAGATTCCTGGGGAACTGGACCTTGGGCGGGGCTCTTGGGACCCTCCTTGACATCTCTAAAGCCACCCCTGTGGTCCTCTGATGTCCCCTGATCCTGAGCTCTCATGGCCTCTCATCTTGGAGTCATCGTCCTTTCTTCACACTTCTGCAGCGAAGGGGAGAAGAGCTCTGCCTGTTTTCTGCTCCTGGAATGTTCCCTGATGAATCCCAGGCATGCCACCGGCGCGAAGCCAGCCTTGATCAGCCTCGACCCAGTCAGGAACTCAGAGCCTCAGCAGAGGAGTTAGACGTGAGCCCGGCGTTGGTGTTCACGCGTGCGCGTGGACGTGAAGATCGTCTGAAATGGCACTGACCTCTGAGAGGCAGTTCCGGGCCTCCAACGTCACTGAGGAGCCATTTTACACACTCCAAGCCTTGTTCTGGGTCTGCTCATTCGTGTAATGTAATTTATCCAATGATGATGACCCCTACGGAAGTCAGGGTACTTCCTCTTTTTGTCTTCCCACTAGAAAGACTAGATTTTCTTCTCTTGATTCTAGAAGCCGAAACTGCTGGCCCAGTGGCATCTCCCTCCTCATTTTGTGGACCTCTCCAATTAGATTGGTTCCTGTCATGCTGCCCATCTTCACCCTCCCACCTGAGCCCACAAGTGTATCCTGAAGCTTGTGTCAGGCTGTGTCCAGCCTGGACTCACCCCACGGCCACAACACGGCTCCAGCCAAGGCATCCAGTGCCTTTCCTGCCAGCAGCTAGTACCCCATTTGTGCACTCTTCATTTGACACCAATCATTCATCGATTGCCACAGCCTCCTCAGTCAGAGAGAGCACTTCCCTGAGATTGCCTGGAAGAACGTCCTTCCCTGGAATTTAGGGCCTTCAGCATTGCAAGCTGTGCGAGGTGAGCTAGAAATTGTGGTTCTCAGGAGGGTAAACCCAGGCTGGCAGGTCAGTCGATCTCTGTTTGAGATGAATTCAGAGATTTCTCTCTGAAAAAAGAAACAAAGTCTAAATTTCTGCTCCTCTTTACCATAATTTGACTTGGGGGAAATTCAGCATTGGTATAGTGATGCTTAAACGAACACGGTAGAAAGTCTACTTTCTGAGCATTAATCCTCAGCGTTCTTCAGACTTCCCTCTAATATTTTAGAAATGTAAGTAGCTCCTTTCTGTTTAGTCTCCACTCCCCTTCACTCTGCCCTAAGTGTGCTTCCAACTCAGACCCTTCTCTGCCTCCCCACCTGGTCTCACCTTCCCTCAAAGTCAAGCTTCCAGAGAGTTCTCTCCACCATGTCTGCACCTCCTCACCTCCCTTTCTCCCCTGCATCCACTCTCATTTGGCTTCCTCTCCATGCTCCATGGAGAATCCTCTCACCCACGTTTGTAACTGTATCTAACACGCAGTGTGGTCTAGCTTGCTCGACCTCGGGGCAGCATGATTAAAGCTGGAGCCACACTAAGGTCTGTCCTAGGATCACTGTTCTCTCCCTCAGCACACACCCCGAAGTCCCATCTGACTCTGCCACTCTGTCCTCGGCACCTGGTTGGAATGTTCGGCTGCCTGGAGGACATCACTGTGGGGCTTTCCAAGGCCCATCCCTCATCCCGAACTCACAATGCCCCAAAAGGAACTCCCATCATCCTCTCCCAAAACCTTCGTCTCCAATCTCAGCAATGGCACCACTATCCACCCATGCATTAGCCAGGGACTTGAGTATCACTTCTGCCTCCCTCATCCCTTCCCTTGACCTCTCCACCAATAATTCCAGCCAACTAGCCCTCTTAAAACATTTTTTAAAAATCCTTTTCATGTCAAAGTCATTTTAGACTTACAAAAAAGTGCAAATACAGTACTGCAAGTTCCAGTATACCTGGCACCCAGCTTATCCTAAAGTCAGTATCTTATATAATCCTAGTACAATTACCAAATCCAGGGAATTCACGTGGGTCCAATCCTATTAACTAATCTAGAGACCTCACAGAAATTTCGACGCTTTTCCAACATGTTTTCTCTTCCAGGATCCCACACTGCCTTCTGTTGTCATGTGTCCTTACTTAATCTCCTCCTATCTGGACAGGACCTCAGTCTTCCCTTGTTTTTAATGACCTTGGCGCTTTTGAAGAGTACTAGGCAATTATCTTGTGGAATGTTGCTCAATTTGGGTTTGTCTGATGTTCTCTCGTGATTAAGACTGAAGTTAGAGTTGTACATTTCTAGCAAGAAAAACCACAGAGGTGATGCTGTGCCCTTCCTGGGGTATCAGATGAGGGGTGCATGGTCTCTCATTACTGGTGATGATAACCTTGAACATTTGGTTAAGACAGGGTCCTCTGGGTTTCTCAACTGCGGAGTAACTATTTTTCCCTGGTAAAGGGAGATACTTGGAAACCACGGAAATATCTTACTTTTGATCACTAATTTTAGCATTCAGTGCTAGTTCTGGACTTCAGCAAGTATTACTGGCATGACAGCCTAGGGGTGATTTTCATTTCCCACACGCCTTCTACATTGGCAAAGGGGACTTCTACTGAAGGACCAGCAGTCCCTCTCTCTCCATTTATTTATTGATGTCAGTATGGACTCATGGATTTAAAAAAAAAGTACGTGAGTGACAACCCAACATTCTCACTGTTTATTCTGTTGCTCAAATAGATCCAGCTTTGGACAACGGGAACTCCTTAGGGTGGCTCCTGTGTTCTATTGAGAGGACACCGTCTTTTTTAAAGAACTTCCTTGTATTCGGACACCACAAGGTTTTCCAGGCTTAACCTTTATTTTTCCTTGCTGGGATCATCCAAAATCTGGGTGTCAGAGGTGTTCAATGCTTCTGGGCTTTACTGCTTCTAGGCTGTCTCAGGGCTAGGAAATACATGTATGTTCACCAATCCATACACACATTTGTTTTTCTTTCTACAGATTTATTTCTACATCTCTATTTATATATGTTTTATATACGGATATTTATATTTTTATATATACTTATAAAATAAATTCATCCTCATCCCTCACATTGCAATCCAACATCCATCCATTCTAGCCATACCTCTCTCCTTATTTATAACCTTTCTGCTTCCCAATATCCATCCTTTATATACTTGCTTGTTCAATCCTAGTATATACCTACAGTAGTTTCAGAATTCTTCATCCAGACTGATGTGAAAAACAATTACTTATTAGAATGCGTTATTGGCAAGGGTTCTTTTTTTCTAGAATTTTGTCAAAACTGTCCAATCGTTCCAAAGTTACTAGGATTGGTGCTGTTCTTTCCCGTCCATCAGGGTAGTTAATAAAAATGTTTAGTTAGGTTAATTTTTGTCACTCTTTGCATCCCATTGTGGGTCTTCTTCCCCACATTCTAGCTGAATTTATTATTTTTCCTCGGACATTTGAAACATCACCATGGTTCTAAGAGTCAGAACTTGCCATAAAGGGGCACCGAGAGGCAAGTGTCACTCCCCTTTCATCTGCCCCACTTTTCACATTCCATCCATCCCATTCTCACCCACCTTTAGTCAGGAACCAATCTCACTGGTTTCTCATTTATCCTTCCTGAATCTGTTGTACAGAAGAGCAGATACAGGTATTTATTTTTAAATGCCCATTTGTCCAAATAAAAGTTAGCATATAATGCACCTTCTTTTGTACTTTGCCTTTTTCACCGAACAATATGTGAAAATCACTCTGTATCAGTACATAGAGATTGCCCATGTTATTTTGTAAAGCTGCAAGCTACTCCACTGCTCATTCAACCACTCTCCTACGAACAGGCATTAAACTCGTTTCTAATATTTTGCAACTGCAAATAATGCTGCAGTGCATGTTATTTTCATACTGTTGGAAATCAGAGTAGACTTCTGGAAGTGGCTTGCTGGGTCAGAAGGTAAGCATATTGTAGCTTTGTTAAGTATTGCCAAACTCCCCTCCAAAAAATGGTACCAATTCGCCTTTTTACCAGCAATCTGGGAGATCGGCTATTTCTTCAGAACTGTGATAACAGAGTATGTTGTCAAATTTTTTAATTTTTGCAAATATGACAGGTGAGGAAAATGGTTTTTCAGTGTTATTTTGCTTTGAGTTTCCCCAATTATGAATGAGTCTGAACATTTTTTCATATATTTAGAAGCTATATATATATATATATATATATATATATATATATATATATCTCTGTTGAATAAATAAATAAAATCTTTAAATATATACACACATATATATATACATATGTGTGTGTGTGTGTGTGTGTGTGTGTGTGTGTAGGGGACAACTTATTTGCTTGTGTCTTTTTCCTATTTTTCTATCAGATTTTTAGTCCTTTGTTCCTCGATTTTTAAGTGTCTTTTATACAACAGGAACATTATCTCTTGTGGCATATGTTACAAATATTTTCTCCTTGGTTGTCAGGTGTCTTTGTATTCATGGTATTATATCACCATGCAAGGTTTAAAAAATTTTAATGTAGTCAAATACATCAATCTATTATTGTCTCTGGATTTTAGTTAGAAAGCCCTCCGCTAGATCAGAGTTAAAGAAGAATTCACCCATTATTTTTCTAGTATTTATTTAATTTCATTTTTTAACATTTATATTCTTAATTCATACGCAATTTAAGCTTGTGTATAGTGTCAAGTATGGGGCTAATTTTATCCCTAATCACATTTTAAATCTGTCTACTTCTTACTATCCCCATGGTCACTACTCAAGTTTAGGTGACTGACTTTTGACAAGATAATCATACCAGTGTCATAACTGAAGTTCTTGCCTCTAGCTTAAGACCCCTCCAATCCACTCCTCAAACTGCAGTCCCAAGTGATTGCTTCCTAAATGTAAATCAGACTGTACCCCAACCTTCTCTTTTAAAAGGCTTTCACTGGATGTTTTTTCCTGCTTTATCAAAGATTAGTTGCCCAGAGAGCCGAGGGTCCATTTCTGGGTTCTCTCTTCTGTTCCACTGGTCTATGTGTCTGTTTTTGTGCCAGTACCATGCTGTCTTTGTGATCACAGCTTTGTAGTACAGCTCGAAATCCGGCATTGTGATGCCCCCAGCTTTGTTTTTCCTTTTCAACAGTTCCTTGGAGATTCGGGGTCTTTTCTGGTTCCATACAAATTTAAGGACTATTTGTTCCAGTTCTTTGAAAAACGTTCTCGGTATTTTGATCGGGATAGCATTGAAAGTGTAGATTGCTCTGGGTAGCATGGACATTTTAACTATGCTAATTCTTCCGATCCATGAGCATGGAATATTTTTCCATCTTTTTGCGTCTTCTTCAATGTCTTTAAAGAGTGATTTGTAGTTTCTAGAATACAGATCCTTTACGTCTCTGGTTAAGTTAATTCCAAGATAACATGATTTTTGGTGCTATTGTAAATAGAATGGATTCCCTAATTTCTTTTTCTTCAGTCTCATTGTTCGTATAGAAATGCAACTGACTTCTGAGCATTGATTTTGTATCCCGCCACGTTACTGAATTGCTCTATAACTTCTAGTAGTTTGGGGGTGGATTCTTTTGGGTTTTCCATATAGAGTATCCTGTCATCTGCGAAGAGAGACATTTTGACTTCTTCTTTGCCGATCTGGATACCTTTTATCCCTTTTTGTTGTCTGATTGCTGTTGCAAGGACTTCTAGTGCTATGTTGAATAATAGTGGTGAGAGTGGGCATCCTTGTCGTGTTCCTGATTTTAAGGGAAAGGCTTCCAGCTTTTCCCCATTGAGAATAATATTTGCTGTAGGCTTTTCATAGATGGTTTTTATGAGATTGAGGAATGCACCCTCTATCCCTACACTCTGAAGGGGTTTAATCAGGAAAGGATGCTGTATTTTGTCAAATGCTTTTTGCCTCAGCTGGCAGTGCTGAGGCACTAAACACCATTTCACCAGGTTTCACTGTCCCCCTCTTGTCCTTCACAAGCGGTGATATTATTAATTCAGCGATTTGAAAGCAACCTAAGAAATCAAAATACTTCTTTGAAAAAAATAAAGGCTGGAAGCATGCCTCAGAAATGATAATAGTTGTTTTAAGGTGGCGGGATTATAGATGATTTAAATTTTTTTTTCCCCAAACTCATCGCAATGCTGTTGCATCTTTGGTAGAAAAGGAAAAAATGAGCTAGCAAAGACTTTCTTTGAATTTAACAGCTCTGGGCAAGGTAGAGAGGTTCAGCTGATAATGTGGCTGCCACTCTCCTCTTCAGTCTGAGTTCCTTATTCCAAACCCCAACATTAATCCCAAATCTGCCTGGCTCACCTTTTTTTTTTTTTTTTTAAGATTTTATTTATTTATTCGACAGAGATAGAGACAGCCAGAGAGAGAGAGGGAACACAAGCAAGGGGAGTGGAGAGGAAGAAGCAGGCTCATAGCAGAGGAGCCTGATGTGGGGCTCGATCCCATAACGCCGGGATCACGCCCTGAGCCGAAGGCAGATGCTTAACCGCTGTGCCACCCAGGTGCCCCTGGCTCGCCTTTTTGTGTCTGGAGAAAACAATCCACCGAAATTCTAAGGAGCCATGAAACTTTTAACTAAGAATCTCTACTGGAAAACAACTTATGACTACGATTCTGATTTTCTGGAGAGAACAGTCCGTCACCCCATTCTGGCAAGAGAGCAATACAGTAATTCCTCCTTAACCCGGAGTCCTCCTTAAGCAAGATCCAATCCACGTGCTTTTCATTCTGAATGCCACTTAGGAAATCGGGCATTCCTGCTCCCTGCGTGTGGACCATGAGACCTACTTGTCAGGAATAATGAGAAAGAGTGAACTGGGGATTGGAAATAAAATGGGGAAGCAGAGCAGATGGCAGAGGACGGGGCTCGGGTCCCCTGAAGGCTCGGGAAAGTGTCCGGAAGCAGAAAGGCAGTAACCCTGCTCTCCTCGGAGGTCTGCAGAGAAGGTGGGCAGCAGGGATGCTCACGAAGGCTGGATGGAAGCAGGGCTCGGGAGGCAGGAACTAACAACCTGGAAATAATAAACTCAGAAGCATTCTGAATATTTTGAGAGAAGACGAGTCAGAGGAACAACAACAACAAAAAAAAGGCGCTTAATAGTCCTGCTCTCTGCAAGGAGGCAACATGAATTTATGTGTTGCCCTGGAACGCAGGGGGAGGGTTTTAGAAACCACTGCATGGGTGATGGGAGCTGGACGGGAGCAGTGAGAGCCTCCGTGGTGTCCGGCTTCAGACGTGGCAAACAGCACCCGTGTTTTCTCTCCCGCTTCTCGTCCTCTCTCTTTGGTCTCTGTAGGTTTCCCTAACGTAAGAAGTATCTGCCCTTGCTCCTCCAACCCTATTGTCCCACTAGGTCTCAAGCTCCCCTGCTCTGACCTCACGCTGCTCTCCAGGAACTGAAAGGGATTCCTAGGTCTGCTTCTTACCCAAGGCAGGAGGCCGGTCTCCAGAAAGCCATCATTCCTTGGGTGTTAACTCCAAAGCGCTCTCAACGGCTCCATCCCCGAGCCCCCACACTCCCGTGACTTTGTTTGGAAGCCAAGAGGCTGCTGGATGTCCTTACCTCCTGCGTTTGCTGAGTGCCTTCCCCATGCTAATAGCTGCGGGAGCCCTGTCGCTCTGGTGGGGCACCAGCGTCTTATTGGCACAATGCATCATCGTGACAAGGTGTTTGGATGATCTATCGCTTAAAAGATGAAGCCATCAAAGAAGAAGTCCAAGATCAGATTAAATTTAATTACAGGAGAAGAGAATTCTCATCTGTCATTCTGGTGATGAATTAACTAAGGCTAAGGAATGGGAGCTTCTCCGAAGAGAAGGGAGAGGAAGAGTAATATGTCTTGACAGAAGGACAAACAGAAGAGAGACCTTTGATATCTCCCTGGAGCCCAGTGAATCACAGAGGTCCTCGGGACAGAGCCTGACACTCCTCTGCATGACACACACCTCCTAGGACGTCCCACCACAGCTAGGAGCTGTTTCACGTGGCACTCCTTGAATGCCCCAGCACCACCTGCTCGAACCTTGTGCTGGCAAGGCGTGGGCTGCTGAGAAGCTGTGGTCCTCGGCGCCGGGAGGAACCCACGTCAGGATTATCTGGGTATGTGGTTCCATGAACACTCCCAGTTAGGTTGGGCCTCAAATTTGGAGGCAGAGGGAGGGATTAACTATGAAAGGGTTCAAAGGAAGTTTGGGGGCTGGCAGAACCTCTCTAGATCTCGAACCCGATAGGGGTTAACTTAACGGTGTGTGTTTGTTAAAACTTGCAAAACTCTATTAACAAGAATGAGTTTACCTTAAAAATGAAAAAAAAAAAAAACCCCAATTATATAAAAGCTGAAGTAGTATGATAAAAAAAGAATTAGGTTGGGGGCGCCTGGGTGTCTCAGTCAGTTAAGCATCTGCCTTTGGCTCGGGTCATGGATCCTGGGATCCAGCCCATGTCAGGCTTCCTGCTCAGTGGGGAGCCTGCTTCTCCCTCCCCTCTCTGCTTGTGCTCTCTCTCAAATGAGTAAAACCTTAAAAAAAAAAAGGAATTAGGTTGGGACAGTAGGCATAGTCTGGGCCAGACAGACATCTGACCAGTACCTGTAAGTCTAACACGTAGCCTTGCCCCTAATAGGTGCTCAATTGATGGTATTGAATGAAAAAGGAAAACACTCAGAGATGTCAACATGCATATTCCCAGGCCCCGTCTTCAGTAGGTCTGGGGCTGGACTCAGGGATCAGTCAGCACTTGTCATGCATGGCTGGGGGCGCATGGTTCTGGGGACCACACCCCCATCTGCCCCTGTCCCCGCTCTCCTTGCACATGACCCCTGTCCTAAATGGGTTCAAGCCGACCTCAGAGGCTGTTGCCGCATCTCTGCCTTCCTATTTGTAAATAAAACTCAGGCTCAAAAAAGAAAAGGGCTCGTGTCTCATCCACATTAGTAACCAGACAAGGACGAGGCTGGTCGGCGGCTCGCCGATAGACACTTGCGAGCGAGGCAGCGAGCGGGCTCGACACGTGGCGAGGAACCTTCTCCATTTTGTTGACAAACACATGTTGCAAGACAGGAAATTACCCTCCTTGGTGCTTATTTTATCTCCATTTAATTGCTGTTTGATAATAAATTACAACAGAGAGTCCATTAATTAAGCTAACAATGTCCGTGGAACACCAGCTCTTTCTTCTGGGAGTTGCCTCGTTACCGGAGCTTTGGTTCGGTCTCTGTTTGCCCACAGCACTTTCCGAAGTGGTTTAGAAAGATGCCAAGGCACGTGACTGGTGTGTGTGTGGGGGGGACTCACTCCTAGCTCAGAGGGAGCGGCTCTGGAAGGAGGGGGAGGAAACCGCGATGAGCCAGGGTGGGGGGCAGCCTGGCAGCTGCAGGGCGGGGCCAGGGGTGTCTTCTTAATTCAGAACATGTGGCAGAACAGAAAACAACACTAGACTCACTTAAGACATCAGCTGATGGGAAACAACCATGGCCCACTCATAGGTATTCATCCCAGAGTTGGGGGGGGGGGGCAACACGCAGCCTACTTCCGTCTGCCATTCCATCATCAACTAAACGGCAGGAGCATTCATCTGGAAAAGCTCCGCATGCAGGTGGAACCAGTGAAAGATAAATTCCAGTTATTTCCCCCCAAAGGCACCAGAGGAGAGGAGAGCCTGCTGGCTGGCTCTGGTGTGGGCAGAGGGCTGACAGGTGGCCATCTGCAGGCTGGATCTGGTTAGCAGGTGACCGCTGGGACTCTGACGCAGGGGACACAAGAGGAGTGAAGGCTCTGGACAGAAGGGTGAGGCAGGTCAAGTTCACAGGGGTCTGTCCCAGAGCTGTGAGCATCACAAGGGCATTAGATGGTATTCTGAGTGGCGGGGGCGGAAGGCAAGGGCAGAGGGCCGCGGGGTAGGGGGTAGTCACAGGGCCACGGAAGGCAGACGGAGCCACCTCAATGTGCTGGTCCTTAGATTCAGCTGAGAACATCCCGAGGGGCTTAGAAAACCCTCCCCAGAATCACCCAGGCAAAAAGCCACTGCTTGGAGCCATATGGGAAAGCTCTCTGATGTCCAGGAGACATTTATTAGACCACCTTCGTTCCCTTTCTCATTGCCAAGGCCGGCCTCATGGGCCAGGTTTTGATTACGTGGGTATCTAATTATGCGGTAGTGTCTATGACGGCACAGTTAGTAAGTACTTAGTTCAAATGTCACCTATTCAGAGCCCTGGACACAGAAACCTGGGAGTTCAGTTAAGTAAAAGCCACTCCTCGTATCTCCCTGAACAATGGTCACAGACCCTGTGCTGGAAAAGCTGGAAAGTCAGCAGGAGCTGAAGGCCAGGATGTCTTCATAGCATCCATAGAACTCCTCCAGGAGTTCAAACTAAGCCTGATCTAAGCATATCACCCAGTGATTCTCTAGTGTCCCCAGAGTCAAGTTCAAGTCCCAAACTTCCCAGGCCAGCATCCTGGCATCATGTGGGAACTTGCTGGAAATGCAAAATCTCAGCTCCCGCCCCAGGACCCCTGATTCAGAAGCTCTGGGGGTGGGGCCCAGAAGTTGGTGCTTTCACAAGCCTTCCAGAGGGTTCGGCCACACACCGAACCAACCAACGCCTTGGAGCCTGCCTGCCTTATCAGGCCTTGGGAGATCCGCCTCTCTATCCCCTCCTGCCTTATCTCTTGGCCTGTCCTTCCCTCTTGCACTGGGCACCAAGCAAACTGGGCCACCTTCTGTCTCCTGACACTCTGAGCTATCTTGCTCTTTCCACACTCACCGTGCTGCAGATTTTCCTGCTCTTTACTTGTCTCTTCCCTCAAGTGTAAACCATCTGAGAGCAGGGACTCTATCTCACCCGTTGCCACATACACCTGTGACTAGCACCTACAGCAGGTGATCAAGACAGAGCTCACTGAGTGAATGAATGAATGAATGAATGAATAAAGACACTCCCTGGGGGCGCCTGGGTGGCTCAGTCACTTAAGTGTCTGCTTCTGGCTCAGGTCACCATCCTGGGATCGACCCCGAGTCGGGCTCCCTGCTCAGCGGGGAGTCTGCTTCTCCCTCTCCTCCCTGTTCCTGCTCTCACTCGCTATCTCTCTCTCTCTCTCAAATAAATAAATAAAATGCTTAAAAAAAAAAAAAAAGACGCTCCCTGGATTCTTTAGATCCTATTGCCTTTAGTGCGAACGCCCCACTTCCTTGCGAGACCCATCAGGAAGTCGAGGCTTCCCTTTCTCCTGCTCCCCGCGGGCACTTTTAGCCAATTGTGGGTGGCAGGGCTCAGTAAATCACCTCGAAGTACACGGGCTGGCCTTGAATTCAAAGCGCTTTGGTCATGCTGGAGGGCATGGAGTCTAGTCTGCTTTGCTCACTGGCACTTGCCTCCCTGTGCCTCAGTTTCCCCATGCTGCCTGTCTACCTCCTAGAGGGGCTGCAGGGACCAAAGGACGCAGGATTTGACCCATCCCACAGTACCTGTTCTCCACCTTCAGACGACCTGTCATACACTGACGGGAGGTGGAGGGTCCGGACTATCAAAGTCACCTGCTGTGACGGCAGAGAGAACGCAATTCTCTTTCTAGGTATTGGCTTCATGGGAAGCAAAAGTACCACAAGCGGAGAAAATCCACGAGCCTTTAAGAAGGCACGTGTGAGTGTGTACGCGTGGCCAATGAGTGTGAATTTGCCACTGAATGCGTGTGTTCCCAGAACATGAGCAAGACCAAGGGAGCTTAGGGGGCGTCTTGTCCAGTGTCTTCCCCTCACAGATGAGCAAGCTGAGACCCAGAGAAAGAACTGCAGAGTCCGGCTTAGAATCACCTGTCTGGTGCTCCCCTGGGATCGAATCATCAATGTTTTCCCCATCTGTAGCCGGCCTTTTATTACTATTAGTTGACAAGTCAAGTCTAATGACATTTTTGGATATGCGTTCTTCTAGTCCTAGAGAACTTCTGCTAAGCTCCTTATGCGCACGCACGCACACACACACATGCACACACATGCACACACGCACACACACACGCACACACACCTTGGGTTAGCATGAAGTTACCAAAGGAAAATCATTGACCAGGCTCAAGTTTTACTTTGTTGGTTGGTCGTTTTGCCCTTTCTGGGATGTCTTGGGTGTTCTGAGAGACCAAAGAACACACGTGTTCTCTGAAATGTCATGGCAAACACCCTCCTCCCACAGAATTAGCACTCGGCTCTTGTTCCTGCGCTTACAGACCCGGTCATACTTACCACCCACCTGCTGGCGGCCTTTCAGGATGAGTGTGCGAGCAAGTTCTCATGAGGAAACTGGCTAGTACTTCAGGTATATTACTTATAATTACAATGTATGCACACTGATGCATACTCGCCTATTTGCAAATGACTCTGCAATTTATTCACATTGTCTATGCAGTATGAAATGTGCCCACTGGTCCCCTTAATATCCGTGCTGATGCAAACACTCGTGAATCTTTCCCCAAGTGCTATGTGGAAACAGCCAGAAAGCCCCCCACCTTCTTAACATTTCAGCTACAAATAGGGGACAAGGGACGTTACCAGAAGCCCTACAAATCCTCTGGGAGTTGGTGATTTTACTCTCCTCCTGGTCGGAGATGGGCTCCTACCTGGGGTCCCCAGCCATGGCATGGGTACAATATTGCTGTGTGGTTCTCCAGTGGCCCCTGGTCCAAGCAGACATCTTTCGCCTTGTTGTTTCGAAGCTGCGGGAATAAGCAAAACACCATCTATCAGAGCTCATGGGGTGGAACTTCTGCTGCCCAACCCTTGCTCCACCATGCCTTGGCCCCAACTTCTTGATACAAAGGCCACACGACCCCCCAGTAAGGACCAAGGCTCACATCTGTGAGGTGATCATTTTAGCAAGAAAGACCAAGCCCTTCATTGGACGGTGTGGGCACCCGCCCTCTGCCTGGGACACCTCCAGCTTCCGCTTACACACAGCTACCCCATCCCCAGCACAAAAGAGGGCCTCGGGGAACATTTGGACGTAAGTACACCAGTTACCCACTGGTTATCCAAAGTGGGCCTCGACACCAACATGGGTTTTAATCACCCTGGGAGTCATAGGTCAGCTTTTTTTTTTTTTAATTTAAAAAAATTTTTAAAGATTTTATTTATTCATTTGAGACACAAAGAAACAGAGAGAGAGAGAGAGAGCATGAGCAAGGGGAGAGGGAGAAGCAGGCTCCCCCATGAGCCAGGAGCCTGATGTGGGGCTCGATCCCAGGACCCTGGAATCATGACCTGAGTCGAAGGCAGATGCTTAACCATCTGAGCCACCCAGGCGTCCCCAGAGGTCAGCCTCTGAAGTCATTACTGACACGGAGGCATCAAAAACAATGATCCAAAAAGCAAACAAACACCTTGCCATCATGAAAAGCCCTGGCAACATTTATCTATATATTCCAAAAGTACTTACTGAATGCCTCCACTGTGCCAGGCACCATCCTAAGTGTTTGGAATGCATCTGTGGAGGGACAGCCAAAATCCCCAAGACAAACCCCTGAGCCCAGCGAGGCACATCTCTTCAGGAACATGTAAGAATCTGCCTCACTGGAACCTCACGGGGTTCTCTTATTCTGCTTTGGTGTCCATCCCACCAGCATGCTGCAATCCCAGCTACTGGGAAAACGGCAATGGTGGTGGTCTTATCCATATATACTCGGTCGTCTCCAGATTCTATTCACCATGGAACCAAACTAACCAGGGATAAATCAAGAAGAGGAGAGAGGCAAGGGGCACTTTGCTTTGGTGTGCCCAAACTGTGTCTAGGTTCGGGCAACTGAGTGGAGCTCTAACGCCTGTTTTTTTTGTTTGTTTGTTTGTTTTAAAGACTACAAAAATAATACCAACTTACCAAGCTCTCTTGAAAAATGTAGAAGAAAGTAACAATTGTTCATAATCCTTTCCCACAATCAGTTAATTTTTCCCCATATTGAGATAATCTAGTTTTGTTCGATTTTGATGATAATGAGAAACTTCGCATGTAAAGCTTTGTTCCCATTTCAGGTTTTCTTAAGAAAATAATCTGAGAACTGGGATTATAGTAGCAAGAGGTATGGATCCCTTCATGTTCTTAAAATATGTTGTCCGATTCCCTCCTGGAAACCTTGAACTACTTTCTATTCCCATCCACAATATGTAAATACTTATTAGTCCCGAGTTTCACCGTTTAAGAAGATTGTGTGAGTCAAAGTGTACAAACTTCCAAACCCAGATTCTGGGGACTCTAAGTTACAGTGTGGTGATTATAGCCAATATTACATACTCGAAAATTGCCAAGTGCATAGATCATCTTAAATGTTCTTAGTGCAAAAAAGAGATGGTAATTATGGGATGTGATGGAGGTTTAGCTAACTCTATGGCCGTCATCACTTGGTAGTATGGAACTCTATCAAACCAACACACTGGACACCAACACATATAACATTGTATATACGTCAATTATATCTCAATAACGCTGGAGGGGGGCAGAAAGAGAGCTGCTGGGAAGAAAAATTCTAAAGAAAATAGTGGAGTATTGTTTTCTACCCAAATTACCAAAATTTGTGCAGAGGGGTAGAAGTGATGAATCAGACATGTCGCACAAAGAGTCCCAAGCTAGCGATCTCCAAGGAATTGCAAAGCCACCGTAGGAGCCCCGCACCATATTTTAGTTCCTTCTTAGATGCTTTGAGGAAATGTTCATTGTCAATGCTTCCGACGATGCAAAGGATACATGACATGGAAACATCCAAACAACTTCTGAGTTAAAAAGTAATTCGGAAGAGTTAAGATGTTGAAAGCAATGAAATCTTAGAAATACCTCTACTGATGTACTTGGCTTATATTTCCTTTTTATGTCCGTACAACAGCAACATGATAAATGTGACTAATGAAGCCTAATGAAGTTTTTAAAATAAGTATAAAATAAAAATTACAGGTAATAAAAAATATTGTGTTGAGAGGTGAAGAAAGACATCTTGCTTTTATGAATTTACAATTAATAGTAAATTGGAATGTTTCATGTTTAGCAATTATTTCCCTTTTTGAGAATTATTTGTTTATTTCCCCATTGGGATCTCAAGTGGTTTTACTATAGATTTATAAGAGCTCTTTATATAGTAAGGATATTGTTTTTATGGCATATTTGTTCCAAATAATGATTTCAGAATGCTAGGCTTTTAAATTTTGTTTCTAATGTTATGCAAAGAAATCTGTTATTCAGCCATTTAATAAATATTTATGGAGGGTCTGCTACATGCCTGGGACTGTGCTAAGCTTAACGAACGCAAAGGTAAAACAGTCCTCGCCCTGAAATAGTGCATGGTCTGGAGAGACAGACAAAGAGAGAGCTAGTACAATACTGAGTTGCCTGGACAGCAAGAACATCCTCAGCCCAGCTGTGGGTTCAAACACTAAGAAGAGGGACTTGTGAGCCAAGAGTAAGTAGAAGTATTGCTAGAAATGTTCTAGTTTTCACCGAGGTAGCAGCTATGTGGATTTTTGCTTTACGTTATTATGCTACCTATGTATGCTTTATGCATACCATATGTGTATTGTCTTTCACATAAATAGTGGTAAAAGAAAAAAAGATGAGTAAAACCAAGCTAGGGGCTTCAGGGCGATACAAGCCAACCACAGAAGTGTGAGCAAAAGAGTTGGTGGTGAATGTTTTTGTGCACACCGAGTTGCTTTTACACGTGGAAAAGCCATTATCTCATCCATAGGAGAGTCAGGATATCAAGTATCCACATGTCTTTCTTTAAAAATCATTTTAATGCAGTCCAGCTAATAGAGGTAAATAAACATTTAAAAATCAAGGGAAACAAAACACAAATGATCCAGTTAAAAAATGGGTAGAAGACACAAGTAGACATTTTTCCAAGGAAGACATCCAGATGGCCAACAGACACATGAAAAGATGCTCGATGTCACTCACCATCAGGGAGATACAAATCCAAACTATGATGAGATATCATCTCATACCTGTCAGGATGGCTAAAAATAACAACACAAGAAACAGCAAGTGTTGGCGAGGATGCAGAGAAAGGGGAACCCTCATGCACTGTTGGTGGGAATGTAAACTGGTGCAGCCACTGTGGAGAACAATACGGAGGGTCCTCAGAAAGCTACAAATAGAACTACCCTACGACCCAGCAATTGCACTACTAGGTATTTACCCAACGACACAAAAATACAGATTCGAGGGGTTACATGCACCCCGATGTTTACAGCAGCATCAATGGTAGCCAAACTATGGAGAGAGCCCAAGTGTCCATCAACTGACGAATGGCTAAAGAAGATGTGGTATTTACTCAGCCATCAGAAAGAATGAAATCTTGCCGTTTGTAATGACATGGAGGGAGCTGGAGTGTATTATGCTAAGTGAAATAAATCAGTCAGAGAAAGACAAATACCATATGATTTCACTCATATGTGGAATTTAAGAAACAAAACAGATGAACACAGAGAAAGGGGAAGAGAGAGGGAAACAAACCATAAGAGACTTAATGATAGAGAACAAACAGGGTTGATGGAGGGAGGCGGGGGGGATGGGCTAGATGGGTGATGGGTATTAAGGAGGGCGCTTATGATGAGCCCTGGGTGTTGTATGTAAGTGATGAATCACTGAATTCTACTCCTGAAACCAATACTGCACTGTATGTTAAGTAACTAGAATTTAAATAAAAACTTGAAGAAAAAACAATCAAGGGAAAATGGCTTCCTATCTGAGTGGGCGCAGACGTCATCACTGTTGCAGGTGAGGCAGGAACACGGGGGCTGACCCCCACTCAGAGGTGTCTCTCTACCTTTGCCACCGTGCTGGCGTCTGGGTGCGGCAAAAAGAACTCGTAGCTTGAGAAGCATTACAATACGATTCACGGAATAATCACAAATTTTGTCACTAAAATGAATTTAACTGAGAAGCTACTCTGAAAGGTATGCAACACAAAGTAAAATAATGTTTGCATCTAAAATCCCAGTTAATATTAACAAAGACTGAGAAGTCAATGAAGCAGTCAGGAGAAAGTGTGTTAACGTTCTCGTATTAACACCACTTGACCCTTCACTACGGAGACTCAGAGATGAATTTTTTTTTTTTAAAGATTTTATTTATTTATTTGACACAGAGAGAGAGACAGCCAGCGAGAGAGGGAACACAAGCAGGGGGAGTGGCAGAGGAAGAAGCAGGCTCCCAGCGGAGGAGCCTGATGTGGGGCTCGATCCCACGACTCCGGGATCACGCCCTGAGCCGAAGGCAGACGCTTAACGACCGAGCCACCCAGGCACCCCATCAGAGATGAATTTTTTAAAAAAACATTAGAGGTGGTGCAGTTGCTGGGTCGTAGGGCAGTTCTATTTTTAACTTTTTGAGGATCCTCCATACTGTTTTCCCGAGGGGCTGCACCAGTTTGCGTTCCCACCAACAGGGCAAGAGGGTTCCCCCTTTCTCTTCAACTTCGCCAACACCTGTTACTTCTTGTGTTGCTGATTTGAGCCGTTCTGATGGGTGTGAGGAGGTATCCCATCATAGATTTGATTTGTATTTCCCTGATGAGGACTGATGGTGGGCATCTTTGCAGTACTTGGTATTGACCACAAGAATACAAAAATACTAATTCAAAGGGATACGTGCACCCTGATATTTATAGCAGCATTATCTAAATAGCCAAATTATGGAAACGGCCCAAGCGTCCGCTGAGTGATGAATGCATCAAGAAGATGTGGTATATCTACAATGGAATATTAGTCATCTACACGAAGGAATGAAATCTTGCCAACTGCAATAATGTATATGGAGCTAGAGAGGACAATGCTAAGCGGAGTAAGTCAGTCAGAGAAAAAGAAATCCCTTATGATTTCCCTCATATGTGGAATTAAAGAAACAAAACAAATGAGCATAGAGAAAAAAAGGACAAGGAGGCAAACCAAGAAACAGACTATAGAGAACAAATTGATGGTTACTGGAAGGGAGTGGGGTGGGGGTAGGGGTGAAATAGGTGATGGGGATTAAGGAACCAGGATGAACACCCAAAACTAGTATTACACCGTATGTTATCTAACTGCAATTTAAATAAAAACTTAAAACAATGAAGAACATTAGAGGTATAATGCATAATGCAATTAAGACAAGACATATACAATTCACATGACTAGGAAGATTTTTTAAAGCCAAAAAACAAGCTAGCTAAAAACTTGGGAAAGAGCAAGGAACATTAAACCCAGAAATATTCATTGGCCTGGGGAAAGACTCTCAAACAGAATTGTACATGAAAAACGAAAGATATAAATTGCAAATCTAGTATGATATTCAGTCTGCCTTCTTCTTTTTCCCACTGCTCGGGGGCCTGGTGTGGTGAAAAGAACCAGTAGGAGTGAGCGTTAGAAATAAAGTTGTCTAAATAATGGCAAATTTTGTTACCAAACTGAATTTGATTAGTTTGGTTTCTTTCATTTAATGTTATAGTCCGTATGAAATATCTTTTAGCATATGGTGAGCTCAGCAAGCAGAGAAGGGGTAATAGAAACAAATGCCCTAAAATGTTAACATGGATCATATCTGGGAATTGGGATTTGGAATAAGTTTTGTTTCATCTTTATATTTTTTATAGAGTGTGTGCATTGAATTTATTACTTAGAGAGATTTGCAAAAACAAAATCTTCCCCCCTCCAAAAATCAGACTGTGATCTCTATGTTGACTCCATGGCCACCCCATTGTTCAGCTCCAGAAACATCATTTACACTGTGCTTCATGTGAAGGGCAGACCCTGGAGCTGTTCAGTGCACAGCCTGTGGAACTGTGCCCTTGCCATCTTCTTGAATTTTCCCATTATTATTCTTTGCTTTTTAATACTATTTTTCTCCTAATTATAATATTATCATATAAAAATCAGCAATAATTGGGAAAACATGACAAAGTACCCCCACAAAGACTGCCTGCCTCACTACTGGAGGTAACTACAAAAATCATCTCCATTTCCCCATTGCTATTTTCCTACTTGCTTCCAATCTAAAATAGAAGCAAATCCAATTTTATAATCCTTTTTTTTTTTTTAGAGAGAGAATGTTCATGTATGTGCTTGCACAGGTGGGGAAAGAGGCAGAGGGAGAGGGCAAGAAAGAATCTTCTTATGAAGGTTCCAAGCCCAGTGTGGAGCCCTAAGCAGGGCTCGATCTCATAACCCTGAGATCATGACCTGGGTAGAAATCAAGAGTCGGACGCTCAACCGACTGAACAACCCAGGTGCCCCCCTGACTTTTTCTTCTAAAGAATTATATCAGGGGCTCCTGGGTGGCTCAGTCAGTTAAGCATCTGCCTTCGGCTCAGATCATGATCTCAGGGGAGCCTGCTTCTCCCTCTGCCTCTGCCACTCCCCCTGCTTGTGCTCCCTCTCTCTCTCTGTCAAATAAATAAAATCTTAGAAAAAAGAATTATATCAACTTTCTCATGCCATTAAAGTTTTGTACACACCTTTTGAAATGGCTGCAAAATATTTCAAACTATTACTATGGTATATTTAACTAACCTTGAAGTTAGATTCAAAATTTTTAGTCCAAAAAAAAAAAAAAGTCACTGAGATGAACAATTACTCTCAAATCTTTGTCCTCATTTCAAATTACTTGCTTGGGATAAGAGTGGAGATGAAAGTGTGACTATCATTAAGCTTTTAATACACGTGGTTCAAATTGCTTTTTAAAAAGCTTGTTTCAATTTACACTCTCACCAGAGGATTTGTGGTTTTTCAAGATCTTGCTGGCGGAGTGCCAACATATATTCCAAAAATGAATCTTTGTTTATTTGGTAGAAGAGAAAAAAAACCTACCTCAATGTATTTTAAGACATATTTTAATTTCTTTGATGATGAAATCCATGAAAAGTTTTCATGTGTTTTCCAACCGTTTGTGTTTCCTCTTGTACTTTATTTTTCTTTGGGGATGCTTTATTTTCTTATTTAAATTAATTATTAAAATTTAAATCAATTCACAGAGCTCCTGATATATTTATTGTATCATCCCTTCGTCTATACTATTTATGGGATACATCCTTCCAGGTTGGCATACTGTTTCTCTATTCAGTTGATGTATAGATTATTTTAATATTTATAAGCTGAGATCCATTATCCGTTTCCTTTGCATTTTCTTCCAGGGCTTTCATTCTTAGAAAGCTCTGGCCCTTTCAGAGATCAGATGCACATGCATTTCCGTATGGTTCTATTATAGTTTCTTTTCTTTCATTTAACGCTATAGTTCATCTGAAATACACTTCAGGATATGGTGAGCTGTAAGAATTTAAATTGTTTTCTTCTCCAAAGAGTAGGCAATTCATCCAACTGTCTTACGAATAATCCATTCACTGCCTGTTGTTTCTCGATGACTCCTTTTGTTTGATCTTACTTTGATAACCAAAAAACCCCCAAACCATGCTTTTGTTTGTAAGAAGAAAGACAAGGCAGTATGGACCTGTTAGTAGTTACTGCTGGGTACCAGCTACTGTCCTCAATCTTCCCGACAGCGCTGTGTGGTGGATTCAGTCCTCACACCCCTAATCTTCACACCTCCCTAATCATTATATAGACTGCCCCCCAAGACACACACTTCCCATTCCAGACTCGGGCTCAGGGGGGACACCTATTCCACACCCCGATGGTTTAACCTGCAGCTGATTTACTTCCTCTAACAGGCATCAGGCCCATAGTAGGAAAAGACACAGTTATAGAAAAAGGAAACACTCTAAGTCATAGAGAGCCTTTATTAGCTTCAGCCTCATGGTCACAGGGCAGCTGCCAGCAGCCCCGGGAAGAAGTCCAAATCCTGGAGCTAGTGGGGTGTCTCCACTGGGTCCAGGGCATCTGGCTGCCTGCACCCCAGCCTGACTCTGTGCCGATTCCGCGTCCAAACACACAACGCAAGGAGGCGACAAAGCTTATATACAAGCATGTTTTCAGCAGCGGTGCTGATATTTTAAAAATGGAAACAACATAAATGTCTCTAGTTTCAGGCAAAACACAGCATATACAAAGGTAGCATCATATATAATCCTTATCAATGCTGCAGGAATGACACAGGAAAATATTCGTCGTAGAGCATTAATCTTTCAAAGTATTATGCACGTGGATACCACGGCTTTAGTAATACATAGATATAGATGTGTTTATAAAAAGCATGTACGTGTGTATATTTAAAAATGCACACACACACACACACACACACACACACACACACACACGCACAGAGTAAAGACCATACATCAAACTGTACATATTATCTACGAAATCTGAATGCCTATGTCCAAGGCTGGCTTCATGACTTACAGGCTGAGACCCTAGGTGATCTATTTTATTCATCTAAGTTCAGCTTTCTGATCAACAAGATGGAAATAATACTTCTACCTCATAAAGAGAGGGCAAAATGAGGTCATACATGAAAAGCACTTAGAATAGTGCTTGGTACATCAAAAGCACTCCGGAAGTGTTGATTGCTATTATTATTATTTTCAAAATTTTCTAAAGTGCATATTTATGGCGTTCGTAATAAGAGCAGAGTCAACCTGCTTTAATATTTAGAGAGGTGATGTCCTCTCATCCTAGAAAATCTAAGAGCATCTATCCTTTTGTTGGTAACAAGGGGCTGACCCCCAGCACTAAGCAATGGGCAGCTCTAGTCAATGCCCGTCTTTATATATGACTTCCTGCTCAATGTCCCACTTACAGGTCCCAGAGAACGTCAAAAGCAGAATGTCCCAACCAGAACTGATCATGCACTCCATACCCAGGGCAGAACAGGCCACCAGAGCCTTTGGTCCATGGCCCCATTGTAACATCTATTATAACGCTGTCCCCCCACCAGCTGGTGAGAGCCTTGCTTTCAGGTATTGCACCTCCAAAACCACTCTTGAATGGATGAATGAACGAATGAGTGAATGACTCTATTCTCTATTTTCCCCCATCAAAGCAGTCCCCAGCCTAATGCATAGCTATCCAAGCTGAAAGCATGTGTGGTCTTAATTACCTCCCCGTATGCAATGGTGTTATTGTATCTTCTCATTTCCGGGTACACGTGGTCCAGGTACCACTGGAAATTCTTACACTTTAAACTCTTCCTCAAGGCTCTTCTTTCGGAGACATCGCCTATGTCAATGCCTGGATTCTGAAAGTAGAGAGAAGTGAGGGGCATTAGTGACAGGGGAGGCCACAGGAGAGGACAGGGGGCCTTCAAAGAAACCATCAGAGAGAAACCTCAAGTCCTGAATGCTTGCTTAGAAAGTAGGTTTAAGGGGACTCACTTGATCATAGAGCCCCAGGCCAGACCGCTGTCCCCTGAGGGCAGCTCGTAGCCCCCAAAGACAACCCCTGAAAGGGACCCTGGGACACACTGATGTTGACAACCTATGTTCCCAGCTCTGTCTCTCCTGCATAACCTCAGCAACTCTCAGAGCCAATTATTAGAGGAATTATTTGATTAAGACAAGGAAATAAATGCCTATAACCACCTCCTGTCTTTCTTCTCCATACAAGTGTGATTTCCCCCTTTGTTGGCTCTTTGTGAAGTTCATTATACACAGAAGTGAAAATAATTTTCCATTGCAAAGCTTGTAATGATGTTCTAATGAATAATTCACTCTGCTTTTACAGAAATGAACCTGTAATGGGCTGCCGTGTGCTGACAGGGGAAAATAAAGTAGTTGAAATATGACTCCACAGACTCAGCCACAAGATGGCCGCGGACCAGCAGGGACGGGATGCTGTCTCTGCAATGGCGGGCAGACAGGCAGCAACTTGGGGGCCAGGGAGAGGTCACATTATTTCATTAAGATTTCTTCTTTCAACAGCCAAACGGCGATTTTAAAGGAAAATCCCCTTAAATATAAGACTTTTAAAATCCAAAGGCAAACCTGGACAGTGATATTTTAACTCTTGGTTTTAAAGTGCTTAGCATAATGAAAGAGAACCGCCATTTTTGAAAAGTGCAAGAGGGTACTGCTGGCATTAGGGACCAGAGGTGGTCTGGAGAAAGCGCTGGGACAGAGCCAGCAACCTTGAACTCTTAAGACTGACAATCCCATTGCAGGTTACAACTTCTCACCCGCAAGCAGGAGTAATAAAACTGATTGTGCTGACCACAGGGCTGTGGGGAGAGTTGAATAAAGACGTGAGCTTGCATCCCTGCCCTGCCATGTGCTATGGGTAGGACGTTAAGCAAGTCACGTTTAACCTCCCAGAGCTTCAGTTTGTCCATCTGTAAAACGGGTCCTTGTCAAGCCAGCATTTATTGATCCCTTAATATTTGCTATGCTCTCTTCTAAGCCTTATATTTATCTTCATGAGAGCGCTGTGAGATCAAGGTTAACAATCCCTGTTTTACAGATGGGGAAACTGTGTCAGGAGGTTGTTATGGGGGCTAAATGAGATATTGCAAATAAGGAACTTACCAAGTGCCAGGGACATAGCAAGGGCTCAGCAAGTGTCACATAATCATGTGTAAAATCACTTCTGGCTTAACACCTATGAAGTGCTATATGGCCATAAGGGGGTGTCAATGCTTTAGAACATTATTTCAATAACTGTAACAATATGATAAACATTCTTCACTTTTATCCTCTTTATCTATAATTCTTACACATATTCCACTGCATTTCTGCTGCTCTGGGCTCCAGCCTCCTGAAACACAGGGGCTGCCCAATCTCCGTGGGAACAATTCCAGGCGACTCTCTCAGGGCATGGCTGAGACACCTACAGGTGCTCTGACTGAAGAGATAAATCTAACTATGGCTGAGGGTGCTGGTCACCCCACGGTGCTGTGGACCTAAGTACCTATAATGAGCATTTTAGTACTCAGTACTTAAACCGAGTACTCTAGTACTTAGATTGGGTACCTTAGTACTTACTAGTTAAGCAAGTGCTTTAGATTTAGTTCTCCCAATCACCCTAGGAAAGAGGACTTGTTATTATTGCTATTTTTAGGCACCTAAGGGACAGAGGCAATAAATGGATTTGTTCAGGATTGCACGTAAGTGGTAGAACAGGGATTCCAACCAAGCTGGCGTAAGCCACTATGAAATACTCCCGCGGGGCTTCAGTGTTCTGGGCAGAATATGGGGGAGACTTGAAGAGTCATGTAAACAGTAGGGACATATGTCATGGGGGCAGCTGGAGCGCCAGGGGAGGGCACAAAGTCAGAGCATATGATGGGGGCCTGTACCAAAACCTTTGGTCAAGAATCTCCTGGACACAATACTTGTCCAGGAGCAGGGCATCAGGACTGCTATAACACGACGGGGATTAACACAACAAGATCCTTCTACTCTTTGTAAATGGATTTTGAGATCTCCACTGTGCCAGTCCCCATGGAAAGTAGGGGTTCTACCACCCCCGAGGTCTGTGAACCCCCTCCAAATGCTCTTATAATTTGGCAAGTGTAATAAGCATCTTTCTGGGGAGGAACCACCAACTGATTCAAGGGATCTGTGACCCATCAAACATAGGACAACAGGTCCAGGGTGATGGGGGAAGGGCTGCCGTGCCCCTACCTCCAGCGGCAGGTTCCACGCAATGTACACGTGAGACTTGTAATCATCCATCCAGACTTCCGCAACCCGGAGGGCGTTCCTCTTGGTGTAGAAGCCAATGTTGCTGTTGTAGGGCTTCTTCTTCCGCTCGATGTGGGCCACTCGTGAGCAAGGCAGGACCTCCATGCTGCCCCCGCAGAGCCACACCTGGAGGCATAAGGACTTTATCAGCCTGACAGAGAAATTCCTAGAGGCCACTGCCATCTCCCCAAGGCCCCAAGGCAATGGTCAGGAGACTTAGCATGAGGGAGAAATTCTAATGTATTTCAGGGTTGGTCTGTTACCGCCGTGTAGGCTAGCCTAACCTAACTCAAACGTGTCAAAGAAGGCTTGGGGGGATTTTTATAGATATAATAGTTTAGGATGTTAAAATAGAGCTCTGGGTAACAGAGGCCCATTAAACTAAGGTGCCTCTGGTGACGCATGGGTTTTCTAAAGTTCTCACTAGCGAACAATCAACACCCGTGGAGGTTTTCTTTCCCACCTGGCTGAACCTATGCCTTGCAAACG
The DNA here is from genome assembly GCF_024610735.1 of Ursus americanus. NCBI lineage: Eukaryota > Metazoa > Chordata > Mammalia > Carnivora > Ursidae > Ursus > Ursus americanus. Next base: position 13,966,901 of record NC_142128.1, on the reverse strand, counting down.
GAGAACAGAAAATTCAAACTGAAAAACAAACCATCTTTATTCATATCAGCACAAAGTGTACAATGATCTACTTATGCATTGTTAATATGCTCTATTTTGGAGTCCTAAGAGCACAGATGCCCAGCCTTCTGGAAGCGTGTGCCCCAGGGTTATCACATACAGGCATCACTTGTTATTGCTGGAATATTCAGGTGGAAGGCTGAAATGGCAGTTGCCTTTGGATGCAAAAGCCCAAGGAAATGTCACTTGCCATTCTCTGCATGGGCATGGCAGGCATACAGGCTCAGAAGGCCCTGCTTGCGGGGGAAAGTTGAACTATCCAACTTCTCTCAGTCCCAGACAGGAAAAATAAAGCATTTCTGATTGTCAAGAAGGACTACTTTGTGGAAATAAGCTTCCTGGTCCTGGTGGGGAGAGAAGACACAGAGAAGTTTCAGGGACCTATGCTACTGTCCTGCCATGAGAATCCTGTATAGTCTCCATAAATGAGAGGGTGCTGGGGAGCTGACCCAGTCAGCACAGACACCATTGGTTGCCCCAACCTGGGATACTTCAAGCCACTCTACCTTTAGTCTCCCAGATGCCCTCTGCAGGATACTGGGACCCTCTTGTAAGTTTGCACACCACTCCTGGGTCTTCATTGATTGAATTTGGTGGCAAAATCCACATATGTGTGATCTTTTGTTTCTATTTCCCAACTCTGGCTGCACCACAGGGAAATGATACAGATGGAAAATTCTCCCCATAACCATGAATCTTCACCTTTAAGGAGGAGACTGTGAGCTAAGAGGTTGGTAGACAGTGGGTGGTCCAGATTAGTTTGATTTGGGACCTGACAATTAGGTGCCCCCACAGGTTGGCACAGCAGCTGCTGACAGTGGAAGGAAGCCAAGTCAGGTAGGCAAATATGGCTAAAGGCCTATGGGGAATAGGGATAAGAGACCTTACAGGGCAAAACACGGTAGATGAATTTCCAGGGGTGGGCAATATGCAAAGATACAGAGTTGCACAGGTGTGCAGCATTGGGCAGTTTCGAGATTCAGGGAATGAATGGAAAGACATCCCATGTTCATGGATTTGAAGACGTCATATTTTTAAGATGGCAATACTTCCCAAATTGATTTAAAGACTCAACACGATCCCCATCAAAACCCCAGATGGCTTCTTTGCAGAAATTAACAAACTGATCTCAAAATTCATGTGGAAATATAAGAGACTCAAAAAACCTTAAAAAGAACAAAGCTGGAGGACTTCCACTTCTGATCTCAAAATGTACCACAAAGCTACTATAATCAAGACAGTGTGGTGCAGGCATAAGGACAGACAATAGGATAGAATTGAGAGTCTAGAAATAAACCCTCACATTTATAATTGACTGACTTTCAACAAGGGTGCCAAGATAATTCAGTGGGGGGAAATAGTCTTTTCAACAAATTACGCCAGACAACATGCCAAGGAATGAATTTGGATCACCATCTCACAACATACACAAAAATTAACTTGAAGTGGATCAAAGACCTAAATGTAAGAGCTAAAACTGTAGAACTCTTAGGAGAAAACATAGGGGCAAATTTTCATGACCTATGATTAGGAAAACATTCATTAACTGACAAATGGATAAACAAAAATGGTATATTCATACAACAGAATATTATTTAGCAATAAAATAAATAAAACACTGACACGTGCTACACTATGGATGAACCCTGAAAACATTACAGCTAAGGGAAAGAGGCCAGTCACAAAGGACAGTATATTACATGATTCCATTTATATAAAATGTCCAGTATAAGAAAATCCATGGAGACAGAAAGAAAACTAATGGTTGCCTGGGACTGGGGCTGGGTTTGGAGGAAGGTAGAGTGGCTGCCAGTGGGTATGGGGTTTCCTTTTAAGGTGATAAAAATGTTCTGATATTGACTGAGGTGATCACTGAACAATTCTTTGAATATACTAAAAACCACTGAGTTGTGTACTTTAAATGGGTGAATCATAATGGTATGTAAATATCTCAACAAAGCTGCGACAAAAACAAGTAGGTAGATCAACAGATGATTCCACAGTGAGATGGGGAAAAGAAGATTAAAGGGACAGACTCCAGTCTGGGGCGCTAAGGAGAAGTGATGCAAGCCAAAGCTGAGTTCTGTGAAGACCAGATTCTGAGCAGGGGTCACAGGTGCAGGGGTATGAAGGGCCCCAGCAAAAGCCAGAAACCCAGTCACAAGAATGGTGGTGCCAGGTGGGAACAGAACCCACAGGCGGGCCGACTTGGTGCCAGTCTTCTGTAAGCAGTCCAGACAAAGGTCAGGATTGTCCAAATTATTCCAGATTGTCCTTGGGGTGCAACTAGGCTCACAAGGGGTGTCAGGTGGCCTTCCTTGCTATTAGTGGGCTGAGAGAAGAGAGGGGCCAGTCAGACCCCAAGCCTCTTAAACGAGAGTGGGAGACAGTGTGCCAGGCTGGGAGGCAGGCAGCACAGCACGTCTGTCCTGTGTGGCAGGGACACTGGCTTCCTGTCCTGGGCTCTGCCATGTGGATACCAGTTGGTACACTCAGTGGACACCAACTCAGAGCCACTTAGCTCTTCCCGTATGGTCTGGGGAAAAGCAAGGGGCTGTCAGACTGTTTAGTGTCTTGATGGTATAGCCCTCTGCTGGACCCAGCAAACCTAGAGTGAATCACCAGGGCTGGATGCTGGCACGGATGCCTGTAACATCATTACAGGCCCCTTCTGCCTGGAAGACATTCCTGTTACCATCCTGGGCCTGCCTGGCCTTATCTACACCTCAGCCTGTCACCTCCAGTGACTCAGACCGGATTTAGGGTCATAAGCATGAGCAACCAGCAGCAGTACATCTTGAATGAGACAGAAAATGACTTCACTGAAACACTCAAGCTGCAAACTACTCTGGAAATATCAGGCAGAAGACGGGATTCAAAGTAAAAGGAAGGAAGGAAGGAAGGAAGGAAGGAAGGAAGGAAGGAAGGAAGGAAGGAAGGAAGGAAAAGAGGGAGGGATAGGGAGGGAGGAAGAAAAGGGGGAGAGGGGAAGCAAGGAAGGAAGGAAGGAAAGAAGGAAGGAAAGAAGGAAGGAAGGAAAGAAGGAAGGAAGGAAGGAAGGAAGGAAGGAAGGAAGGAAGGAAGGGAGGGAGGAAGGAAGAGCAGAAAAGAAAAAGAAGACACACAAACACCCAGTAGGTGTGGGAAGCAAACTGAGCCCAGTCCCTCGGGCGCTGAGGGACAGTCCCATCTCTGGAGCAGGTCCTGGGAGCCCCCTCTGCTCTACCCTTCCCCCATCCTCCACTTCTGCAGACCCTTCCCTCACAGAGGTGAGTGTCTTCACTCTGCCTGCTCCAGAACCTAGGACCAGCCAAATCCTTACAACCAAGCACCAAACATCAAGTACCTCATGAAGTCCTCACAGATGAGGAAAACTGAGGACTCAAGAGGTTGATTAAGTTGTTTACAATCCACAGTCAGTATGTGGAGGAACCAGAACCACAACCCGATCACATGCCATACCTGCACGCCGGCCCTTACTGGTGGGCACTGTAGCTCCCCTCCGATGCAGGGGGAGCTGACCAGGGGTCATGGGTCCTTCGCCATTTCTGCGGCCACAGCCTGCACCTCTGACCTGCACTGTAGCCCGGGTAAGCAAGGGGGCAGGGTGTGGTTACATGGCCTGAGGAAGCTCAGTGGATCCAAGGTGGCACCAACGAGACCCTCAAGGTGAGGGGTGTCATTGTGAGGGGAGCCAAGGTGAGCCTCCTGCCACACAAAGCCATCTGGAGGGTGACACTGCAAGGGGACTGGGAGGGGCCAGTGAGTGGAGTGATTCTCAAGTCTCGGGAGGCTCTGCTCCAAGTTGGCAGGAGTGGTCACAGCAGAGCTCATGGGGTGGCCCTAAGTGTTGATAAGTTGATGTGGAGTGTGCCCAAGGTCAATGACTGAGTGTAGACAGTAGAAGTGAAGCCATTCAAGAGAGTGGACTGAATACCTTAGACACAGACCAACAGGTGAGCTATGGCAGCTGCCGAGGGCTGCTCCAGAGGACTGCTATTCACCTGGCTCCTACTCTACCTGAGAGGTATGAAAGCAAAAGGGTAGTTCCCTAACCAGGAGCTAGTGAGCTAGTTGATCCTTCTGCCAGACATAAGCACTAGCTACATGCGTCCCAAGTATAGCTGATCCCAAGGAAGGATTACCATTACTGTTTATCAGCCCAAATGGTGAGTCCTACAGAGACTGGAAAAAATGATACCAAAGGGAAATGAATAAGAAGGGGAGGATGAAAGACTAATTGGTACGTCTCTGATGCCAAGGAGGAAGAAGGAGGGAGTAGGCCCTTTAGATGGGCTGAAATGGGCCAAGAAGACAGCACACTCCAAGCTCTGGGACCAGCCCTGGGGCGGGGGGGTGCAGAGAAGCCATGACGTGTCTCTTAGTGACCCTTTACCAGGGAAGTGGGGAAATGACCATCAGGAGGTATGGTGACTCCAGGAACAGGTATTAACTAAATTATTCAACCAGAGAATTCCGCTCAGAGCCTACTTGCTAGCATGGGAATGACATAGGAAGGGTCAACAGACAAGTTGCTCCTTGCTCTCATGAAGCTGATGATCTCGCAAGGGAAACACGTTAATTAAATCATCACAGGCAGAAGTGTGTTCTCCGAAATGAAGCGAATTCCTGTGAAGGAAAGCGACACAGTGCTGGAAAAACTGGCATTCAAGAAAGGGACATGACGCATAGGCTCAGAGAAACTATCCCTGATGTGGGACAGGTAAGGTGAAATCAGAAGGCCTGGGATGCCTGGGTGGCTCAGTCGGTTAAGTGTCTGCCTTCGACTTCAGGTCATGATCCCAGGGTCGTGGGATCGAGCCCCACATCGGGCTCCTTGCTCAGTGGGGAGCCTGCTTCTCCCTCTTCCTCTGCTGCTCCCCCTGCTTGTGCTCTGTCTCTGACAAATAAATAAATAAAATCTAGAAAGAAAGAAAGAAAGAAAGAAAGAAAGAAAGAAAGAAAGAAAGAAAGAGAAAGAAAGAAAGAAAGAAAGAAAGAAAGAAAGAAAGAAAGAAAGAAAGAGAAAGAAAGAAAGAAAGAAAGAAAGAAAGAAAGAAAGAAAGAAAGAAAGAAAGAAAGAAAGGGAAAGAAAGAAAGATCAGAAGGCCTAGACTGAGCTAACTTGGTTAAAGTGGGCAAAGTGGACGAGAGCCCAGGCACAGTGCAGTGGCCTTGTGCAGAGGGAGCCTGGGGCGGTGGGCTGTGTTCAAGATGCCTGCAACAATCCCTCCCACTCTCCTTTCTAATGTGGCTGGCTTTTGCTCCTTCCAAAGGGTCGGATCTACTTTCCATTCTCTTGGATCTGGACTAGGCTTAGACTTGCACTGATGAGTAGAATGCACTAGAAGTGATGTTTTGCACTTTCTAAGGCCAGGCCTTAGGAGGTTTTATAGTTTTCACTTTCTCCCTCTTGGGATCCTGAGTTCACCAGCTGTGAAGAAGCTGCAGACGAAAGACCGTGGGGTGAAGGGGGTCTGGCCTGGCCTCACCAACGTGCCTTGGGCCTCAGCGGGACCAGACACCTCCAGCCAAGCCACTGACTCACCACCTATGCGTGAATGAGCCCACCAATGCTGTGAAGAGCAGAAGCACCACCTAGCTGACCCCAGCCCAAATCGCCAGACTCTGGAATCATGAGCAAATCCACTGTGCTTTGAAGCCACTGAATTTGAACGTACATAAACAACTGACATACGTGGAATATTCAAGAAACTGAAAGAACAGCCATGTGGCTGTATCTCAGAGCAGGGGTGGAAAGGAGGAGAAGAGCCTGAAATGAAGCTGGGGGTGCCAGCCAGGCCTGCAGACCACACTGAGGAAACTGATCTTTGTTCTAAATGTGAAGCCACTGAAAAATATGAATTTGAAAAAGTCACCCTAGCTGAAGTGTGGGGACCAGTTTAGTATCCAGGAGAGGGGAGACAGAGAAAGCAAGAGGGTCTTACTGCCATCCTGGGAACAAATGCTGGTAGCTTTGGCTAAGGCAGTGGAATACAGGTTGATGGATCTGAGCTTGTGAATGGCAAAATCTTGAGCAATGGGTTGGATGTGGCAGAGACGAAGAAGGACCAGGAGGGACTATTACTACCATAGCGTGGTAGCATCATACCCTGGGCCAGAAAGCCTGATACCCGGGCCTCTGGAGGCAAAGGAGCATCACAAGACATGTCCTTCCTATTTTGGACAGTGAGGCCCTAGAAGAGGAGGACACTGGGAGAAGGATGTCAATGAGTGCGAATGCTTTCTGATTTCTCCACCATTGTTCTAGAGAGTCTTCAAGGGCACACTGGCTTAATTCCATCTTTTGATGCTTTCATTCATTCAACTCATGTTGTTTCATAAATATTTCAATAGCTCATTAGAGTCTTAAAGACGATGTAAAGTATGTCATCGGACGAGGCAAAAGTTGGTATATCCAGAATTATGCCTGGATCTCAGCTTGTCCGCTGGTCTCCCTGGATGTCCTCTGTACTTCCCAAAGTCTCAAGTCTTCCCTTCAAGGGCAGGATGAGAAGCTGGCCCACATCACTGGTTCCCAAACCAGTCTGTGCCTCCAAATCACCAAGGGAGTGCTTTAAAATTACAAATGCCTGGGTCCCACCCCAGACCTATGAACCACATTCTCCAGAGAGTAGCTGAAGGACAACTGGGTGTTTAAAAATGTCCCTCAGGTGTAGCCAGGGTTGGGAACCACAGGCCTAAAGTCTTTTAATATCTATTCTGAGTCAACGGTTTTATGACTGAGGCCAAGAGAAGTTAGGGTGTGCCTGGCCGAAGCTCAGACCACCAGGTAGTGGTTCTGGGATGTTGGGAAGAGGTGTGGGAATCTAATGTTCCAGGTACTGCCTGGACCGCGCTCTCTCCAGTGCCTCCATCACCAAGGAGGCTGGTAGGTAAGGGGGGAAGCGAGGGAGCCAGAAGTCATTGCCTTGGTGGAGGTGAGGAGCTGTGGAGGAAGCCAGGAGACATGGATGGAAGAGGCCAGGAGCTAAAGCCAATGTGGCCAGTTCATTTATACACCTATTGTAGGTGATGGCCTCTAACCAGTTTTGATATATGTTCTCATCTGGAAAAAAAGAGTTGAAGCCCATCCTCCAATCTGTTGACTTTGTCCATTTCTTAAATTTAATTTCAACTGCCCAACATATAGTACATCATTAGTTTTGATGTAGTGTTCATTTATTCATTAATTGCGTATAACACAAGTGCTCATTACATCACGTGCCCTCCTTAATGCCCACTGCCCAGTTACCCCATCCCCCCACCAACCTTCCCTTCTACAACTCTCAGTTTGTTTCCCAGAGTCAAGGGTCTCTCATGGTTTGTCTTTATCCATTTTAAATTATAGGCACATGCTATCATACTACGAGATTTTACAGATGATAAGTGTATATAGAGAGACATTTGAAGTTACATAGAAATGGAAGTGCTAATATACTCCTCTTGGCCCCCAGTGGATTATCTTGCATGTCTGGCTTTGGAAACCACTACAAGAATTCAAATATTCAAGGTCTAGTCTTATTCCACTGTTTTTAGAAGCCAGCTGTTGCTGAAAAGCAGCAGAAAGTACTGTTCAGGAATGAGGTTTGTAGCCAAAGGAATGTAGTGAGAATTTTCAACTGTGTGCACCATGAGAACATGAAAGCCACTTTTCCCGAGATGCTCCAGGCATCATCGGTGGTGGGGGGGGAGGGAGCAGCTGTCTCTGGAGAGAGCCTCAGATGCTGTTACAGGAGGAGGCCCAGAGCCCGCTGTATCTCCCTCTGCCCCCGCACCCCAGTCATTCCGATTGAACAGGAAGCTGCAGGATCCAGGAAGAAATCCAGGTGCTATCCTCAGCACTCTGTTCCCCAGGCACTGGTCAATCCATCACCAAGTCCTGTAGATCATGACTCTTAACCATGGATCAACTGCAGTCATTTCCCCTCACACCCACCATGACCACTTGCCCACCACCTCCTCCACCATCACTCCAAGCTGCCCCCACCTGGACCACAGCACCCACCTCCTAATGCCTCCATTCATCTGGCCTCCACTTGGCAGCCAGAGTCCCATGATCTGATCACATTATTCCCCTGAATACTTTATGGGCTCCCACTTGCTCTGATAATCAAGTCCAGAATCTTAAAGTGACTTTGGAGGACTTGCATGCCTTACCCTGCCATCATCCTCTCTGCAGCTCCCTCCAGTGACCCTTCTTCGTTTTCTTCCAGCCTCGAAGACTTTGCTATGCCCCTGCCTGGGACACTGCTTCCTTCTCCACCTTGTTACCTCCTCCTCCAACTTCAGCCTTAGCTCAATCAACGCTTCCTCAGGGAAGCCCCCCATAAGTCAGAGCGTCTTACTATATGCTCACGTAGCACTTCCACACGCTTGTGTAAGCACAACTGACTGCAGTTGTGATTTTGTGAGTGTGCCCCCCACACAGCGGGTGTGTGAGAGTATTACTTTCTCTTCTCTTTACTGGGCTATTAACTCGATGAGGACAAGACCCAGGTCACCCTGTGTCCCCACTGCCCAGGACCTGGTCTAGCACGTCGGTAAGCACCTGACAAATTCTTTGTTCAATGGATGAATGAACATGTGAATGCATTAATGAATGCAGTGGGGATGGAGCGTGCATGTGTGGAATGGGTCTGGAGAGAGAGCATAAGAGGGAGAGAGGGAGGAACGAAAAGAAGAAAAAGGATGGAAATAATCTAGAGATACGACATGACAGGCACAGAAAAGAAAGTCAGATTGACCAAGGGCCTTTATTATAGGACTCAACACCAGGAAGCTCTGAGTCTCCCCAACTGCTCTGCCCACAAACCCAAAACCACCCTGTGCTTCTGGGACTGCTGCTCCTTGGCACCTTGGCTCAGAGTGCAAATCCAACCCAGTCTGGACCCAGCTGGGAGGCATCCTCTAGCACAAGCCAACAGATACCGAGGAAGAATCAACCGTTTTATTCTCTAGTAAGGAAAGACCACAGGCTCCATTTCTCCCACAATTTGGGTACGCTCATTCTATCCCCCAACCCCAGTTTTCTCATCTATAAGTGAAGGGGAGGCTATCTCTGAGGTTTCTTTCAGCTCTAGTGTTCAGTGTCTATTATTCCTTAAACCATAGACCACAGTCCCAGGCTGGAAGGCCAGGGTCATCACCAGTGGGGGACACCAGCTTCCTTAGGCTGCCCCACCCCAGTGTTGAGTTTCTTGAGGAATAATCTTGAGACCACCAGGAATCCGCCAACTAATGAATTCACGCATGTTATCTAGAGCACTGGTTTATCTCTGAATCAAATCTCTGGGGCGCCTTGGGGTTCCCATCTTCTATCACAGGCAGTTTTCAGGCATGCACTGAAACTGTGTTTTCTCCTTATGAACCAGTCAACACTCCCTGTGCCACTTACTGAACGAATTTCTTGAATGGCATTTTCTTGCCTTGGCATAGTGTGTAAAAGAGACACTACCGGATCTCAGATCTAAACCATGGCTAAGTGTGTCTGTCCTTTTAATTTGTCCCAAATTTATTTCTGGTGAGAAACCATCACTTTCTTTATTCTATTATCAGTTGTACAGTTGGCTTTCTCTTGGAGACCATCTTTCATACTCCACAAAACAAGTACTATCACTTCCTAAGATGTTAAGATGAGTAGAAAGCAAGATGGCCGCTGGTCTTCCTCACTCACTATGGGGCACTCAACATCCTAGTCTTTACTCCTGTGAGGAAACACAGGCCAAGATGACCCGTGGTGGTGTGTGTGAGTGAGTCTTCTGTGTCACTCATGCAGTCAAAACTGTGTACGTTATACCGTCAAATGTCAGTTTCTTTCATTTGGGGGATATGGACTATTTCTGATCTATGAAAGTTAATTAATTTAGAAAGAAATTAAGAGAAATTAATTAATTTTGTCCTGAATCCTCACCCAGCCCAGCCCAAGGCCAGTGTCTTGTCCAGGTCCTGACCAAGTGACCCAGTAGGCCCGCCTACTGCCCTTGGAACAAGAAGGGAGTAGGAGTGTTGAGGGCAAAGGCAAGCCGTCAGGGGCATTAGGAACTTGTTTGAAGATGAACTATAGAGAGCAGAAGGGGGTCAAAGTCACTACTAGACAATTACCAGCAAGACCCAAGTCTAAAAGAGACTAAGATATGCTGCAGAACGTCTAGAAAACAGTCCAGCAGAACATGGAGGGGATGAAAAATAGGGAATGAGTTAACTCACAGGACCACAGGCCAGGACGTCACATCAGATCTGACTGAAGAGGGACTCTTAAGAGGCTGAGGTTTTTGTTTTTTGCTTTTTTGTTTTCCTTAATACATAATAGTTCTACTGAGAGATAATCCACATACTATAAAATTCACCTGTTTTACAATGAAAAAATTCAGTGGTTTTAGTGTATTCACGGAGTTACACAACCACCATCACCGTTGATTTTAGAATATTTTCATCAGCCAACTAGAAACCCCATACTCAGGACCAGTCAGCCCCCTCACCACCACCCCCAGCTCCAGACGATCACTGATCTACTTTCTGTCTCTAGGCATTTGCCTATTTTAGATATATCGCATAAGCAGAATTACACAATATGTGGCCCCCTGTGGTTGACTTCTTTCACTTAGCATAGTGTCTTCGAGGCTTATCCCTGTAGTAACATATATCTGTACTTCATTCCTTTTAATGGCTGGATCCTGTACGTTTTGTTTATACATTCATCCATTAATGGACACTTTGGCTGTTATGGATAATGCTGCTATGAACACCCATGTACAGGTGTTTATATGGACACGGACGTATCTCTACTTCTCTTGGGTAGAGACCTAGGAGTGGAATTGCTGAGTCATATGGCCACTCTATGTTTAATCTCTTCAAGAGCTGCTCATCCTTTCCAGAGTGACTGCACCATTTGATATTCCCACAAGCAGCGTAACGAGGGTTCTGATTTCTCCACATCCTCACTGACCCTTGCTAATGTCCATCTTCTTGATTGTAGCCATTCCAGTGGGTGTGAAGCAGCATCTTGTTGTGGTTGTGATTTGCATTTCCCTGATGGCTAATGATGTTGAACATCTTTTCATGGGCTCATTGGCCATTTGTATATCTTCTTTGGAGAAATGTCTATTCAGATCCTTTGCCCAGTTTTTAATTGGGTTGTTTGTCTTTTCATTATTACCAGAGGCTGTACGGAGAAAATGAAGTTGGCTTCCAGTATCATTTCTCTCTCTGTCTCCTCACTCTTCATCATCCAAAGGCTCCAGTGTTCAAGGTCTCTTCAATCATTCCTTCCCCAGGCTGTGTGCAGAGCTGGCATGGAGAGGGCCATGAGGTACGGAAAAATGAACCATGCGGCAGAGGCCAATATTCTTGTCCTGCCTCTTCCAAAGTCCAGCTGTGTGATGTTAAGCAAGTCGTTTTCCTCTTTCCTCTGAGACTTAAGGCTTCCTCGCCTATAAGATGGAGTCATACTACCCGCCTGCCTACACCACAGAGCCATTAGGAGGACAACCTGAGGTTGTGGCTGTAAAAATACAGGGACACCAAAGAGTCTTCCAGCCTTTCAAAGGGAGACAACTGATGTGGTTCCTGGGCTTGCACCCACATTTCAGACTACATGCTTCCAGCCCTGGTTCCACTGCCTATTAGCTGACTTTAGGCAACTTAGCTTTTCTATATCCCAATGTCCTCTGCTGTATAGTGAAGGATAGTATCAGTCCTTACGTCTCTGGGCTGTTGAGATATTTAAATGAGATATGCTATATGTCGAGTGCTTAGAGCAGTGCGTGGCTCCAAGTTCTCAATACATGTCATCTGGGCCATCATTGTTATCATTACTCCAAGGCTAGATCTCTGATGCCACATTCTCTCTCTGCTCCCAGTACCAACTGAGAAGAAGATGGGCTGGACTGAGTTTCCAGAAGGTTTTTACCTGAATGGGCACTGAATACCTTGGCAGGACTGGCATGCTGATGAGCTGTGCTGGCTTGTCCAGCCTAACAGTCTCCCCCAAATGTCCAGGCCTGTGTCCCAAGTGTGTGTGGGGTGGTGCCCTTCAATGCCCTTGCCAACACTCTCCCTCAGATATGTGCCTCTTGGCATCCCTAGCTTCCTCTCCTTGCTCAAGCCCCAGGAATGGCCACTGTCGGAGACCAGAATATGCCACCCTGAAATATGCCTCTTTGTCATAAAGATTATTTTGAGCTGATTATTTTGAGAAACAGCAGACACGGAAGCTCTGAAAACAGAGCAGAAGTTCCCCTTTTGTAAGGGAAAATTACATTTATAAAAACCTCCATTTGCAAGGGTGCCCCCCCCCACCCCAGTCTATACCAGGAAAAGGATGACTCCAAATCACAAGAGACTCATCCATGGAGACAGCACTGACTTAAATCTGCATAACAAACCTTACCCTTGTTTACAGTACTTTTCCTGGTCCCTTTCCCACAACTGGTCTCCTCCACACCCCTCTTTCTTTGTTTTACCTGAAGATGGTGTTTAAGCTCTTTTTTTTTTTTTAAAGATTTTATTTATTTATTTGACAGACAGAGAGCCAGCGAGAGAGGGAACACAAGCAGGGGGAGTGGGAGAGGAAGAAGCAGGCTCCCAGGGGAGGAGCCTGATGCGGGGCTCGATCCCAGAATGCCAGGATCACGCCCTGAGCCGAAGGCAGACGCTTAACCGCTGTGCCACCCAGGCGCCCCTAAGCTCAAGTTCTAAGCCACCTCTTGGAGTTTATTCATCCTTGAGTTTCTCCCAGAAATATATGAGATGTTAATAAATATCTGTTGCTTTTCTCCTGCTAATATGCCTTTTCTCACAGGGTCCCTAGCTGAGAACATAGAAGAGCTGAAAAGATTTTTTTTCTCTTCTACACCAACCTCATCCACAGGGTCTGTGCCTGCTCCAAGGGTGACCATCAGTGTTTCATGCTATCCATCCTGGTCTGTCAGCCAAAAAGGCAAGCCAACCGAGGAAGTTCTGCAGCCCCCAGACCACCCAGGAGCTATGCAACATCCTTCTCTGATGTCTTACAGGATGCTGTCTTCACAAGTTACATTTGGGTTTTCTCTAGAGGAGAATGACAAATATCAGAATTCTAATGGGAGAATTTTAAGGGCGTTGACAGGTCAGCCAGCCAGGAAGGAATACAGGAAATTAAACCTCCCTGTGAAGGTCTCCAGTCTATCTTCAGTAAACTTTCTCCCCAACTCATAGGCACATACACCTGAAGTAACAGGAGACTTCACTGACATCTTTTATGAGAGAAGTAAACATAATTTTCTCTATATTTTGTCATGTAGACTTGGAATATAAGAGGAAAAAAACTCTCCCTTTAAAAAAAAAAAAAAGGTGGCAGAAGGGGAGTCAAAGAGCCCAGAATTCAATAAACACTCTGATGTGTTCCTGTGGTTTGTGACCAGACCCTTGAGGTTCTGGATTACAAGGTGTTCTGGGGCCACACAAGCTCCTGCAACCCCTACGGCTATCTCCCAAGCACAAGTGGACTTAACTGACCTTCAGCTCCAGGACCTTCATTAGCATGAGCTCCTCTCATGGCCTGACCTATGTATTTGACCCCACAGAACCTGGAGGCCCTGTACTGAGGCCTCTCCCTTGGGAAATGAAGCCCTACCACTCTGGAGCTGGTCCTCCAGATTCTCCTTCCCAAGGACACAAATTCTTCCTGGTATCAGACTAAAGTCACTTTGGAAGCCACCGAAGCCCCTGTACATTGTTAAAAGCAACACTGGAGGAACGTTTAACACAGATTATGTAAATAACCCCATTCGGTAATCCAAGTACAGGCAAATTTTAGCCTTTTGTCTCCTGGTAAAATCTGTTCGAAACAACACAGATTTCCGACTAAGAGAATATTTCATTTGTTACCCTCATCCTACCGATCTTTTTTGGGTAGATAACCCACTTTTGATAGGTAACCCACTTTTGGTAGATAACCCACTTTCCAAAGCACAGGCTCATCCTCTTCAAAATCAGGACTCCCAGAGGTGCCCCTGGTCCTCCACGCTCCTCTGTGCCATCTTGGAGACAATGAGCTGGCTTTTCATGGTTGAAATGTCTGTTCTATCCCCCTAAATTGGATGGATGCATAATGGCTTTCCTCCTAAAATCCTCTAACAAAAATTCAATTTCAATCCTCTGCTTTATTTATTACCATTTCTCAGAAATCGGATTTACAAATATGGACCTCAAGACATATCTCAATTTAAGCACCACAGTGGCGAGAACCTCTAAATACCTGGATTCTATTGCCAGGGGATGGAAGTCATTTCTCTTAATACAAGACGAGGAATTAAAATGAAGCTTGGTAAAATGACATGTGACTCAGAGGAGGAAAGAAATGCATACATATTGAAAGCCGCTTGATTTATTGAGCATAGAAGGTGTGTTGGGAGGGCTCCTTCCTTTTAATTTTTGTGGTTGCTGCTTATGTATTTCAAAGAATAATATTGGGGGGAAAACAAACAATATCGGGTCTATGCTCTTACCAGTTTAAAAATTTAGCCCGGCCTTGCTACCCAGCGTGATAGCATGTTACTGTCAGAGACGACCCAAGGTTCTGTGTTAGGAAAAAAAGCCCAAAGCAGCCTAAGTCATGCACTTTAGGTCATCCTGCCCCTGTTCTACCCCAACTCCTTTGCCTTCCCCTCTTTTCCTACCACTTAGGACTTCCCTATGTGGGCCTCCCCTCACTCCTGTTTCTGTGCTCCCATCCTGCCCTGTTCACAGACTCCTTCCTTTGAACAGTCCCTCCTTTTGCAAGAGCAGTTCCAACTAAGTAGGTATTAAGCATTTATCCCTTTGTATTCCCAGCCCAATGCTTTCAACTTGTAATAATTTACCTTCTTTGGTTGTTCAATTCAATACCATCTACATGTTTACTAAGACCAGAGCTCAGAGCTAAATGCTGCCAGGGACCTAAAGATAATTTAGATGTACATATTACCCACAGTCTTTGCTCTTTTCTCAGAACTTAAAATTAGAATTCTAGGAAAGTGTTGAAGATTGCTTTAGAACCTTGGTGTGGAAGCAGCCAGAAGGGGGGTGGGTGCTAACATTGCGTTCGTTCCCCTCGCTATGCATCCATGTTCTACTATCATTTAGCCTGCAATTTTGCCTAGGATAAAAGAGGAGCTGGTAGGATGCAATTAGAGATAAATTATGCTTCACCATAGGAGGAAAGTGAATTATATTTAATCCTGTGTCTTTAACACCAAAGGTGTTAAACCAGAGCTTTGAGATCAAGTACAGTGATCTGGAAGGAGCCGGGAATGTCCACATGTTTCGAAGAACATCTTATCACCATGGTTCAAAAGGCCCTTGAAGGACGTCATTGCTCTTTCTAGAGTTCCATCACTGAAACCAACCTGGTCTGGGCTAAATGAAAGGCCCTGCCAATGATCACTCCCAGGAATCTATAGAAGGGGACAGTGGGTACAGGGTTGTCTGCTGTTTGGGCCCAGGATGAGGAAGAGGCCAGGACTGACCAGCCTGCCATGGCTCCACCAGATGAGACAGCCCATCCACCCATTATTAGCTGTCAGATAATAAGGACTCCCCATTCATTGTAACATAGCCTGTAGGGCATGTGGTGTGCATGGGATGGGCAGGTTGGAGATAATGACCCAACGACCTTGGGGAGAGCAAGGGTCACTGATGCTGGGGCAGGGGACACAGACCTTACCATTGGAGCACCATGAGTCCCTTTGTGCACATTTGGCTTTTGCCCAAGGCACAGACCTGCGATTGGACGTCGGTTCTCTGGTGGCTGGCCCTGCCTTGCCTGGCTGGACAGACTCTCGGCCCTCTTGCCCTACCCCAGGTAGTCAGGCCTGAGCATTTCCTAGGGTGCATCTGCTATAAAGTGGTGTCCAGTGTTTACAGAGGCTCAGAGACTAAGGACAGCCACTCAGGAGAAACTCAGATGGACCCTGAGCACCACCCAGCAGTCCACGGTGACCTGAGGTTGGTTCTCCTGAGACTGTGACCACAGATACCTCCGGGAGATGCTGACAGGGCAGCGCTGGGGGTGAGATGCTGTGGGGTTCCAGGACCTGGCAGGGATGAAAGAAGTCCTCGCTCATGCTCTTCCTCTCCAGTTCTCATAGGAGCAGGATGAATAGGGCCTGTTGGGCTTCCAACCTGTCCCCCTATCCCTGTCACCATTTACAGACAGCAGCTTTGGGTGTTCCTAGAGGGACAGCACCACAAACACACTGGCCTGACTGGTAGGGGATCATGAAGAAGCACCAGTCTTGGTGTAGGCAAGCTTCTATCCCTCTCTCTGCTTCCCCAGCAGCCGAGATGGGAAGTGTCACCAACTTCCTTCCCGTGTGAACTGGGAGCCACCTTAATAAATGAACACACACTCAAGTTCCCAGGCTCGCCAAAGAAAAGGAGAGAGAGATAACTAGAAGTTAAATTTAAACAGAAGATGAGTCCACCTCCCACTTCACTTGAAAGATAAAGACACTGAGTCCCTTGCAGGCAGCTGATTAGTTAGCGAGAAGGTTCGTGGCCGAGGCTGCCGATGTGCTGGGAGCAGCCCTGGCCATGCCTTCAGGAGCTGGCTCACCCATGGCTTCCTCCAAGGCTGGAGATTTGCCAGAGTCCTTCCGATGATTCCATACAGGTCCTTTCTTTTTGCAGACACTGCTAGGAACATCAAGTAGTTTTTAAAATGTTGGACTAATAACTGGGTTAGAAGCCTCCGATGTCAGGGAAATGTGAGGTTTCTGAAGCTGGTGATGAGCTGTAAGTCAGGAAAGGATGGAGCATTGGGGCCCAGGAACTTGGGGACAAAATGGCTGACCCAGTAGTTATTGATAGTGGGGACCTCGGGGAGTGGCCTTAGGGACGAGGAAGCTACAAACACACTAGAGTCTGAAGACCAGAAATTATATGGACTCATGCCATTCAGTGCTCTTGGGGATGTTGGGCGATTTATAACCAAGGAAAGACAAACACCGATCTGGTTCGCTTGGGTCTCGGCACAAAATGAAACTCAACCGTTAGATGTCCCTCCTCAGTGCACCTGGGCCTGTAGCTTAGTGGCATGCAGCCTGAGGAGTGACAACACCAGTAGACTTCACAATCGTTCCAACTTTTCTGTGTAAACATTAGGACTTTGAACAAGAAAGAATCCTAACAACTGGAGGGGACTCTCATAGACTGAGAAAATGATGGATCTCAGTCCTTTTTACTGAATTCCAACTGCTATTTTGGTCCCTAGAAGGAGCAGGGCATCATGCGATGCTCTGCTTGAGCCCATAACCATCCTTTGACAGACCTCACCCAAACAGGACATCGCCCATGGGAGAGATCTGGGAACTTCGACCAGTGTCTGCGCTGGTGCCTGCCCACTCTGGGAGACCAAGCAACATGGGCACCACAGACACCTCTGAAGAGGCGTGTCACCGAAGGCCTGACATAATTGCTATTCCCTCTCTCCCACTGCACGGGGACCGGGGAAGCCACCTGCCGAAGCTACAAGAGCCCCATGTGGAAGGAGCCAAGGTCCCGGAATGACCATGAAGAAGGCTACCTGCCAACCATGAACACCCACAATGGGTTTTTATGAAAATCTCAAGCAAGCCACTGAGATTTGGAGGTTTGCTTTGTTTCCGTGGCCAGAGTTACTTGCCCCAGCTACCCCCTATCTCCTATTTTGACTTGTTAAGTGTGTCGAATTTTAAAATGCAAGCAGGAACCCCATGCTCTGAACAGATTAGATGTCCCAAGGCGGGCAGCCTCCCTGAGGGTCCTTCTAATCTGGTAATTTTATTTGTTTCTCTCCCAGAAAACAATGTATTCCTCAGCTTCCGTGGATGCTGGATATTGTACAGGGATATTGAAAATGTCACTGAGTTGCCCTCTCCCATTCTACTCTCTGTTCTGCTTGGGGCCAGTTTCACATTCTGGAAATTGCTGGAATAACAGCCCACAGTGCAGCTGATAAAGGGAAAGGTTCTTTTAAATTTTTAAACAGTTCTTTCTGGGGCTGCTTTGTTCTTGCTCTCCTAACACTGTGTCTGGCATATCTGCTAGGCCTGGGGTCTATTTGAACAATTCTAAAATGTCATCTCCTACCTGCTGACTTCTGCTGCTGCAAGCCGTCAGCAGCCTGGCTCCCGCAGAGCCCGCGAGGCGGAACGTGTGTGCTCACTACCCGCTCGCAGAAGGCTGGGTCAGAAAGAAAGCTGACTTGACTCACATATGTCTCTTCACTCTACGGCTCAGAGAAAACACAGGGATGACGCTCTAGTCTCTTGAAAGCAGCCCCCCCCTTCCCCTTTGTAAAGATGCGGGGGTGTGTGGGGTTGGGTTTTGATACTTCTTAAGACAGAGTGCCACCGAATAGCATTGATCTTGAAACCTTAAAGAATCATCAGCTCAGGGTATCTTTAGGGGCCAGCCCTCCTCTTCGTCCTGGAGAATTTGAAGCATGATCCAACCTTCGATTGAAGTTCTTCACGTCTGATATTCCCAAATGATGCCACGTGCCCCTGCATGTTCATGCCACCCCTGGGTCCTGTGAGGAGTACTCAGGGAGTAGGAAGAAATCATGTCTGCTAGGGGATGAACTCTATCCCCCCACCCCCCCCAGCCTCATTCGTATGTTGAAATCCTAAGAACGTGACTGTACTTTGAGAGACGCTCTTTAAAGAAGGAATTAAGGTTTAATAAGGTCACGAGGGTGGGTTCTAATCCAGTATGACTGGAGCCCGTATAAGAAGAGGAGGTTAGGACACAGACACTCACAAGGGAAGACCATGTGAGGACACAGGGAAAAGATGGTGTCAATAAGCCAAGGAGAGAGGGGTCAGGGGACGCCCACTCCTCCAACACCTTGATCCCAGACTTGCAGCCTCTGGAAGCGTGAGAAAACGGATCTCTGTTGTGAGGCCCACGCTGGCTGTGGCGCTTTGATACGGTCCCCCGAGCGCACTAATACAGTATCACTCCTATGTTTTCCCTGGATTTACGACAGGCCATGGCCCTGGGCGAACCCACCTGAGACAGGCCCCTAGAAGGTTCTGGAGAATCGAGAAGAAAACCTTTACAAGAAAACTTTCCTTCAGAGCATGGCATCTTGAAGGACTTGAAGCATTCGGCTGCTCACGAAACCACAGCACCTTCTGTTATTAGGTGGGAGGTCCACTTTGGGAAACCGTTCTAAATCCTCTCACAGAAATAGAAGAGATTTGTTCAAAGTCCCTCCATAGAGGGGAAAAATAGCTTCTGGCCCGCAGACAGGAAGGGACTTCTTTGCAAAATGAGATGCTTGGTTTCCTGAACAAAGACGGGGGTAGCCAGGAGTGACATGGGACTCTCACAACCATGGAAGGGGCATCAGCAGACAGCCCCGGCCTCCTGGTGACATGTCAGCCCCATCCTGTAGGGGCAGGGGACAGCTGATGCTGGCAGGAGCCCCTCTAAAGATTTATTTATTTATTTATTTATTTATTTATTTATTTATTCGACAGAGAGAGAGACAGCCAGCGAGAGAGGGAACACAAGCAGGGGGAGTGGGAGAGGAAGAAGCAGGCTCATAGCGGAAAAGCCTGACGTGGGGCTCGATCCCAGAACGCCGGGATCACGCCCTGAGCCGAAGGCAGACGCTTAACCGCTGTGCCACCCAGGCGCCCCAGGAGCCCCTCTAACTCAGTAGCATGGTAACCACCAGGAGAAATGCCCCACCAAGCTTTGGAAGCCAGGTCTTGCTGCCACTCTATAACCACCGCACCCCAAGCAGCCTCAGAGTTGCCAGCCTGCAAGCAAGAATGTCATCAGAGTCACCAAAAACAATGACAGCCCACTTGCGACATGTCCACCTCCCCGCAAAGTGCTCTATATTCGCCAACATTTTCTTTCTCACAACAAGCCTGTGTTATAGACAGGGAAACTGAGGCTCAGGGAGGATAGTGACCATGTCCCAGGCACACACTTCTGAAGTGAGGGGCCCAAATGCAAACTGGGGTCCATCTGACCCCCATCTGTTTTCCCACCACGTATACTCCCAGAAGTTAAGAAGACCCTATTTCTCTGTGATGGCCTCTCCCTAGTGCCAACAGCCCCACTTCTGAGGTCCTGGTTATGGGGATACAGGTGCTCTAAGTCAGAGGTCTCTAAATAAACAGCCCTCCGATCTGGGCTGGCTGCATCCTCATCATCCGGGGAGCTTCTGAAAGACACGCATGTCCAGGTTCCAGGCCCTGAGCTGCTGATTTTGCAGGCTGGGGGAAGAACCTGCACCTGCATTTTAATGAGCTTAGAGAATCCACTCGTCTGGAGCTGAGCAGAGAGCCTAAAACCTTTGTGCCGGGACACCTGGAAAGTCTGGTAAAGCCTCCAGAGCCCTTCGCAGAATAAAAATGCCTCAATAAAGCAAAATGCACAGAAATACAAAGGAAACCAATTATGTGGAAATACCATTTTCAAATTTTTAAAAAGCCATGAGATAGTAACCCATATGCTTCTGTAACACATTAAACAACAAGATCTAGTGTGGGTTTAACAACTATCATAAATTTGAACGGTGACTGGAGGATACCCAAGTATTTCAAGACGTCTGTAAAAACTGGGATGTAACAGCCACAGGTCTGTGATCAGCACCGGAGACAAAAGCCCAGGTGTAGCTGACGGTATACAGAACTGTGGCCTCCATTCATCACTGAGATGATCACTAATGCCAGGTGGGGATTAGTGGACATAAAGATGTATCTTAGGGGCGCCTGAGGGGCTCAGTCAGTTAAGCTGCCGACTCCTGATTTCGGCTCAGGTCATGATCTCAGGGACCTGAATCGAGCCCTGTATTGGGCTCACACTCAGCATGGAGTCTGCTTGACATTCTCTCTCTCGCCTCTCCTCTGCCCTTGCCCTCACTCACACGCTCCCTCTCTCTCTCCCATCTCTCAAATAAATAAATAAATCTTTAAAAAAAAAACCCCACAAACCCTACGTGTTTTATATTCCTGACCACATTTATACACCCATTGATTTTATCACAAGACTCCTTGGAGATGTGTGGACCCCAGGCTAAACACTCTTGTTCTGGGGCTTGGGCCAGCTCTAAAATCTGAAATACTCAGAATATGAATATCAAGAGCTCTCTCTCCACAAATGCGGGTTTTACAAGAGGCAAAATCAAGCCGAAGAGGCGCTTGATTTTCATTGGCAATGCGAGGTCTGCACGGATATTCTGATCTTTTCTTCCTTGCCAAGGGACTGTATTAAATGATTGATATAAAAATTAACGATCACTCGTGGAATAGCAACCACAAGAAATCACATGCATGCAAATCTCACAGGGGAAAATGTTGCATGATTTATCTTGTTGTCAGCGTTCTTGTATTCTAAGATGAAAGTTATTTTTTTTCCCCTACTCTTGCTTTGTTTTGCACTTATCCTAATTTTCTAAATAACATGGTTTCCAGATTGCGAGACATGATTATCCTTATTCAGAGCAAATGGTGCCGGAGATATATTCGTGGAAAGGCCTGCGTTCCTTCCATAATCAGCCACCCTCTCCTGCGCCTTGTCAGAGAGCAGCCCCCTCTGCTGAGATCACCTGAAGGTTCAACTGGATAAAGCAATAACGAAAAGCTTCACGTTGCAACTAGGAACAATGCTTTATGAGTACCAGAAAGTTTGCTGTTCATAGCTTTTCAACAGATACTGGGGATAATAGGATTCTGTGCATGCCCACAGAGCATTTAATAGCTTCAAGCAACTCTTGCTGGCTGCTGTCGGTTGTGTGCTCCAGGATAGTGTTTCCAGGCAGCTCACAATTATTCATCTCGGTGGCAGAGGTAACAGGGAGTTCATTTGCACCTGCCACGGTGAGCCGGGCCGTCCCTGCGGACCTCCTTGTGCAATTCCTCTGCGTCAGGGCCTCTGGCTCTGGAACAGACAGCAGCCCGCAGAGGAAGGTGGACAGCTGTCCCTTGGGACACCAGTGGGCATCGCCAGGACCCCTGTGGGCACAGCCCAGATCGGCCAGGAGGAGAAGGGGAGCATTCCTCCCCGATGCGCGCGTGGAGGTGGGAGCGTGGCCACGGAGACACGGCTCCATCCTCAGGCCGGGCTCGTCAAACTGTCCTGTGTCATTCAAGCCCACTCAAACCATTTTTCTGCGGATGCCTTTTGAAGCAATATCCTCCCCTCCCACAGCGTCATGGGCCTAGATCCTCAGCATCCAGACTTAGAGGCCTCGCTATACACTGACGTCAGGTACCCAAACCAGAATCTCAAAAGGTCCGTCTCACCATTTCCATCTGTTACCGTGGCCCAAGCCTCCACTTTCAGACTCACCTCCCCGCTGTCACCACATGTTCTCCCGTTCATTCCAACCTCGGTGACGGCCCACCCTGAGCCCGTACCAGGGCCTCCCTCTCCTGTCCTCTCCGCCCATCCAAATCCCACTCACCTTCTGAGGCCCAGGGACCCTGCCTAGAAAGCACTGTCCTACCCTCCAAGGGAGGGGCGGCCTTTCTTCATTTTGTAACACTGCCTGTGTGCAGGTGGAACAGATGGTCTAAAACGCCGGCTGCGCACGGGGACATCGTGCGTGATTCCAGTTCGTGAGCTGCATACCGAACCAGTGCTGACAGACATCCCAGCCTCCCTATCTCCACCGGCCTCCCCTCCCCAGCAATCTCCTGCTCCCACAGTGACGCCCTGGCTGCATTCAGGATGACCCACTCTGACCTCAGGCTTTTTTTCTTCTCTTCCGATTCTCTCACTTACTTTCTCCCACTAAACTTGTTCAGAAAGGAGGGCCTCGGGCCGCATGATGCCTGTAATAATAAAATAACAATAGCAAAGTAATGAGAGCTAACACTTAGCTGTGTTTTAAGCACTTTCCATTTACAAACTCATTACTAACTCGATCACATAATAACACGATGAGGTATGTGCTATTACGCTCTTCATTTTAGAAACAAAGAAATTGAGGCAAAGAGAGTTTAAGCAAATTGCCCAACGACACCCAGGGTCCTAACTGCGTTTTCTTAGTTTCTGTATTTATTTGGAGTTCACTGATCACAGAGCCGAACTAACAGCCAGGATTGTTGACATCTCCCCTGCGAACCAGAGCCCACGCTATGAACCACATCCTTGTCTAACTCCCACACCGGGCCAGTGATCCCCTTGCCCTCAGTCTCCCGGGGCCAGGTACTTCTGCCCCAAGGCCGGCCTGAGTCATTCAAACTGGGCCATCCTAAGTTGTCTGTCCTGCCTTGTCCTCCATGGAAACCCAGTCACCTATCTCTCTGCCTCCTGAGCAAACCTGGTGCTTCCCCTGTGTGGGGTGGAAAACCTCTCATTTCTGGGGAACCGTGAGTAACAGACTTTTTGCTCAATGGCACTGACGTCTCTGATCATCATGGGGCCACCTTGATAAATTTAGACGCAGGTACACACTCTGTGCCTCCTACTTGGGCTATCCCTGGCTCTTCCTTTCCTCTTCAGCTCATGGTCCCTTCTCTGTCACTTCGAAGGCTCTCTTGTTCCCCTCTCATTACCTCTGCACGCTGGCCCTTCTTTTGCATTCTCTTGGCAAAGCCACAACAATTGTGGATTGGACCAAGAGTCTGCATTTTCTGGACCGACAGCCAAACCACTAACTACTACTGGAGGAAAATCATGTAAGCACTGGCTGTCACCATAAACGCACCATAAATGGATATGCTCGACCCTCCAGAGGACCCGGGATGCTGCCGGAGGAGCTAAGCCTCCCTGGAAGCTAACCTCTTTGGTCCTCGCTGCTGCAATTTCGAGCTTCTCCATTTGCTTTCAAATCTCCAGCCACCCCTCGCTTTCGGCTGATGACACCGCCTGCATTTCCCCGGCAAACAGAAGCCACCAGGTGGGAAGCCGCTCCGCCCACTGTCACCAAATTAGTTCGCCTCCAGCCTTGCTGGACTCCCCCTTCCTCCTCTTATGGGGTGGATGCAGCCTTCACGTGTGCCTGTCCCTCCCCCACGCTCCCCGCCCCGCAGTCTGTTCTTCCTGCAGGGCTTTATTCCTCTTTATTTCTCTGTTCCCTACCTGCGGTCTCTCCTTCCCTCTCTGCTGGCTCTTTCTGATCGGCGTGAAATGTGCCAAGTCTCTTCCACCCTAAAGGCAATACGAAGCAAGTGCAATACCAAAACCATACAGTCAGACCTCAGAGAGCTGTCTACACTCGCTGTCTTTCCTCCCCTGTCACCTCACACCGAGCCCAGTGCAGTCCAGCCTTCGTCTCAACTCTACCCCTGAAATCACTCTGCCCGGTGTGACGGATGGTGCCCTGGGCTGAATCCAAGGGCACT
This sequence comes from Ursus americanus, assembly GCF_024610735.1. Taxonomy (NCBI): domain Eukaryota; kingdom Metazoa; phylum Chordata; class Mammalia; order Carnivora; family Ursidae; genus Ursus; species Ursus americanus. Next base: position 13,942,527 of record NC_142128.1, on the reverse strand, counting down.
CTCAACCCCTTACCTGACTGCGGTGCTCAGCCCGATTTCCTTCATCCCTCTACGGGGCACCTGCTATGTGTCAGGCACCGGGGAAAAAAGCGCATGGGTCCCTGCTCTGTGGAGCTGATGTTTCAGCAAGGGCGGAGAGACGCTAAAGGATACATGTCCTAAGTAAGTAAATTATGTAGCACGGCGGAAAGTGGTAAGTCTATGGAGAAAGAAGGAAAGCTGGTGGACGACTCAGCAGAGCTGGGTTATGGGCAGGGGGAGGGAGAGGCTGCAGCACAAAAGCGATGAGAGATATCTGTGGAAAGAGCATTCCAGACACTAGGAAGACCTAGAGCAAAGGTCCTGTGGCAGAGGCTCAAGGAAGAGCAAGGAGGTCAGTGGGGCTGAAGGAGAGGAGGTAGGAGAACAGCAGGAGAGGTGGTCAGTTCCTGAAGGGTCTGTAGGGGACGGAAAGGACCTCAGCTTTTATTTCAAGGGAAACAGGGAGGCATTGAAGGTTTTGGAGCGGAGGAGTGCTGTGATCTGCTGTAAGCACTAAGAGCATCACTCTGACTGCTGTGTTGGGATGGACTACAGGGGGCAGGGCAGAGGCAGGGTGACCAGAGAGGATGCTCCGGCAGTGATCCAGACAGGAGGGAAGGGAGCAGGGAGGTGGTCAGAGGTGGCTGGCTTCTTGCAACTCTCCCCTTCTGCAGCTGCTCTGGGACCACTCTCCCTTGGTTCTTTCTGCCACACTGCCTGTTCCTTTTCATCCTCCCTGGAGGGCATCTCCCCTAGACTTTATGAATTGGGGCTCTTCCAGGGCTCCTCTCAGCAGCTGTCTGTGGTCAGTGGTTGTCTGTATGCTGCTGATGCCAAGTCCTAAGCTCGACTTTCTCTGCTGAGCTTCTGATCTATAGATCTGACGGCTGACTCAGCCCTCTGCCTGATGGGCCAGACATTTCAGAAACCTATTCCAAAGTCACCATACGTGTGCTCATCCCATCTCAGTGAATGGCACAGAGGGACTCACCCAGTTGTCCAAAGAGGAAACTTATCACCAGGATCTGGTGATCATCCCTCCGCAACAGCTTCTGAAAGCTCCTGCTTCTTTCTATCCCTGCTGCCGCGTCTCTGACCCACCGTCTTCCCGGGAGGAAAGCGGGGCCTCCTGAGTGGTCTCGCTGTGTCTCTGTCACCCCACGCCTCCGCCAGGATGCACTTTCTAATGTGCAGATTGTGCCTCGGCACCCTCATCTTCCATCTGTTCTGTGGCTCCACACCACCCTTAGGAGAAGGTCTAAACTGTACCCACAAGGCCTGGGAGAGCGCGTCTCTGCAGGGCTGGTCCCATCTACAGATCTCTCCTGCTCTGGCCACAGCACGAGTGTGTCAGTCCCAGCCACAATTCCCTCTGGCCCACAGGCCCTACCATCTACAACCCCCTGTGGCCACAACCCTCCTCCCCCACCCTCCATCTCTCCCACCCATCCTTGGATCCTAGCTCAAGGTCAGTTTCTCTAGAAGCTTCCTGAGCCCTTGATCAGGGCTGCCTGCCCCACATGGGCACCCTCCACTTCTCTAGCCTGTGGCATCTCCACTCTGCTTGCTGTTCACTTGTTTATGTCCCCATCACATTTTCAAGTCACCGAGGGCTGGAGCCCGCCTCTCTGCTCCCTCATCAGAATCCCAGCACAGAGTGATGTCTCAGGCATAGTGGGCATTTGCCCAATAACAAAATATCAACCGGTGGGGTCAAGATTCTCAGGGAGTCTGGTCTCTGAATGTAAACGTGGCTTCTAGAATCAATTCTATGATCTGTAAGGCCTACATTGATAAGTACCATTGGGATGTCCTTTATTATACGGACCTTACAATCATTGGAAACATCATCATTCCATCTCCAACGTGCAAGGCCCTGGACTAGGCACGTGATAGGTTATTTCACTTAAATCCCACACTTCAACAAAATCAGTTTTATAATTTTCTTTTCACAATGAAAACCCAAAGCTGTGAGAAGTTCAGTAACTTCTGCTTCATAGTGCATGGGTGGCCGGAAGTGCCTTGCAATGTTGGATTTGGGTGTCCTCACTAGCCTCTGTGATGTAGTCCCCCAAAACATGGGGGAAATCATAATCCTTGTTTTTGTAATAATGATCTGCCGTCCTCCTACCGCTCAAGTTGCTCACCCCCTTCTTGAACACATTTCGTCTCTGGTTTATACAGCTTTACATTCTGTGGTCCACACACCACCGTGTAAGGATTTGTCTCTGATCTGTCTTCTAGCTCCGCTGTCCTTAACTCACTGCAGGATGGTGGGCACGTGGTGCGTGGTCCTTGCAAGGCCTCCTAGGGCCTGGCACCCCCTGCTCCCCACCCCTGGTCTCCTGAGGGGGTTCTAAGTGGGAATGGAGGTCTCCTTAGTGGTTCTCCTCTAGGCCTGCCCACCTTCGGCCCATCTCACAGCAAGTGACCCAAAGTGGGCACAAGAAAGAGCCAGGCTGGCCCGTGGGCTTCAGACCCCCAGAGCTGTAGCCTCAGGACAGAGAGCAGGCCTGCACCTCACCCACCCCAGGGATGGCAGCTGGGCCGCCACACAGGGCAGCAACAGGCCCTGTTGGAAAGAGCATTTAGGACACAAAACCATTTAATGAAACAACGCTACCTGTTGATAAGTGGCCACTGAGCACTGGAGACCTGAAGACAACTGGGCCTGGCTGCCTCAGGCTGATCCTTGCTGACTATATCCAGAACATTCTTCCAGAGAAAGCATGGAGAGGGAATGCCCCAGAATCAAAGACCTCTGCAAATGATCCTCTAGCCTAGAAAATGGAAGGAGGCACCAAAGCTGACAGAGCAACCAAAGGGACCGGAGGTCTGAAGGGGGCTTCAGAAAACGCAGGCGCCAGCACCTGGGCGCTCAGGGAAGACCCACCTGTCCAAACCGCCCACTCCCTAAGGCTCCTTGACCCACTGCCCCAGGCCTCACATCCCCCAGGGAGCCGGTGGCACGGGTTACTTCTAAGGACACAATTCTAGGGGAACTACGACCGGGGTGGTCCTCAGACACAGGCGGGGAGGAGAAGGGGCCTTCCTGTGGGGGCTCCAGTGTGAGGCAAGTGCCCCTCTAAGCGGGGGCTGGGCCCTACACACCAGCTTCCCCTCCTTTGTCTCAGCCTCGCCCAGGGCTGCTGTCCTCACAATTCCTGATGCAGCTGAGCCTATGGCTGCAAACGGAAAGGCAAAATGGGCTTTTTCCTTTGGTCCCCACCTGCGAATGCCAATTATGCCCCGGATTTGCCATCCGCTGGCTTGCCTCTAATACGACTCACTTCGTCCCTGGTATTTCCAGGCGAGCGATTAATGAGCAACCAGAAACAGGACTTCGAGAACAAATTTAGCCAAACAAATGCTACGAGAAACCTCTCCGGGCCTTCAGTGGGCAATGAGGCGTGCTATATGAAGATTAGCAGAGAGAGCAGCCCATCTCCCTAAATAAATAAATAACACGGCGGCCCACGCCTACAGCTGCATTCATTTCCTGGGCCACGTTCCGCGCGAACACTCCCTGTTGGGGGAAGGAACTTTGCTCCTACTTTGGATGGATTCTGCAGGAATCCTCCTCACATCAGCCGACTGGAGGGGTATCCCGGCCTCAGTCTGCCCCTCTGTAAGGTGTCGGGGTGGGTTGGCCATGATTTGTAAGGCCTCTTCCTATGATTTTATGGGGCAAACCTCCAGCATCGCCCTAGACGCGGCAGATCAGGAAATCTGCCCAATCCAGAGCACAGATGGGTCTGGGGTCAGGCAGGCGAGGCACTCTCCATACACAATAGGTAAGGGGTGCCATGAAAACTCCCAAGTTGAGATAAAGAATACTTTGATGCAGCATTCCAAAAATCGACAATGATGCAAAAAATCCATGAAGAGCTCCTACGCTTGTGCCACACACTTGTGCACAACTCCTCTCGCACGCCTACCCCTGGTGCCAGCCCCAGACAGCTCGTCCAAATACCTGACCGCGGCGCCTTCGGCACCCCCACCCCTGCCAGGTCTTCCACATCTAGCAACATGCCAGGTCCTCTCCTTGTGTTCAGTCTCGCGCCCACACAGACCAGCAGGTGTATCCAGCAGGATTAATGGTGTTATGCTTCCAAGGTTGACCACAGCGACCACTCTCTTCACCCTCAGTCTGCATGGGAGCTCCTCTTGATGTACCCCCATTATCTCAGAGCACCCAGCCCTGTCTCCCCTCTCTGAGGGCTGGGGCTGGATCTCTTTCAATATTCGAACCTCATACGTAGAGTGTCATGAATGAACGAATACACATGTGACTCGGATTTGGGGTAGCTCCCAGCGCCCATAGCATCCCAGCAGGGGGGCCCTTGGGGGCTCACTTCTAGGAATGGGGCCTCATATCACCCAAGCACCCTGATCGGGGGGAAGAGCATGGCTGGACAGAGGTCCCTCCTCATTTGAGCCATACGGTCCTCTTTGTAAGGGCATCTGTAAGGTATCCAAAGGGCTCAGGAACCTCGTCCTTTTTCTTTCTGTCTTTAGGCTAAACATCTCCAGACCCTTTAATGGCTCTCCATATGACATGCCTCCTGGACCCCCACAGAGGGGGCTGGGGTGGGGTTACTTCAGGTCCTCAAAGTCTTAGGCTGGTTGTGGGTTAATTTTTCTCTTCCGTAAAGTCTGCCATCAGCTTCGAGCACCTCCACACTTGCCCATGTGAGTTGAAGCCACTTGGTGATCTCTCACCTGGATCATTCCCAACTTCCCTGCCTAACCAGGCCCCAGTTTCTGCTCTTGCCCCACAACAGTATAATCCCCATAGAGCAACAAGGGATCCTCTTAGAACGTAAACCAACCTTACTCAGAGTACACAGCAAAACTCTCAGGATGAATTACAGTCTTCCTCTTCTGTTCTGCCATCTCCTCTCACTCACACCCTTGCTCATGCCACTCCAGCCACACTGACCTCCTGCTGTTGCTCAACTGGGCCAAGCTTGTTCTTGCCACAGGGCCTTTGCACTTGCTGTTCCTTCAGCATGGAACAGTCTTCCCCTAGAAATCCACATGACTTGTGCATTTTACCTTTACCTCATTTGGGTCTACTACTTAAATACTCCCTTATCCCCAAACATTCCCTGTCTACATTATTCAAAACAGTCTCTCCCCCAACCCCCAACCTCTGTCCCTTTACTCCATGTTATGTATTTGCTTATCGTCTGCTTCAGGAGGGCAGGGACTATGTCTGCTTTGTTCACTGCTGCGTTCCCGGTGCCAGAATGGGGCCCGGCACACAGTAGGTGCTCAATGAATACCTACTGAATAAAGAAACGAGTCAGAGAGCCTACAGCTGAGCCTATGATCTCAGCACTCACACCTAGTGTTTGGGGTGTGAGCCCAACGGTGTGGTCCACAGCAGATGTGCTTCATTTCTTTACATCCAAAATGGCACCTCTCCCCTGAGACCTCATTCCCAACCTCCATCATTTCTGGATTGTACTGGAAGATCCAAACGTTTCACCCTTGCCATTTTCAACTCTTGCTGAGTTGAGTCCCTGGCCTGCCTGTTCAGTGTTGCCCCGGTATTTTTAGAAGAGCACTTCTTGTGTGTTTGTGAGGGCCAATTATCCCAGCTGCCTCTCTGGGTACATTTCCACTTGCTAGTTCATTTTTTTCAATCTGTACCAACACTGATGAAATTGCCCACTAACTGAGTGCCAATCCTAAAACCATAATGACATCCCGGTCCTAAGTGGCCTCAGTTGCCACAGCTCATGCAGTGGAAGCTCGCAGGAAGTGCACGAAAGAGATCCAAATGCAGAGTTGTCCTGACACGGACAGGGACAGGGTCAGGAAAAGGAGAACCAGACGGCCCTTGGGCGGCTGGGATGGTGTTGCCAGCCGGCATGTTGGGAGAACACCAAGCCCTTGGTCCTCACAGGATGTCTTGCTCCTCTGGTGTGGACGCTGTGCCAACGGAAGGGTTTGGCTTTACCCCCAGATCTCTGGGACCGAGGCTGATCTCTGGATGGTGACTGCCCCGCGTGAATCTGGCAGGCCTGACAGAACTGCAGTCAGCACAGAGCTGGGATCTACAGATACAGGCTGCAGGAATGAACGAGCTCACCTCCAAACGGGTTCAGAGGGATCAACTCAACTGTCTGCAACCAGCTCTGAATCTGGAGACTTTGATGGACCCACAGGATGGCAAAACCACCCCTCCAGATTGTTCACACAACGTCTTGAGTTTGTTCTGTCTTTTGGGAGGGGGTCCGTGGGTGCCATGGGAATCTCAAAATGGCCGCCTGGTTAGAGCAGGGTGTTCAGTGTGGCCCACAGGGCTATGGGTCCAGTTCCTGCCCGGGACAGTGGGCGCTGCCTTCCTCCCTGGCCTCCCCCACTCCTCAGGCTCCCTCCCTCTGCTAGAGCCATACCTTGCCATCTATCTTCACAGGGCCACGAGTTTCCTTCTTGATGCCTTTGTCCAGACTGTACCTTCTGCTAAAACGCTCTTCTTCCTCACCCAACAGCCAACTCCCGCTGGTCCTTCTAGACCGTTCAGGGATGTCCTCCCTGAGGCCTGTCCTGAGCACCTTTGCTTCTCTCCCACCCCAGCATCGCCAGATCAGGGCTACCCAAAGTGTGGTCCACACTGCCTGTCCATGAATTGTGTGCAAAACAAGCTTTGGATGGAAATTGTGAGTAAGCTTCAAAAGCATTTATAGCAATTCAACTGAGTAATTTTATGTCGGTGGAAACTAATAATAAAAACTTGGGCTTTGTGTTTGCTTCTTTTTTGTCTTCATTTTATTTTTCTAGTCATTCATTTTTATTGCGTTTTATAAAAGCCTCAGTTTGTGATTGACTGGAAGTAAGACAAGATCTGGTCCTTTATGATACATCAGTGTTTCTCAACCTTCTTTCCATTATTGACCCCCTATGGAGCATTTGTAGGTCATTTTCCTTTCCCTGCCAGCCACCCACTCTGTTCCCACCATGAAATTTTAATACCACAGACATTCTGTGTATCTTTTTGCATGCTGCATGTGGGTTTGTGATTTATACATAAAAAGAGCAATACTCTTTTGCATCCCCCTCCAAGAACCAATTTTCACCCTGTTGGGGACCGTGTCACTCTCAGTAAGAATGCATGCCACAGATGGTTGGAGAAGCACTACTGTGGTCCTGGGTGAAGCAGGTGCCGCCCCCAGGGGGGATCTGGAAATCGGGGGTGGGGGGTGGGGGAGGGAGGTCCCTGTCAGCTAGTAGTTGTGCCGGAGTGCTAAAATATACATACTCTTGCAAATTACCCTTCATTTCCCTTGTACCTTACAGCAAAGGTATCCACTGATTTTTTTTTTTTTAAACTATGGATTTTGGCAGGTTCCCTTATCTATAAACTACCTGTTGGGTCTTGTGATTCTTTGGCAGATGAGGAGGCCACAGTCATGCATCTGGTTGGTTATGTCCAATATTTTCGCTCCTCTGTCATTTACCCTGTGATCATTCACTGCTCGTCATCTGGACATCTCAGGGCAGCCACGCGGCGCCCTGCAGACCATCTGGAGAGGCTGTTCCTGGAATGTGCAGCAAGCTGGTCTGCACAAAACACCAGTCTGAGGAATGGCCCTCTCTGATATGCCTGTGGCACACTCAGCACTGTAAAGAGCTGGGGAGCCAGGTCCATTCGGCAGCGAACCCCACTTACTTCATTTTTTTTAAGATTTTATTTTTTTCAAGTAATCTCTACATCCAACATGGGGCCCGAACTCACAACCCTGAGATCAACTGTTTCATGCTTGGGGCGCCTGGGTGGCTCAGTCGTTAAGCGTCTGCCTTTGGCTCAGGGCGTGATCCCAGTAATCTGGGACCAAGCCCCATATCAGGCTCCCTGCTCTGCTGGGAGCCTGCTTCTTCCTCTCCCACTCCCCTGCTTGTGTTCCCTCTCTCACTGGCTCTCTCTCTGTCAAACAAATAAATAAAATCTTTAAAAAAAAAAAAGTTTCATGCTCCACCGCCTAAGTCAGCCAGGTACCCCAGAAGCCCACTTACTTCTATTTAAGGCAGACTTCTTGGACTCTGTCACTTTTACTTCCAAACAACTACTTTGATTTTGCAGAATACCTGAGATGATCCATGGAACTAGGATTCCAAGGAACATACTTTGGGAAAAAAGGAGCCCAAGGTTTTATTAATTCATGTTCCCTTTCCCCAAGGCCACAGGTCATTGCAAGTCAATGAGTAAAAATGGGAACATCTTCTTCATTTGGGCTAATGCAGTTAGGCTGGAGGTTCCTGGGGTGCCTTCAGCCCCCATCAGCCAGCTCTGAAACCCTGCCATAACTGTCCCTGTAGCAAGTCTGAGGAACATATGGCTCCTGTGGGCATTGTCTCTTCCCAAGGCTTAGCACAAGACTTGGCAGATGCTGGAGACTCAAATTCATTTCCTGGTTTCTCTCAACCAAAGGTAGATTCATTCTACCTTGAAGATGCCTATCATTTCTCACCCTCTCTCTGCCTGGGAGACAAGCCAAAGATAGGGGCATCACAGACACATTGAGGGACCAGACTCCCTGAGCATTCTCTGGAGCTGCCCAGATGGTGTATTTCTGCAAAGAAATCTTTAGCTTATGTCCTTCAATAGTGGTCATTCACCCTCTCCCCCAGGAACTGTTCTGAACGCAGAGAATTCAGTCCCAGTTCTAAACAACAGTCTGTGGAACAGATGGACGCGGGCTTAGGGAACATCACGGGTGGTGCGTGAGTGGGCAAGGACTGCCATGACAAAGCACCACACGCTGGGAAGTTCAAACAACAAAAATGAATGTTCTCACCGTTCTGGAGGCTGGAAGGCCAAGATCAATGTGTCGGCAGGTTGGGTTTTTTCTAAGACCTCTCTCTTGGGCTTGCGCGTGGGAAGGCCATCTTCCCTCTGTGTATATCTGTGTCCTAATCACTTCTTCATAAAAGGTCCCCAGTCGGACTGGATTAGGGCCCACCCTAATGACTGCATTTGAACTTAGTTACTATTAAAGACCTTGTCTCCAAAGACAGACACCTTCTGAGGTGCTGGAGGTTAGGGCTTCAACGTATGAATATTGGCGGGGGGGGGGGAATAACAGCTCATAATGGGTGGAAAAGCTATCTGGCCTCTCTAGCTTAAGTCTCAAAGAAACACACACTGTCGGAGCTTTGGAGACTGTTGAACTCATTTGTTTCAGACACTGAAGCAATGAGGCCTGGAAGGAGAAGTAACTGCCCGCAGTTACCCAGGGGATCCCAGGGCCCATCAGACCCCTTCCCCTCCACACCACCATTCTCACCCTGCCCCTAGAAGAACCAACACACAAACACACTACAAAATTATAAGCAGTTTAAGGGGCACCTGGGTAGCTCTGTCGGTTAGGTATCCGCCTTCGGTTCAGGTCATGATCTCAGGGTCCTGGGATCGAGCCCCACGTCAGGCTCTCTGCTCAGCGGGGAGCCTGCTTCTCCCTCTCCCTCTGCCTGCCGTTCTGCCTGCTTGTGCTCTCTTTCTCGCTCTCTCTCTGTCAAATAAGTAAATAAAGTCTTTTTTTTTTTAAAGATTTTATTTATTTATTCGACAGAGATAGAGACAGCCAGCGAGAGAGGGAACACAAGCAGGGGGAGTGGGAGAGGAAGAAGCAGGCCCATAGCAGAGGAGCCTGATGTGGGGCTCGATCCCATAACGCCAGGACCACGCCCTGAGCGTGAAGGCAGATGCTTAACCGCTGTGCCACCCAGACGCCCCGTAAATAAAGTCTTTAAAAAAATTATAAGCAATTTAAAAAGGGAGGAGAAAAAATAAGTCTCTAAGGCCAGGCAAATACTTGGACAAAGATTCTTTGCTTGACCAACCAGGATTCAGGCTCCTGACCCTTTTCTCCTGGGCCCACCTGTACACTCTTCGTACACTCCGGTTTTAGCAAGAGTCCCGCCAAGTCAGTTGACCAAGAACACCTGACGTTGATACCCTGATCAGGTTCCTCATCCTCCACCCTCCCCCAGGGGATGTCCGACACCTTGGACTGTCTTCAGCAAGAGTCCTGTTACCTTGCTTCAGCCAGAACCCCCTTCACCCCTGAAGTCTCCTAGTAATTTTCCATCCACTGACCCCCACCTGGCTCCACGGCTATAGATCCCCACTTGCTCGTGCTGGATTCAGAGTGGAGCCTGGTCTCTCTCCCCCACTGCAAGATCCCATCGCAGCAGCCCCTGTGCCTATCACAGCGGTCCTCACTAAAGCCTCCTTACCATCGTTCACAGGTGCCCCTGAGTAGTTTTTTTTTTTTTTTTCTTTAACAACCTGGAATCTGGTTTTATAAAGGCTGGAGACCAAAGAAGCGACATTGACTCGGTTACACTCTTCAGCTGCAATTTTCGACATATGCTCCAGGGGACCCCTGTGGGTTCCTGAGACCTTTTCAGGGCTCCAGGAGGTCATAACTATCTTCATAGCTATACCAAGATGTCATTTACATTTTTCACTTTCATTGTCTCATGAGTGGAGTTTTCCAGAGGCTGCATCATGTGGGATGATGCCACTGCTCTGACGACATGAAAATCCACCTGTTGTCTAGTACACTAGACGTTAAGAGATCTGTAACACAGTGGGCCAATGCCACTCTCCTCATCGTTTTGTTTGTTTTGGAAAATACACTAATTTTTCATAAACATGTGTTCTGTTTGTTGTCGTTTTGAATGTTTTAATAGATATATTTTAAAAATATCCACTCTAATTTCTAACACAGTAAAAATGGATAGCTAGGAGTTATATAAGCAAAAGCCCTTTGGGGTTCCACCATAATTTTTAAGATTGTGAAGGGGTGCCTAAACCAAAAAGTTTGAGAACAAGTGCTCTAAGACAGTGGACGAAGCTAACTGATGAAATCATCATTGTCCTTCATTCTTCTTTATGCCACTTTTCCCTTCCAGTGGATTTCTTTTAAGATCTGGTTTCATTTCCCCCAGACCCTCACAGAAAGGAGAGACAGCGACTGGTACCTAGACCCCAGTGAGCACCCTGACCTAAGGGCTGCTCCACCCCACGCTGCCCTCCCCGTGCTCCCTGGGAACCGCCTCTCTGCCCTGATAGGTGGGGACCCCAGGATGGCATGCCAGCAGCTGGGGCAGCTCCCTAGCTCTCCAGTGCTCGCCTCATTGGTCTCTGATGAGCCCCGTGCCCTGTGGGTGGTACAAATGTGGGAAATCAGCACCTCACCGCTGACCCGGACAATTAACAAGCACAGCGAGAGACAGTGGCCAACATCACAAAGCCATAAAGAAATGCCCTGGGTGGCTGTGTCCTCTCTCCATCTGGGACAGGCCCCCATCTTTTTGGATCTGAGCAACCTGAGTTTTTGTCCTTCTTTTTGCTGCTGCCTGGCAGTGGGAGAAGGGGGGTGGAAGTGAGGTTGAGAGGTAAGAGGTCTTACACACACACCGGCTCACTGAGTGCACATTTCCCAAGAACCTTTGCGCCAGGAGTTTTACTGCTAATAGTAGTGACAACAGCTGACGTTGACTGAGGGCTTCCGCCATGCCAGACACCATCTGAGCCATTTGAATGTGTTTATTTACTTAATCCTTACACCCTTGGGAAGAGGTGCTACTGCTCTCCTCATTTTGCTGGTGAGGAAGAGGAGGCACAGAGAGATTAAGTAACGTTCCCAAGGTCACACAGCTAGCCAACTGCAGAGGAAGGGTTAACACTCAGGAAGCCTTGTGTTGAAGTCTATGCTCTTTAACACTATATTGTATACAGAGAATATGATGTGATATCCTTTTCCAGGGAGGTGAGGAGCTCACAGTCGGAAAGGAAGAAGGAAGTCCAGATCCAGGAAGATGGGAAGGGGCAGATGAATGGTGCGGGTCAAATACACTCACTTAGAGGGAGAACCTGACCTTGAAGAGGAGGGGGAACAGGCAGGATGTTATGAGCAGATGGGCTGTAAAGAAAGTCTAAGCATGAAGACCCTGGCTCATCTCTCTGTGGACCCCTCAAAGTCCAGCCCAGCGTCTTGTGAGAGACATTCCACCTGTTACCAAAGAGCCGACTGCCAACCTCCTGCTGCTACAGTGTCTTGGAACCTGGCTGGGAGAATCCACATTTACTAAAGAGTCTGCAACTGGCCTCAGTCCTTCCACCTCCTCCCGCCTCCAGCCAGACCCAAAGGGCACTCTCCCAGCCTATGAACAGCAGGGATGAAGCCCACACTGGACAGAGTCGGGTCAGCTTCTGAGAGATGCCACATCCAGAAAGTGTCAGATCCTGAAGTGACATGGAGAGAAACTTCAAACTGTACGGGAGCAAGGTGGGAGCCAGGGCGAGCGGAGGCATTCAAGAATAAAACTTAGTAAAGCTAAGAGAGACACAGGTGCGAGGGAAAATAGGCCCATGGAGTGCTGCAAACAAAGGCCACTCATTCTGGGGACAACAGGACTTTTTCTGAAGACCGAGGGTTCCAGCTGCTCTCAGTAAGTCTTAATGGCTGCTGTGTCCAGTGTTTGAACTGATGCTTCTACCACTGGGGAAAGCATGCTCTCATTTTCTATTTCAGTGTATAGTAAAACCATCCCTTTGTGCTGAGAGAGCCCCAGGAAAAGAATGCCTAGAACCTTCTGATGAGTAGACAGAGCAATCTTATAATGTTAGCCTGCGAAACAGGACATCTAGCTGCCTAACAGCAGAGTTGTCACGTTGCATGCTCCAGGTGCTCCATTCAGCTGGATTCTGTGCTGGGTTCCCATTCCCCTGTATGACATGCTCTGAAGAAGCTATGCCGCCTGGGGTCCTGCCCATCAGGTTCTTTGGCAGAAGGACCGTCACTCTCAAGGACTGAGGGTTAGAAAATCCCTCTGCGGCAAAAATGAACTATTGGGACTTCATCAAGATAAAAAGCTTTGGCACAGCAAAGGATAAAACCAAATGACAGGCTACAGAATGGGAGAAGATATTTACAAGTGTCTTATCAGATAAAGGGCTAGTATCCAAAATCTATAAAGAACTTATTAAACTCAACACCCAAAAAACAAATAATCCATCGAGAAATGGGCAAAAGACATGAACAGACATTTCTCCAAAGAAGACATACAAACGGCCAACAGACACATGAAAAATGCTCCACATCAGTTGGCATCAGGGAAATACAAATCAAAACCACAATGAGATACCACCTCATACCGGTCAGAATGGCTAAAATTAATGAGTCAGGAAACAACAAATGTTGGTGAGGATGTGGAGAAAGGGGAACCCTCTTATACTCTTGGTAGGAATGCATGCTGCTGTAGCCACTCCAGAAAACAGTATGAAGCTTCCTCAAAAAGTTAAAAATAGAGCTACCCTATGACTCAGCAATTGTAGTACTAAGTATTTACCCAAAAGATACAAATGTAGTGATCCGAAGGGGTACCTACACCCCAATGTTTATAGCAGCAATGTCCACAATAGCCAAACTATGGAAAGAGCCCAGACATCCATCGACACATGAATGGATAAAGAAGATGTGGTATATATTTACAATGGAATACCACTCAGCCATCAAAAAAATCTTCCCACTTGCAACAACATGGTATTGGAACTAGAGGGCTATGCTAAGAGAAATAACTCATTCAGATAAAGACAATTATATGATTTCACTCATATGTGGAATTTAAGAAACAAAACAGAGGATCATAGAGGAAGGGAGGGAAAAATAAAAGAAGATGGAATCAGAGAAGGAAACAAACCATGAAAGACTCTTAATTATAGGAAACAAACTGAGGGTTGTTGGAGGGGTGGTAGGTGGGGTGGGGTAACTGGGTGATGGACATTAAGGGGAGCATGTGATGTAATGAGCATTGGGTATTACATACAACTGATGAATCACTGAACTCTACCTCTGAAACTAATAATACACTACCTGTTAACTAACTGAATTTAAATAAAATTTAAAAAAAAGAAAAAAAAAGGAAAATCCCTTTGCAGCAAAGAGCTGGGAGGACAAGTACTTGGGGGTCTCTTGGTCCCTCATCTACAAGGAGTGAAAAACAATCAGGTACTTAGAACTTCATCCAGGAAAGATGGTCTCTTTTCCTTGTTGACACATTTAAAAAAATGAACCTCAGAGACCATGATCAAAGAAAAGATGTTTTACTAAACTTCTAAAGAAAGAGGACAAGATCCCCTTCCTATAACACAGTATGTGGCCAATCTGGAAGAGCTGCCAAGAGAACACTTCAATGCACAATGAAGGTTCTATTTCCATTTTAGGGTGCTATGATCTTATTATGGTTTTCAAAAATAGAAGACAGGAAAAATACATTTTTATCCATTTTCCATCTGTCCATCCATCCATGCATCTGTTGATCCATCTATCCACTGATCCATCCATCCATCAACCCATCCATCCAACCATCTGTCTGTCCATTCATCCATCCATCTGTCCATCCGTCCATCCATCCATCCATCCATCCATCCATCCATCCATCCATCCATCCATCCGTCTGTCCATTCATTCATCCATCTGTCCATCCATCTGTCCATCCATCTGTCCATCCATCCATCCATCCATCCATCCATCCATCCATCCATCTGTCCATTCATCCATCCATCTGTCCATCCATCTGTCCATCCATCCATCCATCCATCCATCTGTCCATCCATCCATCCATCCATCCATCCATCCATCCATCCATCCACCTACCCATCCTACAAATGTTGGGGTTTTTTTTCCTATAAATGTTTTTTAAGGCCTAGAACATGTCAGGTACCATCCTAGGTTTGTCAGGGGTACACTGATAAATAAAATAGATACAGACCCTTTTCAGAGTTTGCCATCTAACAGATGAGAACGCTGATGACGCTATTACAAGTATTTCAACTACAGTGAGAAGAGAAGAAGATGTTCACAGTGCTACAAGAGCACCGATGTAAGGCAAAGGAGGAAAAAAAAAAAAAGGAAAGCCAGGCATTAAAATGAAAGTGTGTTCACAGAGATATTCACACTGAATTAATACATGGCTAAACTCTCTTTACCTAAAGATCCAATTAAAATGTGGGAATGCGGTATGTCTCATATCTGCATTTGAATATATGACTTAAGCCTACAATTAAGCTGTGTTTTTAAAAAATGCAACCCAGTGAAATCTAGGACCCAAATCCTGTCTCTTGGGCTATTTACTAAATCCCCAATTAGCAATCAGACAAAGGCCATTGTCCCAAAGGCAGTAATTTGGTCTTCAGTGTGATCTGAATTTGCAAGCTTATGTGAATTGAGACTCAGAACAAACCTGATATTTATCCAAAGGGGGGAAAATGCTTTCTGATGCCAGAAAAGAGTGACAACCAGAATAGCTGAAGGGGTCAGCAGAAACTTGACACTGAAAAGGCTTTGTGCTTCTGACAATTATTCCTTTTCTGTCAAAAAGGTTTGGTGCCTTTTCCTACCAATTCTCTCCACCTTATTTCAAAATTACTCTTTGAATGAGATGATGAACGGTCTCAAAAAACTTTCAGAAATTGTGAAAAATGAGCATTGTATTGATGAAAGGGGGAAGCCAAAAGATTCACATTTCTTCACATAGGAAGCCAGAAGCAAAGTGAAGGGACCTATGTCATTTCACACTTTCAACTAATTTTCAGGGGAAAGGGCTGATTCCCTCCTTTGGAATCTCATTCATAATGATGAAAGATAAAGAGCATGACCAGGACTCCACCCCAGGCTGCATGTGGGTGTCCCTAGGGAGAAGGGGCTGGAGAGCCAGTGTTTTCTTGGTGGACAGAGGCAACCTCCCATGCCCACTCCCCAGAGAGGGACTAGTGGCCAAATACAAGCTTTAAGCACCTGACCCATGGAGGCAGTGGAGACCCACAGTGAAGTATCATGGACAGCACGTCAGCAGTCCCCCCTCCCCTTGGCTGCTAAACATGGACAAACCATGACTCTAGTCTATGGACCATCTGCGAAGAGACTCCAAGGCTACTCTGAGTCTATGAGCCCAGTGTTCTGCACACAGCAGAGAAGACACCCCTCCATCCATTCCCCAATCAAGGGCTCAAGAGAATGCTGAGGATGGAGGACGTAAGGTGACCAATGTTTGACTGGCTCCATGGGTGGGGTTGAACTCCCATTCTTAAAGGGGGCATGTCCTCTTTTTTTCCCCCATGGAAAATCTAGGTCTTCTTATTTCCTGACCTTTAACCGCCTATCACAGAAGTTCAAGGATAGGACATCTTCTTCAAACTAATAGAAAAGCATGATTAAGCCAAGTTACATTTTGGCTGTTTCTTGAACTAAAAAGCAGATTCCCTGAGGGAAGGGGGAGTATGATAGTATAGTGGCGATGGCAGGGGAGATCAGAAAGGAGAAAACGGCCAGGGTGGCTCAGGAGGAGAAGAACTCAAAATGTTCCAGACAAGTCATCCGGGGGAGACAGACAGAGGAACACTGAAGGAAGAGTGGTGTTATAACCTTTCATTTCTGGGACCTTGGAACAAGAACAGGAGAAGAGAAAACAGCAGCTAGGAGGGGAGGAGATGGGCCAGTTTAAAAGGAGAGGGAAGGGTTGAAGAGAGGAGGACAGAAGAAGCCATCAAGTTCTGAAGAGATGGGAGGATAAGGAATCTTGGGTTTGGATGCCTTTAAGCTTCTCTTGAGGTCCCACTGTGAACTGTCCATCTCAGGCTCCACAAACAGGCCCGGGTTCTAGTCAGAGCACCATTCTCATCGGGTTGAGGCAGAGGCTGGGAGACCACCTTCTGGGCACACGCGTGCCGATCTTAATAGTTCACGTGGTTCCGCCATATGTATTATCTCAGGGCTTCCCATCCCATCCACCCGTGAGGGTGGCTGGACAGGCACCTCTCCATTTGACAGAGGCACAGTCTTGCCCATCAAAACACCGCTTTCAGAACGGGGACCTAGGTTTCAGACTCCAAGCTCAGGGCTCTTCCTGCTGCCTTGTGCTGCGCCTGCCCTTGTCAGAGGTCGGAGAGATGAGCGCGACACCTGCCTCCCCCGCAATCATCAGAGAAATGGTGCTTTTCCTCCTGTCAAGCCAAGTGGAGGCCGTGCCTCTCTCATGGTCTCATTCCTTCAGAGTCCACTGGAGAGAAAAGAAGTTGATGTAGAGCAAGGGAATGAGAGCACAGAAACACTTTGCTTCACAGAGTAGACAGAAGAGGGAGCCAGAATGCTTTCATCTACTCCAGGGGCTGGAAAAGCCACACCTGGGGCCAACAACATAGGTGACCTGGTCGGGGCCGGCCAGTGGATGGACGGCTGGGAAAGTAATAGAGTCACAGACCCTGGGACAAGGGGGCAGAGCAGGCTAGTGGGCTGGAAGCTAGTCTGGATAAGGTCCCGATTGAATAATTACACCTAAAATTAAATATGACAAACAGCCTGTTCAGTTACACGAAGCACTGGCAATGAGATGAGCCTCTCTACGCTCTCTGCTGATGCTCTTGCTTCATCATGCCCCCGGCACCTGCTCTTCCAGGGCAATGATGCTCCCTACCAGATACTACCTTGCTCGATCCTACCACGGTGGTACCAGAAGATTCGTGCCAGTCACACTGGTCTTAAAACAGGATGTCTTGACAGCAGTAATCCATTTCCTCCTTAAGGAAGACTAGCAGTGTGAAGTCGGAAAGGACCCCAGAAGTGATCTCTTGGCCCTTCCAGAAGAAAACCTGGGATTGGCCCAACATAATATGTACACTCTCTCTCTCTCTCTCTCTCTCACACACACACACACACGAAATTAAGGGACTCTTTGTTTTGAAATCCTAATTTTGATGGTGATGAGGTTGGATGGTTTTATTTTAAAATCATGAACTAAGAGGGCTAAAATAAAATTAGTCACAACTCCCAACAAACACCCAGAGAGGTTCAGTGACTGTGGCCAGGTCCAACAGCGAGCTAGACCTGATAAAAATCTGGGTTCTTGACTCTCAGTTTTAGGATTCTTTAGGAATTACGTGTCCTAGAGCCAAACAAGATAGAGAAGGTTACTAAAAATACCCAGACAGAACCATTGAACCAGGGGAGGGGATGGCACGCAATGATCTGGAATGCCTCTTGGAGCTCTTGGTCCTTATTGGTCCTCCAGGAAAGCAGAGACCGCTCACAGAAGGACAGATGCTGATTTGACTAATTCACCTGCAGAATGACACTGCTTCCCAGGGCTGCTTAATGTAGACCTTTTGGCATTTTCGCCTTTGATTTCCTTAATGTGATTGCTCTGTTTCCTTGCTGTCTGACAAAGGTCAATTTCTATTTGTCCTCTAATAAATGGGCTGCTTCATGCTGGAGGGAAAAAAAAAAGAGCAACAGGAAACCCTCACTGCCGTCTACAAATAACTATAAAGTAAATCATTTACTACGGTTTTGTCTTTGAACTTAAAAATTTTTATCACATACAAATGTACCATCATTAGCCTTCCCTGGCAGCATCCAGCCCTTTATGGAGTAAGTGCCTCTCAGAAATGATCATGTTCTTCTGAACATGCTGTATTTTTGGCTGCAGCCTTGAATTGCTGGGAATGCAATTGCTTTTTAATTGGAACCAACAACCAGGCCTGGCTTGGATTCAGAGCTGAGTCTTCCTGCATCAAAAATGCTTTCTAGAACCTCGAGAACAGCGAGAGGGTGGCCAAGCCGTCCACCTTCAGGGTTATGACTCCCCAGGGAAGCTCTGTTTGTATCTGGGGACTCTGCTGGCTCCGAACACAGAATTTCCACGCTCTGACCAGGAAAAGTAGTACTTGCGATTCAGGGGTACTGGCAAATAGTAACTGGCAGGAGTCTTCCCCTTGCCCAGTCGATGTCTGCAAATGTGTGAATAAACCAGAAACTCAGAAGAAAGGAAACAGAAGAATCGCCAAGGAAATTTTTAGTGTTCTCCGTCAATAAGCCAGGACAAAACGTCCCTTCCGTCCCATAGGGAAACAATCGCGGGAATGGGTCCTCTTGCCTTCTATGAGGGGAATAATCAGCATTCCAGAAAGGAACCCATTGCTTCAGGTTCTCATTCTATCAAGCAATTATTTAGAATTTACAGCTTATTAATACAACAGCACATCTCATTGACACAGCATGCTAAAAAGCTTCTACTTAATCAGATATCAGCACAATGGCTTGCTAAACACAATCTCGTTTTCACGCATTCCTTTGGTTTAACTAATTTTAACGGAACCCATGAAGGGCATGAGCTGAAGGCCAGTCGTCCATACCGAAATGCAGGCAGAGTAATTATGCACAATATAAAGTGACTAATTCTAAGTGTCTAAAGGGCTATTTCTATAGGCACAGCCCTTAGGATAGGGTATGTGTTGTAACAGACTTAGCCTCTGTGCAGCGTGGGATGAAAACCAAGACAGGGAAACATCCAAACAATTCAGGAAAATTCTCTCTTCTCCCACTCACATGAACTCAGGTCTGACCTCTAATTCCTCCATTCTTAGTCAAGTTTGCTAACAGTTGATAAAGCCTTTTACATTGGAGGGGGGCAGACATTGCCTTTGAACTTACAGACATTGTTGAACCAGCTGAACAAGGGTTTCTAAGAACATAAGAAACCTTACCTCCAATTGTTTCAATCACTGATGATTTAGAGACACGGGATTCAGCCCATTGGCCCCACACTGAGGCTGGGTGGTGGCTGTGGGAACTGTCCAAACTCATGCCCTGTGCTCCTCATCCGGGACTGTCCCCTCAGCTAGGGCAGCCCTTCCACGGTCACCACACTTCCTCCCTCCATCTGCTGTGGGTCATATTTCTCCAGCCAGAAATTCCAGGCCATGAGCTCCTTCACTGTTCCAAGGTTTCCCCCTGCGAAGCCAGCAACTTACCAGGACACCCTAGGTTACCCTAAGCCATGATCTCTTTCTCTGAATTCTTACAGCACTTTCCTGGCCCTGAGTAATACAGAGTTTCCCCCTTTTCCCAAGAGTTTAACATATTAACACTACCAGGAGTCAATGCCTTTTCAATCCCTACATCTGCTCTAAGACCTGTTTGTTTTGTCATCTCACAAGCCTTTGTCTTGTATTTCTGTATTAAGAGCATTGTGCTGGGGCACCGTGAGGAAGACCAGGGACAAAGCAATTCAGGGAGGTAGTCGGACATGGCAAAGAAGTTTATAAGCTACTGGGAAAAAAAAAAAAAGACAAGTCAACAGTTGTGTGTTTGTCTACAATATACCACTTTCACACCCACCATGAGCAAGGTGGGGAGGGTTGGCTGGAATGAATGATTACTTGTAAGGAGCGGTCGGCCGGCACTTGAGCTGAGATCTTGAAATCCAGTGCCTCAGACTGGGGCCCTCTGTGGAAGGGGCCTTGAGTGCCTGCCCGTAGAGGACAGATTTCAATCTGGCAACAGAAAGGACCCAGCAAATGGGTCTCACAGGGGGAATACAGCAGGCCCTTATCTGTTTTAGAAAGAGGAGATTGCTGGAAAATCCCACGCGGGTGGAAATAATGGTCTGAGTGAGAGTAGGCATTGGGCACAGAGAGTAGGTGTTGCTGGTGGACAACCTGAGGGTGTTTAGAGGGAATGCCTGGGAGCAGAGTAAGGGGGCAGAGACACAGTCCCCAGGACCACACATGATTAGGACGACTATAGTAAAAGCTGTCAACTTACCTTTCAGCCTTCCCTTTAGCAATATTCCTTGGGTTCTGACAAGTACTATTTTCACCTGTATTATCTTTTCACAGCTTTTAAGGATTTTCTGGGTGTTCTCCTTTGACCAACAATGCTGTATTTGGGAGCATTTTAAAAGCCCAGGACTTCTTTCCCACCCATGGTCTTTTGATTTAATCTTCTACTATCAATTTCTGGTTTTATTACCTTGTGATCAGAGAAAAAGATCTGAAAATTTTCTGCTTTTTAAGATCAATGACAATGTTGCAGACTAGGATACAATCAAGTTTTGCAACTGATTCACGGGCATTTGAAAAGAAGTTACATTCTCCTTCTGGGAGGTATTCAAGTTCTAAAAATATTTACCTTTCTAATTATGTGTGTTCATTCACTCATTAATTATATAATTGATGAATAAATGTTTGTTAAATATGATTAAGTCTAACTAATTATACCTTTCATATCAGCTATATAATTTCTTTCTGTTTTTTTCCCTCAGGTTGCCATATGTTATGGCATATAATGGGGGACTATTGCTACTTTCTGTGGCACCCCAATTCACCTGCCACTCTGTGCCTGCTTCCTTCTTTGTCTCCACCATGCTTGAGGTGGTTCGCTCTCTTATTCAGAAGGCTCTCGCTAATCACGAAGGGCCACTCGTGACCCCAG
Source organism: Ursus americanus (assembly GCF_024610735.1). Classification (NCBI taxonomy): domain Eukaryota; kingdom Metazoa; phylum Chordata; class Mammalia; order Carnivora; family Ursidae; genus Ursus; species Ursus americanus. The sequence goes on along the minus strand of NC_142128.1, from coordinate 13,921,216 downwards.
TCCTCCTGCTTCTGGGCTGTTGGCACCTGACCACTCCTCAACCGCTCACTCATTCTGCATCCATAATACCCTCAGGCAAGCCCAGGCGAAGCATTCAGAACAAAGAACCAACACCAGGGAAATGGAATAAGGCACATCCTTCAGTGTTGACGTCGTGAGGAAGGCTCTGGATGGGAGGAGTTAGATAGGTGGCTTTGATCAGGGAGAAGAAAGGATATTGGAGGACTATATATATAGTTGGGTCAAAAAATGAGACGGTGTTTGGTGTGGACCTAGGTGGGGGTGTGTGTGTAAAAAACCGGCAGAGTGTGGGTCCCCTCCGTGGTTATAACAGATGAGCTAAAATTATATGACTGTACTTGGAAACTTCATTATTTTGATACTGCCTGTATCTCTCTAGCTATTTTCCTTTAATGTCAGATTTTACTAAGGTTACTGTGACAGTGATATTTACTGCTCATTGACTATCCGTGTGCTCGCCTCTGTGTCCTGGCCTCCCCCTAGTGAGATGAAGAATAAATCAGTGTGATTCCAATGAGTGGTTGGTGGAAATAATGGGCGTCACACCTGGGCCAAAGCATTTAAGAACAAAACTGGCACATGAATCGCCAGTTTCTCTTTTTCCTGCTGCAGTGACCTGGAAGCCAGCTCCAGATGGTGGAATAGTAAGATGACTGCATAATTCACGCACTCGCGCACACATTTTGGGGAGAGAAAGACGCACTTGCTGTAGTCACGCCAGGACAAGAGTACTGTTGCGCCCTATGGTAAGCAAGCTGGAAGCAGACAGGGTCCCTGGATGATCACTTGAAGGCCACTGCCCTGGAGAGTTCCAAAGCTCTCACTGGACTTTGTGGGAGACAAAATTTTTGTGTGTAAACCACTGAAAATTCAGGGTGAAGTTGTTACTACAGCAGAGCTTATCTTGCCCTGACTAACACGGCTCCTTGGGAAGTATCAGCGTGGCTCCAGACGTGTTGACCATCAACAAGGAATGAAGGGGTTTTGCTTTGCATTTGGTCGGCTCTGTTGAGAAAACACCAGGGTGGAGTGGAAATCAGCAGACAGGAGATTTTTCTAGCCCTCTTTTCCTCTGGGGACTTTATTTTTTTCTCTTTTTCTTTGTGAACTCCTGTTCCTCACCTCTATGTTTTATTACCATGTCAGTCATCTTTCCCCACGTTCCTTGGGAAATATTTCTTGTTTATCTATTTATCTTCTTTGGGGTCAGTTTTAATTTTTAGTGCAACCAAAAAAAGTAGCACTAGTTTCTTATGGTTTTAATTCTACTTTCTTCTTTTTTTTAAGACCTATCTATCTATCTATCTATCTATCTATCTATCTATCTATCTGGGGGGGTAGGGCCAGAGGGAGAGGGAGAAGCACACTCCCCCCTGAGCAGGGAGCCCGATGCAGGGCTCGATCCCAGGACCCTGGGGTCATGACTTGAGCCGAAGGCAGACGCTTAATGACTGAGCCACCCAGGTGCCCCATTCTACTTTCTTATGTGCCACCCTCTTTATGATTAATAGATACAAATGCCCCCTCTATCTTATTGAGAATGTGTAATTGCTTTCTAACTTTTCCATCAGTTTCAAGTAAGAAATAATTCAGGTGCACCTTTAAGCTCTTAATGACTTTATTCTTTTGTGCTAAAGAATGTTTCCATGGGCTTTTGATGTTTTTTTCTGTGTGTTCACATAATTCCTTGAGTCTGAGGAAATGATGATAAAACTCTTATTCCTCAGGCAGTACTAGAAGCATTTTTAAAAAGATTTTATTTATTTGTTTATTTATTTATTTATTTATTTATTTATTTATTTATTTGAGAGAGCAAGCAAGAAAGCAAGCGTCACATGCATGTGCATGTGAGTTGGGGGAGGGGCAGAGGGAGAGAGATTCTCCAGCAGATTCCCCACTGAGCATGGAGTCTGACACGGGACTTGATCTCACGACCCTGAGATCATAACCTGAGCTGAAACCAGGAGTTGGATGCTTAACCAACTGAGCCACCCAGATGCCCCGTACTAGAAGCATTTTTAATGAGCTTCTCATCCTATCACCATCTTGGATGATATCAACCTGTATTTTAGGGGCGCCTGGGTGGCGCAGTCGTTAAGTGTCTGCCTTCGGCTCAGGGCGTGATCCCGGCGTTCTGGGATCGAGTCCCACGTCAGGCTCCTCCGCTGGGAGCCTGCTTCTTCCTCTCCCACTCCTCTGCTGTGTTCCCTCTCTCGCTGGCTGTCTCTCTGTCAAATAAATAAATAAAATCTTTAAAAAAAAAACTTGTATTTTAATAAGGCCATTTATTTCTGACCACCAAGTAATTTTATCACTTTGCCTCCCTCCCACCTCCTTCAGGTCTACCACACTCTCCAATAATCCTGCTCATGGCTTTTTGAGTGTATCAGTCTATCTCTCCCTGCTTAGAGACCTGTGATCCAAGATTACGAGCAAGATAAGTCAAGATGGGATTTGTGTGTGTGTGTGTGTGTGTGTACATGTGAGTATGTGCGTGGCTGTGAATGAGGGTTACAATTATGGCTAAAGCTAACTGAAGTAAACTCGGCAAAACCAAAAGTCTCCTAAGAAATATTCACCAACCCTATGACCATTTACATAAAAGTGGGGCAGGGGATGATGAGGGTGGGTATCAGGCCAACTGAGAGATAAGACACCATAATCAGACTACCTACCCGGATACCACAAGCATCCCTTCAGATACTCTATGAAAGTAGAGATGTATGGCTATTGCCACGAGATGAGATCAGGAGCTATAAAGATGAATAGAAAGAGGACATCCCTAAGGTGGAAGGAGACAAGAGAAAGGACAATTTCACAAAAAGATAATACTGCCGAGAGCTGTGGATTGTCCTTCACTCTCTTCGTATCAAGTGCTGGCCACCTGAGCCCACCGGCCTGAAGGGGAGAGCGGTTTGGAATGGGGTGAGGAAACGTCTGCAGGAGTGTCTACCGTTAGTTTCAGTCCATCAACATTTAAATTGGGAAGCTCTTCCAGTATGATTTATGTTAACATGCCTCCCTTGGTCTTGGAACGTTTCCCTCAGGTCGAAGGGATTTCTCCTTCCTCTGCACATGTCCTTTCCTCTGGAACGCTGTGACTCACTGGTGCCTTTCAAGGTACCATCAGAAGTGCTTCCAGACCCCCCAGCCCTGGAATTCTCTCCTGTAATTCCAGTGTCTCCTTGTACATCTGTATTATTGTGCTCATCAAGCATTATTATAAGTACAGGTGTCTTCTTTTCTCTTCCTCGAAAACAGGACCTATGACTTCCTCATGTTTATATCCCCAACACTCAGTATAGGCACTCTTCCATTCTGTCGATATTGAGCAAATGAATGGGTGAGAGAACGAATAAGCAGACCGTTGGCACCAAGGTGGTCTTCCTGAAGTTTACGTACGCAGTGTTGAAGACTGGGTCAAGTCTGAGGACAGCTTGAATCCCAAATCCAGGTCCTCTCAATGTAGCTTCAGTGATTCCTTTGGAAGGGAATCCCCCCTACCATGTCTTTGTGGGAAAACAAGTAGGTTTATCCACTCTATATCCACAGCATGATGTGATCTTAAGTTCTAAGCATAACTTCTAGAACGAGGAATTGGCTGTGCTCTTAGCCTGTCATCCTGCTGTGTGCCACATCTGAAGGAAGACTCAGGTTCTTCTCTGGCAATGCCAGAAGAGAAGTCCTCAGAGAGCAGGAGCTTCAAGCATGACATCAGAAGAACCAGGAAGGAGGAACCAGGTATGTTTATCCCACAGAAGAAAAGACTAAAGGGGGAAGATGGGGTGTTTAAATGTCACATAAATGTTTAGGTCCCACCCAACAGAACTCTACAGTGAATCCCGGAGCCTGAAAATGACCTGGTAGGACACCTCCCTTGCAATGTGGCTGCAGCTGTTCTAGACCCCCAACAGCTGCACAGAAAGAGGCTGGAGCGGGATGGAACAGTTTGTGTGCAAAAAACAGACCACATAGAGTCAATTATCATAATTCCATTCCTAATTTGAAATGCTCCAATTACTCTATGTTACCGCCACTTTTCCAAGTTGAAACATCCAAGATGGAGCTTCTCCTGCCTTCCGAGGTCACCAGTGATGAGCAAAGGAGGGTCAATCGGTTTGGGGGGATGTCCTGGGGGCTCAGAGCTACCTTCCCAGCAATAGGACCTGCAAGTCGGAACCTAAAACCCTTTCTCAGCACAGACGGAGGATAAAAGAGCTAAAATTCCAACTCTGAGAAGAGAGCCATATTTGCCAAAAAAAAAAAAAAAAGGAAAAAAAAAAGGCATGAAATAGTGTTATTTCTCTGTGTAGATATATAGCTTGGGTGGAAAATACTCTATGCATTTTTTTTTTTTTAATCAGGGATGCTCACAAAATTCCTTTCCTAACCATCACGGCGAGCTCAGGACAAGAAAGAACTCCATTTGAGACAGCCCCAGAGGGAAGTCAGGAGGCATATTGATTTACTTGGCAAGTGTGAAAGGACATGGCAAAGGCCAGCCTTGCGTGGGTCAGCTGGAAAGAATCCATTTGCAGCTGCCCAGCCCAGCCTGCTCTAAAGCCACAATGCAGCCACCGAGGCGGAGAGAGAGAAGGCAGAAGCACTTCGAGAAGGTTGTATTGAGGATTGCACTGAACTCTGAGGTTGATTACCTGCATGCTTGCGGACTCAAGGCTCCCTCCCTCCCTCTGGTCTAATCTCTCAATTTCTCATTTTCTTCCTACTCCCTCCCTCCCTGCTGTCTTGCCTCCTCCCTCCCTCTGCTCCCTTCTTGACCTCCTGTTGCTGTTTGGTCCCCCAGGTTCCCTGAAAGCCCCTCTGGTGGGCTCTTTAGGTCATGCTCTTCCACCCACAGGTCGGCCCCTGCCCCACCGCGGTAGACGGCATGGTCTCTGGACACTGGCTGTTTGTTGTGAATCTGGGTGTGCCTCCGTTTCCCACCAGGGCACTGCTGTGCACACTCAGACCACGTGGCCCCATGCCTGGCACATGGCCAGCAATTATTGTTAGCTGTTTCTGTGATGATTACTTGATCCTTCCCACTGTGCCCTCTGCTTCCCCACTTCGATTTCCTGTCCCATAGCATCCCAGAAAAAAGGGCCTCTCCCCTGGTCTGGATCAGTGTCTCTCAGCTTTGTCTTTTATTATCGCCCTCCCAGAAAGTCTTTTTGGACATGTTTTTGTTGTCAGTTGCCTTCCTCCCCCATGCAATTTTAATACCACGGATATATTCGCTCATGTACTGTGGCCCTTGGAGGGCTATCGACCATTGCGATACCCAAGATTTTCACTCCTCAAGAACCATTGTTTTTACCCCACCCCCAGCCAGGGAGCATACTACCCCACTGGGAAGGTGTGGTCTAAATCAGTCGTTCTCCACCAAGGGCTGGCTTTGTTCCCTTCCCCTCCCCCCACAGGGACATCTGGTGATACTTGATGGTTTTGGTCATCAGAACTTGGTGGTGCTGGCAGGCACCACGGGCATCTGTGGGCAGAGGCCAGGGATGCTGTTACACATTCTACAACACAAGGCCAGCCCTTCCCCCCACGGCAAGGAATGGCCCAGCCCCAAATATCACTAGTGTCCAGGTGAGACCTTCTGCCCTAATGGATGCCCCGAGGAGACCGCTCAGGCAGAAGAACTATCCTAGGTTTAACCTTCTGCTGACCTCTGCCAGCCTCTCACAGAGGGAGGGCCTTCCTTAGGATCCCACACAGTGACGTGGTGACATGGCGAGGACAAGACTGGCCTCCTGGAGGTGCTGGCTAAGACCACACTTCCACAGCCAATGAGGCTCTCAGGCCCTGGGGAGCCCCATATTCTGGTCGCTCCTGCCTAAGCCCTTGTCTCCCAGAGACTCACAGTCTGACTGTCACGGGTACCATTGACCTTTTAAATAAAAGAAAGCAAAGCCCCTAAAAACATGTCGTCCCGGCTTTCCCAATGCCGTCAGGCCAGCCCGCCTCCTCTCGGCTCTATCTCTACCCAAGTCTGTTCCAGATCATGTGGTCTTCCTTCACTGACTTCTCATTAACTCAGGATAAAGTCCCCAAAGTGCCAGGTGGTCTACGAGGCCACGCAAGACCTGGCCCCTTCCTGCTTTTCCGAACTTGTCACTCTCGGCCTGCTCAGCCATATAGGCCTTCCCCAGGGCCTGGAACCCCATGAACCCATTTGTCTGTGGGGCTGGAGGCACCATCTGTCCTGCTCTCTGTCTGGAGCACTCAGCTGCTCTCTGCTCTCCTCTTTCCCCTTATGTCAGGCTTCACTCTCACTCCTAAGACAGGTCCTCCCTGACCACGAATGTCCCCAGCCCGCCACCTACCCCCCTGTTCTTTCTCACAGCACTCGACTCTCTTCCTTCACATAATTTATCCCAATGTATTATTGTCTATTTGTGTGTGTTTAGTTGCTTGACGCCGATCCCTCAATTGGACCGTCAACTCTATGACGTAGGAGACCTCTCAAAACCCGAGGCCAGCACACAGTAGACACTTAGCAAGTATTTGTTAGACTGGCTGAACTCTAGGCAGTTCCGTAGGATTCCATTCACCTCTAACTGCATGCTAGAATATTCCTAGAAAGTTGGTTGACGCACCTCACTTCTGCAGATGTATCTCCTCGGATTTTCTGCCTTAAATCTACTAAATTAAAAAAAGAATAAAAAGGCCCCAAACAAACCCAAAAGTCCCACTGGAAACAGAAAATTACCACCCACTGCAGATAAGAGAAGTGATAAACACAGCTGCTGTGACTTCACATGCGTGAGATCAACACGCACACTCCGTGTTATCCATATCCCCTCCCACCAAGAAAAGCCAGTTGTCAACAGAGGTCCGTGGAGGACACACTCTGCTGCTTCTGAGGGAGTCAGCCGGTATTTATCAGAGAGACAAGCCCCTTCCAGAATGTGGATTTGTTCCTGCCTTCTGAAGTACACAACTACATCTCCCTCAGAGTAAGAAAAGAAAGCCGTGGTGCTGTGCGTAGGGGACCATGAGGAGAGATAAGTCCAGGACAAGCACAGAGAGGCCTGGGGGCAGAAGACCCACAAGGCAATCACATAGCGCTGAGTCCCGCAATGGAGACAATCTTCACTATGTCTGCCAGGAAACCACTTCCGGTCTCCTTGTTCCCCAGCGCTCTGCTTCCGTCATGGACAGCAGGAAATCACATCTGGTCTTAGCAGCATGTCTGTTGTCAATAGTCCGTCACTGTGACTCCTCTAGGCCAGCAACCTCCTTCTTTGCAGACATAAGGCTTGACACAATACTTGGCTCACTTTCTTGCACACAGGCTTAGAACATGTTTACTGGACAGAATTTAATTCCTTCTCGGGTGGGGGAGCAGACCATGGTTGCAAGGACTGAACGCGCCAGCACAGACACCCCATAAAGGAGGTGGAAGTACTGAAAGGGGAAGGGTGGGAAGAGTGATGGTCCTTGTCCCTTCCCCTTGGATGGGGAGGTCTAATCTACCCAAACGGGCAGGTGGAATATTCTCCAATGTGCCAATTGTATTTTCCCAAAATTGCTGCAATTATCTTTCCTATGCCACGTGCGCTTTTGTAATGTGACCCTGACATCCTGCCCATCAAGAAGTGGGGTCTATGTTTCCTCTTCCTGAACCCAGGGCTTTCCTTGAATTGTGACTATGGTAGAAATGACACTATGTGACTTCCATGGCAAGGTCAAAAGTGACACAGTGATACAACTTCCACCCGGCTCTTTAAAGATGCTCTTGGAGTCCAGCCACCATGATGTCAAACTGCCCAAGTTAGCCCATCCCAGAGACCACCTGGAGAGGCCACATGCAGGTTTTCTACTCAGGAGCCAAGCTCAGGTCCCAGATGACAGTCCATATCAGCCGCCAGACATGTTAGTGAACATTCCAGAGGATTCCAACTCCCACCCTTTAAGTCCTTCCAGCTGATGCCCCAAACATCATGGAACGGAGACCAACTATCCCCCCTGTGTTAGTTTCCTCGGATTGCCATAACAAAGACCTAAACTGGGGACTGAAAACAACAGACATGTATTGACTCATAGTTCGGGAGAATAAAGTCCAAAATCAAGGTGTTGGCAGGGCCATGCTCTTTCTGAAAACTGCAGGGGAGAATCCTTCCTTGCTTCATGGCAGCTTCTGGTGGTGGCCATCAATCCTTGGTGCTCCTTGGCATTCCTTGGTTTGTAGCTGCACCATTCCAGAATCTTCCTGTGTCGTCACATGGAATTCTTCCTGTGTGTCTATGTGTTCCCTTCTTATCAGAACAGCAAGCATATTGGATTGGGGCAAGCCCTAATGACCTCATCTTCACCTGATTACATCTGCAAAGACCCTACATCCACATAAGATCATATTCACAGGTCCTGGGAGTTAGGACCTCAACCTATCTTTGTGTGTGGGGGGGGGGGGCGGTGTGGGACACAATTCATCTCCTAACACACTATACCCTGTCTGAATTCCAGATGCACAGAAGAGATAATAAAATGACTGTTGTTATTTTAAGCCATTCGTTTGGGGGCTATTTGTCATACACCTAGAATTTGACCATCGACCAATTCCCTCAAACCCATCTACCTCTTCTGTCATCTGGTTCTCAAGAAATTGCGCCTCCCACTTTTCTGCCCAGGTGCAGATCTCTTCCTATCTTATATCCTTTCCTAGAGTTTATCATAGCTACTGATTCCTTAGGTAGCCTGAGCAAGCTTTGAACCTGCCCCTGTGCTCTTGGACTCTGCCAGGCCCCTCTAATTTGTCCCAGACCCACAGCATATCTCGGGGATGACTCTCCCTTGAGAACTTCCCCCCAAAAAGAGCTCCAAATTTATCATAACCATTCCAAGCCCAAAGAACTGGCTGATTCTCTGGGTGAGAAAGAAAGGAGAACTTTGGGGGAAAAAAGAGAAAATGATAGCTTTTCACCAAATATGCGCATTCTTTTGGCCTTTTTTATATCAACAGAATGGACCTTTATAATTTCCTACATGGTTGTCCTTGTAGGGGGAATGGAATGTGAATGTGCCTCAAAAAAGGTTTAAGAGTCTAAATGCAAGTTTTGAAAAATATGCAAGGTTTTAATTCCTTCTATTCCTGTCACATAGAGGAAACACAGAGTTGCATTTCTAAGCTTGAGTATTTTAAAATTTATGGACTTGTCAAATGCACAATATATTTCCCATTTAGATTTTCAAAAGAAGAGAGAATTAATTACAAAATAGGCAAATGGGTAGCCATTTCATACTCTGTGAAGCAGACAGTGGTTACATGAGGCTGTCGACTGGAGGAAGGGCCCATACACAGCTTTCTGCGTATGGACGGACACTGGCTTCTAGGCTGAGTGTTGCCATTGACTATTCCATCCGCCATATTTCCACTTAGACTTATTTTCCCCAAACTAAGTCATTTACATAAGGGCCTCCACAATAACACAGGCCATTCGCATCAACAGTTTTCTTGCTGAGCCAGACTGGTATGTAATACTTAGGAAATGACCTTCCAGGACAAATGGTTTTAATTAGGGAGAGCCCCCAACGCAAATCTTCCAGATTCAGAAGATGATAAAGAGAGGACAGAGATGCTTTCATGCTTGAATGTGGATTCCTTAGTGGGGACTACAGCCAAAGATGAGTCCTGTAAGTGCAACCAGCCCACCCAAGCACCATGCTGTGGAATGCATGGAAAAGCCAGCCCAGGGCCCCAGACCCCACCTGCCTCAGGTTCTCCTCCAGGATTTCTCTCTGCATCGCTTGCCCCATCAGCCATCATCCCTCCCTCTGGTCTTTCTGGATCTCCAGTTCTCTAGCTATACTCTCCAGCCCTGACTCCTGTTCCTCTTTCCTACCTCCTCGTTTTAATGATTATGCAGGCTCTCTTCTGACTGCCGACTTCCCTGGCCATGGAAGCCTCCAGATTTCCAGGCCCAAACAGCATCAGTCCCACAGGACACCGAGGCACTGACAAAAGGATGACCCCCTTGGCATCTTATCAAGGGAAAGGGGATAAAACACTGACATTTCCCAGACAGACTCTCCTCCAATAAACCAAAAGACAGATGCCAAAGATGGATAACGTGGGTTTGCCCAACAGGCTATCCACAGGACAGCAAATATCTGAAAGGCCCCCAAATGTTTGACCACTTTCCTGTCGAAGCTCTGAAATGTAAGACTGAGCATATCATGGTGCCCATGCATTTGCAGATATCCACCCAACTATGGGATCCAGAGCTGAATCGAGTGCCTTGGTACCCTTGGGGCTGGCTGTCCCTCATGGCATGGCATCTAACAAGCCTGCATGGTACAGGGAACAAAACAGTGACATCCTAAATAGAATAGGGACAGGTTGACTCCCACCCCCTTTTCTGCGGAAGTAACGGAAAATGGCAACAAACACATTGGGCCAGGATGCCACTTTCCAGTCCCCTGCCCCAGAGACCACAGAGCTATAAATCACCCACATCACTGAAGTCCCAACTGGAGAGGATGGTGTAAATTCAGGTTCACATTTATAGAGAATCAAATTATTGCTTTATTCCCAGGGAGATGAATGAGAGTGACAGACTTTTCGGAGTTGTAAAAATAGATGGATGCTTCCTATAAAATAACTCACAGCCGCCTACGATAATTTACAATAGATCTGGCAGGCTGGGAGCAGGCAAGTGGAATTCCACACAGAATACCACACCATTTTCCAGTGGTAGAGTAAATGGTTTGGCTATTATGATAATACATTTCAACACAGCAAATATATCTCCCCTTAATAGAAATACATTAGACACCATTTATAAAAATATCAACATCGCAGTTCTGTTTCTTGAACTATAACTTAGACATAAATATAACACAATTTATGGATGAGGAAATCCAATTTCATGCTGTTTCAAACACATTTTTGTTTATTACATAACTACACTTCTTTATATATGAGATAGTGTATTACATGAAATAGATGTATGGGCATGAGACCTATCCGTGTGTCTACACAGGAATTATGAACATCGTATCTACTACAAATGGAATTACTCTATGATCTGTATTATATGCTAGCAGCACCCTGAGCACCTACTATATGATGACATCAGTGCATAATCTGCAGTTTTCACAGCTACCCAGGCGGCGGACGGCCGAGGTGTTCTGGATGAATAAACACGCCGAGCCGGAGGTGAGCAAAGCCACGGGGAGCTTTAGAGTCGGACAGATTGGGGTTGAGTCCTGGCTCTTCTATTTATTAGCTCTAAGATCTCAGACAAATTACTTGGCTTCTGCCAATCCTAGTATCATCTGTAAAATGGAATCGATGATGACTAATTCACGGACTGTCATGAGGACTGAGTAATCTGATGTTTATAAAGCGTGAGCACAGTATCTGGCACAGTGTCAGTGCCAATCAACGGTAGATGTTATTTTTAAGTGCCTCCCTCTCCTGTGTCAATTTAATGACATTTGTGGGAACCCATTCTCAAACTTATCACCCATTTGCTTCTCTTCCTAAGCACCGAAGAGAGACGAACTATGGTGCCAAAAAGTACCACCCAACGAAGGACAGAGACAAGGCTGTGAGCTCTTCTCCCCTCTGTTCTCTGCTCCCTCCACTCACTGATGACAGTGATGTCCTCTCCCCACTTTCGGAGCTCGGGGAGCCCTGTTTGAACCCCTCTGTGGGCTATTTCTCCTCCCTGGCTTAGCTTTGGTATAGGAGAATTTAATTTAGCTTTGACAATCAGTAAGATGCTTTGGGAGAGGGAGGGGCTCAGCGTTCTTCTTATGCCTGGCAGTTCTTAAATTTTTTCCAATGCTCTAGCAACAGCAACAACAACAACAACAACAATAATTACAGAGCCTCCACCTAATCAGATCCAGCAGCTCAGCCACAATGGAAGTGGGCTGGGACAGACACACACACAAAATGAATCCATGTCGAGCAGCTCCTCTGGCAGTACGGGTTGCTGGACACCACAGAATCAAAAGCCTGAGAAGCTGCTAGACAGAAAGCTGCCTACAGAAAGTGTTTGGGTGGCTCAGTTGGTTGAACATCTGATTCTTGACTTTGGCTCAGGTCATGATCTCAGGGTTGTGAGATCGAGCCCCACAGAGGGCTCAGTGCTCAGAGTGAGTCTTCTTGTCCCTCTCCCTCCCCCACTCTTGCACTCTCTCTCTCTCTCAAATAAATAAATAAATAAATAAATAAAATCTTTTTTTTTTTAAAGATTTTATTTATTTATTTAACAGAGAGAGACAGCCAGCGAGAGAGGGAACACAAGCAGGGGGAGTGGGAGAGAAAGAAGCAGGCTCCCAGCGGAGGAGCCTGATGTGGGGCTTGATCCCAGAACTACGGGATCACGGCCTGAGCAGAAGGCAGACGCTTAACGACTGAGCCACCCAGGCGCCCCTAAATAAAATCTTTTTTAAAAAAGCGTTTGGTGCACGTTGCTATGACATATAGTACTGCCCAAATTTCCCATGGTGGTTTGTAGCAATCTTATTCATAACTGCCAAAACCTGGAAGCAACCAAGAGGTGTTTCAGTAGGTAAATGAATCAGTAAGTTGTGGTACATCCAGACAATGGACTATTATTCAGCTGTAAAAATAAATGAGCTATAGGGGCCCCTGGGTGGCTCAGTCGTTAAGTGGCTGCCTTCGGCTCAAGTCATGATCCCAGGGTCCTGGGACTGAGCCCTGCATCGGGCTCCCTGCTCAGCGGGAAGCCTGCTTCTCCCACACCCACTCCCCCTGCTGGTGTTCCCTCTCTCTCACTGTGTCTCTCTCTGTCCAGTAAATAAAATCTTTAAAAATAAAAAAATTAAAAATAAATAAATAAATAAATGAGCTATGAAGCCATGTAAAGACATGTAGAAAGCCTAAATGCATGTTACTAAGGGAAAGATGCCAATCTGAAAAGGCTATATATTGCACAATTTCAACTATATGACATTCTGAAAAAGGAAAAGCTATGGACAAAGTGAAAAGATCACTGGTCGCTAGGGGCTGGGGACAAGGGAATGAATGCGCAGAGCAGAGAGGATTTTTAGGGCAGTGAAAATATTCTGTATGATGCTGAATGATGGAGACATGTCATTATACATTTGCCCAAACCCATAAGACGTACATCAGGAGTAAACAGTAACAGAAACAGTGAACTTTGGGTAATAATGACGTATCAATGCAGGTTCATCAAATGTAACAAATGTACCACTCTGATCAGGGATATTGATAATGGGGGAGGCTGTGCATGTGTGGGGGCAGTGGGTGTATGGAAAATCTCTGTACCTTTCTATCAATTTTCTTCTGAACCTAAAATTGCTCCAGGAAATTTTTTAAAGCCAAAACTTTAGCTCACATGATTTTAATCAGCTGACTTGTAAACTCTAAAAGAGAAAAAAGAAAGTGAACTTTATCGTCCCCTGCCACATAGTTCTAACATCCTATATCAAGAACATGATATAACCACACAGAGAAAATTACTTCAAATAGCTTTATTTTTTTTAAAAAAGATTTTATTTATTTATTTGACAGAGACAGAGATAGTCAGCGAGAGAGGGAACACAAGCAGGGGGAGTGGGAGAGGAAGAAGCAGGCTCCCAGCGGAGAAGCCTGATGTGGGGCTCGATCCCATAACGCTGGGATCACGCCCTGAGCCGAAGGCAGACGCTTAACGACTACGCTACCCAGGCGTCCCTCAAATAGCTTTAAATCATAGAGCGTTGACTACATATCCCCAGTGGAATACATCTCAAAGATAAAACAAATCACAAAGAAATATTAAATTTCATTCAGTTAATTAGGTAGTTGGCATTCTTATTTTGAAATCACACAAATAAGAAATTATATCAACAGGAACCCAGTCTTTCAGTAAAAGATAAGTATAAAATCAAAGAAGTAAAAATCCTGTCATCACAATACCAAATCAGAAATATTAGTGTGAAAAAATGATCTAATTTCTCTGTCTGCAAAACTCAATATGGTCTAGCTTTGCTCATTGAAAAGGCAACACGGTGACAATCCAATAGCAATGGGCACCCTGACTGGCAAGACTGGTCTCTAAAGTCTTACTATTTCCCATTAGAAGGCACTAGGGCTTCTTGGAGAAATGGCTGATTCTAGGTCAGGGATGAGACCAAATGAGACCAAAACCTCTTATGCCAGAAAGCAAGAAAGCTCTGCAAAGTGGGTGTTTAAATCTCTTGTTATTTTTTACTCTTGATTCTTAGGACTTATCATGTATAATCTGGAAAAAACTCCTTTGTCAGATATACACACAGTGAATATTTTCCCCAGTGTGTTGATTTGCTTATACATTTTCAATGGTATCCTTTGATTCACCAAAATTTAAAATTTTGATTAAGTCTCATTTATCAGTTACAAAAATTGTTAGTGTATTTTGTGTCCAGTCTAAACAATACTGCCTACCTCGATATATTCCTTATGTTTTCTTTAGGGGCTCTATGGATCAAAGACCTAAATGTAAAAGCTAGAACCATAAAGCTTCTAGAAGAAAACAGAAGAAAATGGATAGACAAACCACAGACTGGAGAAAAATATTCACAGTATGTATATATGAAAATAGTATCCAGGGGCGCCTGGGTGGCTCAGTCGTTAAGCGTCTGCCTTCGGCTCAGGGCGTGATCCCGGCGTTCTGGGATCGAGCCCCACATCAGGCTCCTCCGCTGGGAGCCTGCTTCTTCCTCTCCCACTCCCCCTGCTTGTGTTCCCTCTCTCGCTGGCTGTCTCTCTCTCTCTCTCTCTGTCAAATAAATACATAAAATCTTAAAAAAAAAAAAAAGAAAATAGTATCCAATATACATACAAAGAACCTCTACAAGTCAACAACAAAATCACACAGTATTTAAAAAATGGGCAAAAGATTAAGGAGGGCACGTGATATGATGAGCACTGGGTGTTACGCGCAACTGATAAGTTGTTGAACACTACATCTGAAACCAATGAAGTACTAGAAGTTGGTTAATTGCATTTAAATTAAAAAAAAAGATATACAAATTATCCAAAAGCATAGAAAAGGTGCTTAGTGTCATCAGCCATGAAGGAAATGTAAATTAAAATGACATTGAGGTACCACTTCAAACCTATTAGATTTGTTAAAAGACATACTGACAACCCCAAATACAGGTAAAGATGACAAACTCCCGGAACTCTCATACAGTGCTGGTGGGAGCGGAAAATGACACTTTGGAGACCCGTCTGGTGGTTTCATAAAAAGTTAAACATACGTCTTCCCTATATTCTAGCTATTCAATCTTGAGGTATTTACCCAAGAGAAACCAAAACATATGTCCAAAAATGACTTTTCCATGAATACTCCTAACAGTTGCAAATTGGAAACCACCCAACTATTCCTTCAGCAGGAAAATGAATGAACAAATTTATCATATATTCACACAGTAGCGTACTTCTCAGCAATAAGGAAGAAGGAGTTGCTGACACATACAACAACGAGGAGGAATGTAAAACATGTTACTTGTGTTGAAAGAGTAAAAGATCTGAATCCGTTTATGTGAAGTTCTAAGACAGAAACAAGTCATCGGAAATCAGAAAACGGTTGCCTGGAAGGGGTGGTGTGGGGTAGTGGCAAGAAACGATAGCCAAGGGGCAAAGAGGGAGTTTTCAGGCAACGGAAATGCTCAAATCATATTTTGGGAGGTGATTATAGTCATGTATATAACTGCGAAATCCATCACACTGAAGACTAAAAAATCTGGGTACTTTAGTGTATTAAGTAGTATCTCAGCAAAAACACATATAGAATGGGCAAAAAAAGCAATAATGACTGTAATGGATCTAGACACATTAAATACATATTCAAAGAAAACCTATGAGTCTGTAACATTACTGGGGGAAAAAGACCCCATTGGTCATCTCTGGAGGGTGCTACGGCACCAGTTTATTATTCTAAAAATGTTTAAATGAAAGGAAAGAATTAAGCATTCATCCTGCCTTTCCTCTTTGAACTGTACTTCAGAGTATCCAAACAGTTGATGAGGGAAAGTTCCTTTTTAATAGGAGAGTTCCAGCTTATAAATGCAGAATTAACGTAGAATTTAAAAATCACCATTTCGTAGGCCTTAATGAAATCATGGATCTAGGCAATGATCATTAGTGACCGCTAAAACCTTTAGGTGAAAGGTAGATGAGGAATTTCTATAATGGACAAGTCAGGCTGACAACACAGGAACCCACTGCTGAAATTTAACATCACAAAGTGTGAAACAACCAGATGTTATGTATCTCCCGATGTGATGTGACAGGAAGTTTACAGCATTACTTGAAGTATTCTTACTGGGAAGGAAAGAAGGGAGGGAAGGAGGGACGAAAGAAGGAAGCCAAGCCTAGTGAACTTTCTAGGTCTATTTACAGTGGTTCTCCCTTATCCACAGGGGATATATTCCAAGATCCTCAGTGGATGCCTGAAATTGCAGATAGTACTGAGCCCTAGATACACCATGCTTTTGTCCTATGCAAACATACCTATGATGAAGTTTAATTTATAAATTAGGCACAGTAAGAGATTAACAAGAATAACTACTAATAAAATTTAACAATTATAACAATACACCGTAATAAAAGTTGCACGGTCTCTCTCTCTTAAAATATGTGATTGTCCTGCACTCATCCTTCCTTCTTGTGATGATGTGAGATGATAAAATGCCTGTGTGATGAGATGAAGTGAGATGAGTGACACAGGCATCGTGACGGAGCCTTAGGCTACTACTGACCTCCTGAGGGCAGTAAGTCAGGAGGGTCCCCTGCTTCTGGACCACAGCTGACCATGAGTAATGGAATCCATAGAAAGTGAAAGTGCAGGTAAGGGGGGACTACAACACAGCTTAGAGAACATGGAGATGAGAAGGAACACGTTAAAGGCATCAAGAAGAATCAATCTGCTCAGACTCCAGATTGTGCAAAACCTCACTGGGCAAATGACTTGGGGTCTTCAACCAATGAATGCTATGAGGATAATAAAGGTGAGGGGAATGTTACAGATTAAAAGACCCTTCAGAGACCTATCAACCAAACACAATATGTGGCTCTTGTTTGGATCCTTATTTGAACAAAGCAACTGTAAATGTGTATGTGTGTGTGTGTGGACAGAGAGATCGCCCAGAATTTTGAGAAATGTTTTTGAGAAACATGGTCTGGGTATTGAATTTTGCTAAGTGTAATTTTATGTTGAGCCTATGTTGAAATAAGTCTTTATACGTTTAGCAACGTGCTCTAAAGTTTTTACAGCTGGAATGATAGGATGTCTGGGGATTTGCTTTCAGAAAGCGGAGGGGCAGTAGCTGAAAAACACATAGCAAAATGTTGATATTTGTTGAAACTGAATGATTAGTACATTTGGATTCATTAGACTGTTCTATTTTTGTGCATGTTTCAAATTTTCCATAATAAAATGTTGAATTAAAATAAAAGAAATTAACATAAAATGTAATGACTGAATTCTTCATTCTCTAATTTGTTCTGAGGGGAAAAAATAGCAAGAGACAAAATAATCAAACCCCTCATCCACTCAGGGTGGAATTCCCAGCCCATACGAAATTAGCATTAAAGAATTTTAGAAACTCTATGGAGGCCATTTTATTCTACAACTAACATCACATTGCCGGCTGTTCTTTGGAAGATCTCTTGAGGAAGATTTGTTTGGTGTGTGGTGTGTGGTCTGTGGGTGTGGGTGTGGGTGTGTGTGCACACATGCATGTGTGTGTGTTTTCAGCTTTCTACATATATGAGCTTATTTTGTCTTCGTTAAGGGGAGACCAATACATTTTAATAAAGATAGCCCTGCTATCTAATGCCCTGCTATCTAATGCCATAAACTGTTTAAATTAACTTCCTCCTGCTCTTTCCATGTCCTACAAAGCACTATTCTGCACCGTGGTGAGAATATCACTTAGCAGTGAGAGCTAGAAGAGCAAGGTGTCACTGCAGATTTGCAATCTCGACAAGCAGGAGGCTCTTCAGCTGTTGTTCTGATGGGGGGTTTGTGGGGGGCCTCACCATCTCCTTTTGGGAAGCGTCCTAGAACCAAACAGGCGAACACAGTGGGACTGGCTGAGCAGCTAGGAAACTCACATACTTGCCTCAAACTGAGGCATGCAGCAGAGATATGAAAATTCGAAACATCTTTAAAAAACTAAAATCTTTACCCAAAAATAGGCAGAAAAAGAGATGAGGAGTTCTCAGTTAAAAAAAATCTTTTCACGTGTCTGTTGGCCATCTGTAGGTCTTCTTTGGGAAAATGTCTATTCAGGTCTTCTGCCCATTTGGTAATCCGATTATTTGCTTTTTTTGGTGTTGAGTTGTCTAAGTTCTTTATATACTTTGGATATTAGCCTCTTATTGGACATATCATTTGAAAATACCTTCTCTCATTCAGTAGGTTCTTGCCAGTTGCAACAACATGGATAACTAGACGGTAGAATGCTAAGTGAAATAAGTCAGTCAGAGAAAGACAAACACCATGATTTCATGCATATGTAGAACTTACAAAACAAAACAAACAAAAATAAAAAAGACACAAACAAAAACCAAGACTCTTAAATATAGAGAACAAACTGGTGGTTGCCAGAGGGGAGGGAGTGGGGGGATGGGTGAAATGGACAAAGGGGATCAAGAGTACACTTATCATCACGAGCACTGAGTAATGTGTAGAATTGTTGAATCATTATATACCTGAAATTAATTAACACTGTATGTTAAGTACATTTCAATAAAGCAATGATGACAATAATGCTATCTTCCTAACTCTTCCATAGGCCACTGGCTTAAACCATAATAGGAGTCACCATGTCCGAGCTCCTTTAAGTCACTCCAAGCCCTCAGCAGCCCACTCCAGCAGACCCCCGAGCGGAATGGTGAACACCCTGGACTTGCACTGGAACCCTACTCATGCTCTTGCTCTTGGCTGGGACTCCATCCTACTCCTACATTCCCTTTGACATCTCAGTGCCGGGTCACAGGGAACCGCTACTCCTTGAACCCAACGTTTTTAAAATGGAACTCCTCAAGTCCCCAGCTATAGACTGACCTTCCTCCGTGCCAGTGTTCACTAAGTGAATCTACCCAGTTGCTGGGAAATATAGGAAGCATCCTTTACACTCACTTCTCATTCATTCCACACGTGCCATCACCCACCAGGTGCTGTTTATCACATCTCCTGAATGGCACTCACCTCCACCCCCTCCTCCCATGTCTCCTGAAGGACCACCTTTGGGTACTACACATGCTCTTCTCTCAGCCGCCACAAGCTCATCCTCTTGGTTTTTCTCTTACTCTGGCCCACATCATCTCAGTCTCCTTTCCAGCTGCTCCTTTCATGTGTTAAATGTTGTGTTTTTTTGGACTTCTGTCTTGTCCTTTCTTCTCCTTTCTCTACACAACCTTTTCCCTCTCACGACTTCAAATATGATCTATGGACCAAAGGTGCCCAAGGCTACCTCAGGCCTAGGCCTCTCTCCTTAGCTTAATCCCTACACAGCCAACTGCCTGCTGGATAAACTCGGTTTCTGCCTTCTCCCAAACCTCCTCCATTGGTGTTCCTTACCTCAGAGGAGCACCAGCATTTTCCAGGTGCTCAAGCTAGTAATGCGGGAGTCGGCCTTGACCCCCTACTTCCCGTCATTCCTTTCATACACTCAGTCTTCCTCATACATTGTGTCTCTTCTACTTTGTGAATTTGTCCATGCCGCTCCCACTGCCCCAACCATAGCCCACATTCCCTCACTGAGGCTTCATCTAAGTCTACTCAGCTTTATAATCCATTTTCCACGTGGCAGTCATAATGATCCTTTATTAAAAAAAAAAAAAGGAAAAGTCAGATAACCTCACTTTCCTTAAATCCCTTCAAAGGAGCTGGGTGATGGGTCCACGCACACACACACACACACACACACACACACACACACAGGTATATATATATATCTTTTTTTTTTCCTAAAGAATTTTTTTTCAAAATGTTCACAGTGGTCCTTAAAAAAACACCAAATTCTTGTTTACGAGTCCTCCATAACCCAAGCCCCACCCAGACTGGTCACCACATTCAATGTCTCCCTCTTCCTTTCTCTGCTCCAGACATCTGGAACTCCTGCAGTTTCTAGGATATTTCTCTCTCAGAATTCAAACCTTTGCACATACTATTCTCTCTGCCTGAAGTACTATTTTTCTCTGTTAAGCCACCTTATTGAGGTATGGCTAGCATAAAAAAGCTGTCCTTATTTACTATATACACCTTGATGAATTTCAGATACGTATACACCTGTGGAACCATCACCACAGTCTATGATATAACATATCTATCACCTCCAAAAGTTTCCTCTCACACTCTTCATTTATTATTATTATTACTATTATTATTATTATTATTTTATGATAAGAACACTTAAATCATATGATCATCTCAACAGATGCAGAAAAAACCTTTGACAAAATTCAGCATCTGCTTATGATTAAAAAAATCTGAACAAATTAGGTATAGAAGAAATGCACCTCAACATAATAAAGCCCGTATATGATAAGCCCAGAGCTAATATCCTATGCAATAGTGAAAGGCTGAAATCTTTTTTTCTAAGATCAGAAATAAGGCAAGTGTATTCACTTTCACTGCTCCTATTCAACTACTGAAAGTCCTTGCCAGAGCAATCAGTCAGGAAAAAGAAATAAAGGGCATCAAAACTGAAAAGGAAGTAGAAAAATTTTCTCTATGTGCAGATGACATGATTTTATATATAGAAAATGTAAAGACTCCATCAAAAAACTGTTAGATCTAATCAATGAATTCAGTAAAGTTCCAGGATACAAAATTAACATACAAAAATCAGTAGCATTTCTATACACTAACAATGAATTAACTGAAAAAAGAAGTAAAGAAAACGATCCCATTTACAAAAGCATCAAAAAAAAAAAAATACTTAGGAATAAACTTAACCAAGGCAGTGAAAGATTTCTACTCTGAAAAGTATAAGACATTGATGACAAACAAATGAAAATATATCCCACGTTCATGGATGGAAAGAACTAATATTGTTAAGATGTTCATACTACCAAAAGCCATCTACAGATTGAATGTAATATCTATCAAGATCCCAATGGCATATTTTGCAGAAGTATAAAAAAAATCCTAAAATTTATATGAAACTACAAAAGACCCCAAATAGCCAAAGCCATCCTGAGAAGAAAATACAAAGACAGAAGCATCACGTTTCCTGATTTCAAGCTATACTATAAAACTATAGCAATCAAAATGTGTGATACAGGCATAAAAACAGACAGATAGATCTGCAGAATAGATTGAGAGCCCAGAAACAAACCCCAACATATATGATCAACTAATATTCGACAAGGGAGCCAACAGTACTCAAAAGAGAAAAGAGAGTCTCTTAAACAAATGATGCTGGGGAAATTAGATATTCACATATAATAGAAAGAAACTAGACCCCTATCTTACACCACTAACAAAAATTCACTCAAAATGGATTAAAGACTTAAATGTAAGACCTGGAACCATGAAACTTCTAGAAGAAAACAGAAAAGAAGTTCCTTGGCAATGATTTCTTGGGTATGACACCTAAAGCACCAGCCACACAATAGAAAATAAACAGGTGGGACTATACCAAACCAAAAAGCTTCTGCACAGCAAAATAAACAATCAACAAAGTGAAAAGACAACTTATGGAACGGGAAAAATATTTGCAAACCATCTATCTGATAAGGGGTTAACATCCAAAATTTATAAACAACTCCTACCACTCAAAAGAAAAAAAGTCCATAAATGGGCAAAAGACCTGAATAGACATTTTCCCAGAGAAGACATATGAAAGGCCAACAGGTACAGGAAGTGATGATCAGTTAGGGAAATGACAATCAAACCACAATGAGCTATCTCCTCGTGCCTGTTAGAATGGTCATCAGCAAGTAGCAAGAAAAAGGATCCCTTCTGCGCTGTTGGTAGGAATGTAAATTAGGGCACCCAATATGGAAAAGTAGGGAGGATCCTCTAAAAAATTAAGAATAGAACTACCATACGATCCAGCAATTCCACTTTGGGGAATACATCCAAATGGAATGAAAATGCTAACCTCAAGAGATATATATGTACTTCCATGCTCATAGCAGCATTATTTACAGTAGCCAAGACACAGAAATAACCTAAGTATTCATCAACAAATGAATGAATAAAGAAATCGATAAGATATATATAAATATATATAGATATATAGATATATATAAATATGTATAGATATATCTTACATATTTAGATATATATATCAGATATATATTAGATATAGATATATACCTATATATATTTATATATATCTTAGATTATATTTAGATATATACATTAGATATATATGATATATATTTACATATATCTAATGGAACGTTATTCAGCCATAAAAATGAGGAAATCCTGCCATTTGTGACAACATGAGAGCATTATGCTACATGACATAAGTCAGACAGAGAAAGACAAATGCTACATGATCTCACTTATATGTAAAATCTAATAACAAATTCCTAGGAAAAAAAGATCAGACTTGTGGTTAGCAGGAAAGGGGAAAGGTAGTCAAAAGGGACAAACTTCCAACGACAAGATAAATAGGTACTAAGGATGTCACGTAAGCATGATGACTATAGTTAACACTGTTCTAGGATTTATGTGAAAGTTGTTAAGGGAGTAAATCCCAAGAATCCTCATCACAAGGAATTTTTTTTTCTCCTTCTCTTTTTATTGTACCTATACGAGATGCTAACTAAACTTTACCGCAGTAATCATGTCACAAAATATATAATTCAAACCATCACGCTGTACAACGTAGGTTTATACAGTGACATATGTCAATTAAATCTCAATAAAATAAACTAATTAATTAAAAAACCACAACACAAGATCTACCCGCTTAGCAAATGCTGAATTATACAATACAGGCATTATGCTGTACAGGGGATGTCTAGAACCTACTCATCTTGCCTAACTGAAACTGCCTAGAATATTCTTACTCCCACACTCCACACCCACACCTTCTTTGCCTATTTAAATTCACCTTATTTTTAAAGTCTTAAACATCATTCCCTTAGGCAGGCTCTTCCCAACTCCCTAGACTAAGTTAGAGCCCCTTGCTAGATTCTCCCATAGCATCCTCCCAGCCTGTCTTTTCATACTGATCACACTGGTAATTATTAAACGAACGGTTTTTCTGCCTGACCATAAATTTCATGGAAGTAGAAACCATGTCCATCACTGTGGTGCCCCCAGCGACATCCTGCTATTCAAAAGTGTTCCACTGAACTGTTGGCCACCGATAATATATGCATCTTGATTAAAGGCCAGTGCATTAAACCCCAAAGCCAACCCTATCCCCAGATGACCAGGAGCTTCCCCCTGAATTTTATCACAGATATACTCTAATCCTGCACAAGGAAGACATTCACATAGCCAGACGTGACCAAGGCCAACAGGGAAGGGAGAACCAAAGACTCATACAATCTAAGGAGTAGGAAAATGGAACAGAGCTGATGGTCTGGTCCCCCCCATCAGGACCATTATCTGAATCACAACATTCACTAGATGTAGCAGACTTGAGCCCAAGAGTTCCAAATGGAAGACGAAAGTCACAAGAGGCTTCTGGACATCAGAGCTCTGGATGTCAAGGGTCTCAGACAGGGCAGGGGAATTTTGATGGTGAAGAGGCGTGCTGGATGATGAGTGCCAAATGGATGGAGGAGTGGCTGGGTTGGGGATCAGGGCACCGGTCAGAGCTGTCTCACGTTCCTGCTTGAGCTAGGGCACCCATCTTCTCCTGCCCTCAGACATTAGCACTCCTGGTCCTCAGACTTTCAGACTCAAACTGGGACTGTATATATATTAGCACCCCCCCTCACTGCCCCCGATTTTCAGGCCTTCAGGCTTGGACTGAATTAGACCACCAGCTTCACAGAAACAAGAGACAAGGTGGGGGAGCAAATCTATGAACAAGAGACCAGTGTGCGTGGGATATTCCATGTTCATTTGGGGGCCTGGCACTTTGACCACCCCAGACAGCCTATAATTGTTAAATGACCCCTTTGAAGGAGGCAACCCTTCACATCTGCTGTTGTTGTTACCCCAGCTGGCTCGGGAACCAGGAGGGCCAGAGCCTGTGGGTAACCCTGCAGGTCTTCGGTGTCTTGAACTCAAGTGGCCTGGGTTGGGAAAGATGGCAGGCATGCCACCCTTGGGCCCACTTGGGTCGTGAGAATGGCATCCAAATGCCTTAGGAGAATGGTGTGGCCTGGGGACACCATACACTATGCAAGCAACAGCTGTGGCAGCCAGATCAAATTCTGCTGTCTAAGCACATTATTGTCACTCTGAGCAAATTCAAATACCCACACCCGTTGTCCATCACTCACCATGACGTGAGTCTGAATCTTAGCGGTCACTGTTGTGGGGCCTCTGGTGAAAGCACCATGGGGAGGCCCTGGGGCTCGAGTGGGCCAGGTAAGAAGGTTATCACACCTGTGCCTCCCCATACCCTCTGGTTTACTGACCTGCACCATGAATCACTGGTCTCACCAGCATTTACCAAAATGTACACACACAGTCCTTGAGGTTCCCGATCAAGCAGAGATGTTTTCTGAGAGTCTGAGGATCTGATAACGTCTTTCTCTTGTCCTTCTTTAAGAATGGCTGCCCAACAGGATTCCATAGACCTGGGTGTCCCCCTTTTCTACAAGGGGGGGGGGAGTACTCTGCCTTCAGAATACGATAGTGCCTTTTCTTCCCAGAGAAGTCTGATAGATTGGAGAAAGCTGAAGGCATCTGATTTTACACCACTTAGAAGTAATCTATCTGGTCTGCTCTCCTTGGAGAGTTTTTTTTTTCTCACTTCCCATTTAGACATGTTACAATAATATGCCTTGTTAATAGTTCCTGATTAATGTTACTCAGAACAAGATGAAACCTTTCATTTCTAATCTCATTTATTTTCTCCGTCCTGAAAAGCTTTTTTCTTTTTTCTTCCCCCTTCCCTGTATCGATTGTTTTGGTCACAGGCAGGCTGCTTTTCACCCAAGCAACAGCCCTAGAGTCAACCTTGCTGGTGTGTTTCCCTGAACCACAGTAAGACTTTGCATTTTTATTCTTGTGATACATCTTTACCCACTGAGGATGGAATTAAAAAGTAACAAAAAAATGTCAAAGAAGAGTTAGAAAGACTGCAAATGGACCTATTTCTTGGTGAAAAAAATCATAAAGAAAGATAGTGTTCTCATATTAAAATTTCTACTTAAGCATAAGATTTTGTGTCATTTCTATTTTTTAAGATTTTATTTATTTATTTGAGGGAAAGTGAGAGAGAGCAGAGCAAGAGAGAGAGACAGCATGAGCAGGGTGGGGGGGGCAGAGGCAGAGCGAAGAGCGGGCTCCTCAATGAGCAGGGAACCCGACACAGGGGCTCGATCTCAGGACCCCGGCATCATGACCTGAGCTGAAGGCAGACACTTAACTGACTGAGCCACCCAGGCGCCCTGATTCTGCATCATTTCTTATAGGTTAGTTTGTGTAATTGTATTTGTGTATGCTATATGAAAATTATATATGTGTGTGTGTCTGCATGTGTATTAAACAAAGTTCTGGGTTTCTTTTCAAACAATGGGGATGGCTTTCTTAACAATGTATTTATTATTCATCTAATGTGTGTTCTGAGCGGCATAAAACAGCATGACATGGAAGAGAATGAATATAGTTTGTAAAACATCGATCACTTCACGTAAAGGGAGCCCTGTCATCAGCAACCCTCCAGTCCCCTGGTCCAAACACCTCCCCATGAAGTTCACGACGACTTGGGTGCTGATGCACAAGGGGCCCAGGCTGTGTGGGCTGGGGGAGAAGCTTCAAGGAAGGGGCCAGCCACACAGGATTCTCACCGCCCCCACCACCACCAAGCCTGGCGGAACCCCACACACAGACCTTTGCAAGGTCCAAGTCACTGCAAAGCAAATGTTTTTGCAAGCGTGGGTAGACCAACATCTTAGAGAGCCTTAGGACTGAATTCTGCTGTCACAGCCTCTGTTTTCCCCAGAACATAGTGGGCAATGGTAATCAGATCTGGGAGTCCCTCCTGTCCCCATAACCCCTCCACCTGTGCCCCTGGCTCCAATGGGGCAGCGCTCCACCCATCATCTGGTTCTCCCCTCTGTGGGTGATGTCTTACTCTTCACGGGCTTCCTTCTAACAGCATATAGAGACCTCCAAAGCTCTCTGCTCTTAAAAAAAAAGCAAAAACAAAAAGCTTAACTCTCTCAATGCAGGGTACCTGGAACAAGTTATCACAGATGTCCTAACATTCATTTATTCAGGCATGAATCTAATAGACACCTTTGGAGCCATGTGCCAAGCACAGTTCTACACGCTTGGGACACAAAGCGGAGCACATCAAAGATCTGGGCCCCGTAAAGCTTGCAATCTAGTGAGGGCAAGGTCGAGAAAAATAATACTCATAATAAATAAGTAGGTTCTATGGCATGCTAGAGGTCAGCAAGAACTTTAAAAAAAAGGGGGGGGGGCAGCAGAACAGCACAAGGAGAAATGAGAGATGGGAGCAAGGTGGAGGTCTAAGTTACAGGCCAAGTTTCAACATGCTGGGTCCAGATCTTTTCCTTCTGTTAAATTCCAAACAGATGAATGACAAGTATATTCACTGTAATAACATATTCACGGGCTTTTTAATTGCGGGGCTTTACAAAGAAATCCTATGCAAATTCCATCGAGGAGAGAACCCAGCCGGACAGCAGAGGAAGAGCCTGCAGTCCTCAAAAAGGAGTGATTAGAGGAGGTGGGGAACGGCCTCACCATCCCCTTTCACTCATGCAGCCCAGATGGCCATTACATCATGACGGCACGGTGCCTTTCATTCCACAAAGGGGGATCCAGGGTAGATGAGGGGCTGATGGAAAGTATGGAGCAGTGAGGGGTACACAAGTGAGACAGGATGCAATGATCAGGCTTTGACTACAGTGGGCGATCTATACTGGATGTCTGTCTGGTAGAACAAAAATGAGAACGTGGCAGAGGGAGGCAAAAGAAATTCAGTGAATTTTAAACCTTACAATTGTGTCCTGAGTGGTTTCCAACAAGCCTGCTTCCCAGGGGCTCAGGTATGCAAAGGTTCAGGACAAAGGGCAGTGGACACAGAGGCCCCAGCTGGGGGTCTCCCCAGCACCCGCTCTTTGTGGTGTGGACGAAGAAGACATACCAGTTAAGTGGTTACTGTGTCCTCAAGGAACCCCGCCCCCCAACTCCAACTCCTGGCTGGGGTTCATTCATCTTAACTCTACAACAAAGTGGTTGGAATGCATCCCTGTGGCCAACTTGCATTTTTTCTACACTGGAATTCATTTTTTCAAACAAAATCTTAAGCAGAACACAGGACAACTGACCCTTGAACAACACTGGGGCTTAGGGCGCTGACCACCTGTGTGCAGCCAAAAATCCATGTGTAACCCTTGACTTTCCAGAAACTTAACTACTCTTAGCGCACTGGTGACCAGAAGCCTTACCGATACCATAAACAGCCAATGAACACATATTTTATATGTTATGTGTGTTATGTTCTGTATTCTTACAATAAAGTAAGCTAGAGAAAAATTGAAGATCATAAGGCAGAGAAAATACATTTACAATATTGTACTGTATTTATCGAAAAAGTCTGCAGATGAGTGAACCCGTGCAGTTCAAACCCATGTTAAGGATCAACCATATACAAGCTACCTAACGGTGATGCTGATTTGGACTGGGGGCCCAGCAAGAAGCCCATTCTGCATCTTTGTCCTTCCTCTTCCCCATCCTCCTCCTTAGAAGCATTTCTAAGGAAAGGAAGAGTCCCACAGGACATGGTCCTTCTCTCTTCTGGCCTCTTAACGATTCTCTGATGTACACGAAAGGTCAAAATGTATACAATGGAAATACTCACTAAGGAGATGACCTAATCTTAAGAACAAGTTAAGGAAAGAAGAAAAACTGGATGCAAGTGGGAACCAAATTCTCTGGCTCATGTCCAGAGTGGGTCAGCAAAGCATGAAACATTGTTCAACCTTTGGAGAAGGGAAAGCCCAGGGTCCCCCTGCCTAAAGAGGGCGACAAGCCACTGGCACATTGTCAAGAGTGGGGATGGGTGACTGCTTCTGCCACTCACCAGCAAAAGAAGCTTTAAATACACATTAAGGATGACAAACATGAAAAAACCAGAAGGCGCGGATGCCATGAACAAACCTTGATTCCGAGTTCGATATTTTCTCCCCCATACACATCCATCCCGGGGTCAAGAAGACCGATTTCACCAAAGAACTTCCTGTTGACCACGAAGGAGCAGCCGATCATGGCTGGCGTCCTGCAGGAGAGAGAAAGGAGTTAGAGTCAGCTGACGTATATATGATTCAGCCACGGGGAAGAAGGGAATCCTGCCATTTGCAACACCCGTGGACCTTGCAGGCTTTGAGTTAAGTGAGATAAGTCAGAGAAAGACAAACACCGTATGTTCTCACTTATATGCGGCATCTAAAAAAGCCGAACTCATAGAAACAGAGTAGGATGG
The DNA here is from genome assembly GCF_024610735.1 of Ursus americanus. Classification (NCBI taxonomy): domain Eukaryota; kingdom Metazoa; phylum Chordata; class Mammalia; order Carnivora; family Ursidae; genus Ursus; species Ursus americanus. The sequence goes on along the minus strand of NC_142128.1, from coordinate 13,892,611 downwards.
GGGTTACCGGGGGTTAGGGGCTGGGGGAATTGGGGAGGGTCAAAGGGTCTAGACATGCAGTTCGAAGATGACTATGTTCTGGAGACCACGTATAGCATTGTGATTATCGTCAAGAATACTGTACCCCATTTTTCAAAGTTGCTAAGAGACTAGATCTTAAAATGTTTTCACTACGAGGTGAAATAATTATGTGATGTGAAGGAGGTGTTAGCTAACGCTGTGGTGGTGATTGTACTGCCATATACAAATGTATCAAGTCAACAGGTTACACCCACTGTTGCATGTCAATTACATCTCAATTAAGAAAAAAAAAAAAGGAGGAGCTAAAGCCACTAAGGTGACAGTACCAGAAGCCCTCTGCAGGCTGTTACCATCACAACAGGTGCTGGGTCTCACTCTGGCAAACCGAGAAACTTCCCTGAAGTTCTCATTTCCCGCATTCCCTCTCTCCAAGAAGCTCTGTTTTAGCTTCAGACAAATTATAGTAGCGGCAACCCGGCTTCTACGTAGCTAACACAGGATGGTCTCACGTGACCCAAAGGGTCTGCAAACATGGGGACAGTTCTCATGGCACGTCTGGCAGTCGCCAAGAAGCTCAGAGGTTAGGACCAAGAAGGCAGAAGACTCATCCAGGAGACCACTGGTGCCCGGGGAGAGACCGCCTGCCTCCGCCTGCCGAGAAGCGGGCCCAGCAGGAGAGACAGGAAGGCCAGTGAAACTCTCCTGGGGCCACCAGGAAGCTAAGCTGTTCATTAGGTGGAATTTTCCTGAGCTGACTGGTAAGCCACCGTGTCAGATCCTTGTTTGCTCCTAACTTTGCGCTTGACTTTCACCTTAATGTCCAGCTTTCCAACTCCATGGAACACCTCTTGGTACCCATGCGGTAGGGCTGCAGAGGGGCACACTAGGACAATCGGTGCTCAGCGCTGATCGGAGTCGTTGGAACGCTGGTGTTGCCACCGAGACCCGCCCTTGTGTGATGTTGATGGAATGCTCTGGATCCCAGATAAGTCCCTACAGAGCATCACCGTGCAAAGAGAGGCAAGGTGCTCAGAGGAGGGGCTCAAAGAAGACTGTTCCTCTGCCCTCTCATTGTGAGGCCCACCCACATTTTCTCCAGAAATCCCATACGAATCACACCCCTGTACATGGGAGGTGGCTGTCTACAGGTGCCACGAGGGCCACACCAGGGAGAGGAGGCACTTCACTTGTTGATTCTCTCCTCCCAGCCCTGCACCCCTCAGAGACAGGCAGCTGACCCCTAGCATGGAAAAGCGCTATGTGAGCCCATCAGTCCCCCACCCCAGCCTCGGTTAACTGAACCGGGAATGAGCACCGAACCCAAATTGGGTCCATCAAATCATGTTTTTCCTGAAACTCGGAGTCAGGAGGGTGCTGGAAGTGAGAACCACGTGGTCTCCTTCATCTGTGGGACTCAGGGCGCCATGTTGGGGCACCTGCGCTGGCCCCCGTGTGCAGGTGCACGACTGTGCCAAGGAAAGAAGCAGATACATGGTGGCGGTGTGAGGCCTTGCTGAGGGACAGCCTGGTGACTCTGGCCTCCCATCAGCTGATGGGCCCGGCTCTGCCCTCTGCCCCCTGGGGTCATGCGAGAGCCCCCCGGAGCCTTTATGTTCTATCTCCTTGACTCAAACCGTGGGGAATAGGTTTCTGTTCCTCGCAACCGAGCAGTGATGAGAACACATGCCATCTCCTCCTACTTATGACCAGGGCGGGGGGTGGGGGGATGTGGGGATGTGTCATCACACAGCCAGAGAGTGAACTGCAGGGAAGAGCCATTCTGGGCGAGCTAAGTGCCGGGGTCCACCCAAGTGATAGAGAAATGCCAGCAACAGGAGGTGCAGTGTAGAGGAGGGGGGACCAGCAGGCAGTGCCAGGAACACCTCAGTTTTCTTGAGGGCAAGTGCTGAGCACATCAGGAAACTCTGGTACGCTGGAACCTTCTCCCCAAACCCTATGCATAGCATCCAGAAATTCCCACCATTAACATACACAGTAATAAAGATCCTGCCCGAAGACGCTGTACTTTCTAGCCCTTCAAGGGCAAGCGAGGCTGTTGAAATCAGAAGGCACCGGCCCTCAACACACACCCCCGAAGGGGTGGCTTCGGATCAAAGGAGGTCTCTTTGAGATTGGCTCAGGGCCCCCCTGCACCAGCATCACCAGGATGGGTTTCAGAAAAGGCAGACACTCCTGAACGCGGCCCAGAATCATGAAACCAGGTTTCCAGAGATGGGACTCGGGAGCTTGGCTCTGTAGCAGCAGACGCATCCCGTGGAGCCGTCGGCCCCTCGATCGCTCAGTGCCCGAGGGCAGAGAAGTTACCCCCTAGTTTCTTGTTTATGCCCAGGAGCTGGTGCCTTGTTGGCTCAGGGCAGGCACAGGCTGCCTGCTGGTGAACAAACGAGTGACTATGACACAGCTGGGTGGCCGCCTGGTGGGGAAGGGCTCCGTGATGTCTCAGGGACACACTGGCTGAACTGGCTCGGAACCAAGGACAGCAGGGAAGCGCACTGTAGCTAGGGCCTGGTACAGAGGAGGAGGGGGAGGAGGAGAGATGCAAGGAGGGGAGGGAGGAGGAGGAAGTGGTGGAGGCGTGAAGAGGACAGGAGAGGAGGGAGGGTGGGCTTTGAAGCGCCAACTTTCACTGTCAAGGAGGGCGGACAGGCTCCTTGTTCCTTCCAGATCCCTCTCGGATTGCCCTTTGGGAAACATCTTCCCTGTCAAGCAGCATGATATTTTAGTATAACTGGCTTTATCTGGATGATATTTCCCGCCTGCAGTGGCGAGGAGAGAAGAATTCACAGTAGGACTTGCCCTGGGTCCCCTCTCCGCTGGTCACAGCTCTGTTCAGCATATTCAACTCGGTTCCCTACCAGGAGCCCTAGGATTCCTCACCACGGAACGGAGAGGTCCCCAAGGGCCTCCTCATTGAAACCAGGCCGCAGCAGCTGGCTAGACTGGCACCGGGCCCCCGAGGAGGGGCAAAGCAGGCCCCGGTGGGCCTCCTGCGCAGGCCGCCAGAAGCTGAAGGTGAAGGGCGGGGGGCTGGCCCCAATGAAATGGAGACGTGGGACAAACACGTGACCATTATTGTTGGTGGTGGCCTGTGAAAAGGTCCCCTAAAGGCCACGGGGAAAAACCTGCCACAGTGTCAAGAAGAGGGAACGCACCATCCCATGTCCTGGCTCTCTAGTGAGGTGGCACGTGACAGGGACAGTGGAAAAGAGAGGCTGGCATCGGCCTGGGGATCTGCCCCCAGGAAGTGGCCTCCCAGCTGAGCCAAGACGCCAGGGCCACAAGAGCAGGGGTCTGCAGTGCCAGGCTCCCGGCAGATGGCTCACACCGAACCAGGGAACGTGGGGACTGAAGAATTAAAGCACGTGTCCGCACCCCCGGCTGGGCCAGCCAGCAGTTCTGGGGAGGTCAGTGGCACAACTGCTCTGCATTCTGGAACCATCGACTGGACAGATAATGAGCAGCTGCCTCTCTGCACAGGGAGGAGCAGGTCTCCACCACCACACCGTCTCCCAGCCCTACCAGGGAGCTGCCGCCCCGGGGTGCAGGGTTGGCCAGACCCGTCCTTAGCCAAGCTTTGCCCCCACTTCCCCCTCTGGTCTCCTCGCACCCTGCCCAGCCTCACCAGCCCCAGCCCTAGTCGATGGCGCCTTGGGGCTGACAAGAGCCTGGAACGGGAGCCTACAGCCTCATTCCTCAAACACGACTGCGGATACCACCATTAGTGCAAACATTTCAATTCAGAATCATTCAAAAACGATAATCATATTAAGGGATCTGCCCAAGTCTAATAGCTCTATTACAGAGGAGAAGCACAGAAATTAAAAATAATCACTTTTATTGTTGCTGTTGCACAGAATATATGCAACACACACAACAGTTCTGGCTGGGAGGGAGACGGAGGGAGAATTTCCACCACACGCAAAACCTTCTCCGTGTCCACGCTTCCTCTTCTCCTAAGTGCCAGACGGCCCATTGGGGGTCTCAATATTTCCGCGCCCCCCACCCAAACCCTTCAATGGCTCCCTATTCTCTCCTCAGTTAAGGACAGGCTCTCCCTCAGCTTCCCTGTTCTCCTCAGTACCTTCCCAGCCGTTGGCCCCACAGAGTCCATGGCCTGGCTACTCTGAGCTATTCATCGTTCAGAAAGCCTGTCCCAATTTCTGCCTGCCCCCCTTCCTCCGAAACATCTTCCCAGAGACCGCCTCCATCTATGCAAATCCTACCCACCCTTCCAAAGACATTTCTTTCTGAAAAAAATTAATGTTTTCTGGTACCAAACATGAATTGTAACCGAAAGCAGTGTTCCCACACCAACCTGTACAGGCACGTTCATAGCAACGCCATTCACAACAGTCAAAAGGTCGAAACAACCCAAATGCCCACCAATGGACGAATGGATACACAAAACGTAGTGTACCCACACAATGGGATATTACTCAGCCAAAAAGAGGGATAAAGTACGATATATACTGTAACACGGACGAACCTTAAAAACATTATGCTGAGTGACAAAAGCCAGACACAAAGAGTCACAGATTATCCGATTCCATGTACGTGAAATATCCAGAACAGGCAAACCCACAGAGATAGACAGCAGCTTAGTGGTTGTGCGGAACAATGGGGAGGGGGTAGTAGGGAGTGACTGCTTCATGGGTACAGGGTTTCCACTCAGGGTGATGAAAACATTCTGGAAGGTGAAAGTAGTGATGGTTGCAGAACACTGTGAATGTGCTTAATGCCACCGAGTTGTACACGTAAGATGGTTAAAATGGTAAATTTTATATGTATTTTTACCACAATAAAAAATATGGGGCTGATGATAGCAATCCTCAAGCTTGCTTTGATTTCATGTTTTTATAAACATGAACCCAAAATTTCCAACTGCCACTAGAATAGAAGATGGGAGACTGGAGGGGCGCCTGGATGGCTCAGTCAGTTAAGTGTCTGGCTTCAGCTCAGGTCATGATCTCGGGGTCCCGGAACTGAGTCCCAAGTCAGACTCCCTCTCCCTCCGCCCCTCCCCCCACTCTTTCTCCCACTCTCTCTTGCTCTCGCTCACTCTCTCTCAAATAAATAAAATCTTAAAAAAAAAAAAAGGTGGGAGAGTGGAGGGGAAGTTCTATCTCCATTCTTACTGTCTGTTCATGGAGACAGATTTTCTAGCACTCTGGAGAAAAGGTCCCAAAATATTTAAAGTTTTAGCCCAAACACCATATTTTCCATCTGGGATAAATGCTTGTATCACAGTGAGCACCATGGTCCTCACTCTAGAATGGGCGGAAACACATGGCCCCAGGGTTCAGGGAAAGCACACTAATCTAAACATCCTTCAGGGCAGTCATCCAACAATTGGTGACTCAGTTTCTTTAACTATAAACTGGGCATGAAGCTGCCCTGATGACCTAGTAGGACTGTGGGAAGAATCTGAGAAGATAATGAAAACAGAAGTGTTCTGTACTCAATACACGTAAGTTATTACGGAGAAGCGTAAAAAAACAGTAGAAGGATGAAGGACTGAGGGGGAGGGATTCAGGCAAAGGAGGCAGAAGCTGGTGAGGAAGTGTCCTGGCAAATGATGTCACTCCAAGAAGCATTTCAGATCTAGAGTGAGACAGACAGAGGAGGTGGCCTGCATTCCAGGAGGAAAGGGAAATGAGAAAGTCCGGTAGGGCATGGCACAGAGGTGTGACGTCTGAGGTAAGTATTGGGGCAGATGTGGGAAAACACCCCAGGGAAGAGAGTGGGGCAGAGTGGCCCCAACAGAAATGCCTGTCCAGCCTGCACCGTCCAGCCCATCCTGAGTCATCTCTCACCTCCACAACTGAGTGCGAAGTCTATGCCTCAGCTTGGACAGTCCAAGAAAATGTGTGTGCAATCCTACTTCCATGGCTCCTAGCACCTTGAACCATCATGTGAGGGCAGACCTTCCATCTGCGTGCCTTATCGTCACTGTAGAGAAGGGGTCTGAGGAGAGATCATGTATGTTCACTCATTCACTCATTTGTTCATCTGGTCAACAAGCATTATAAGGCCATGGAGGACACCTTTGTTAGGCTAAGTCCCAAAAACTTGAGGAGATAAAGGCACACGTGATCCTGTCCTAGTGAGCAAACAAATACTATTTTTTGTTGTTGTTTCTTAGTAAAGCTGTTTTCTGGTTGAAGTCATGGTGCCCCTTGTTATTATTGGTAAGGAAGGCCATTGGAGTGGGAAGAGATGCTAGAAAATGGAGACTCTGCTGGTCTGTGGCCTGTGGACTAGGTGGTGTGCTGTCTTCAGAAGGACGCCCCCACTGGGAGGGGTCTATCCACTGCCCCTTGCCCTCCTGATTGTGAATGACTGGGTATGGGCATGTCACTGTGTGGCTGGCTGTCTTGGTCACCACAGAGGGCACTGGGGCTGCGGTGTCTCTTCCTTGCTTTGCCCTGCCTGCCTCATGACCTCCTGCTGCTTTCACAGGTCCCCGCTGTCTCCTGTCCCCTGTCTCTGGTGGCCATGTCTCCAAATTCATGTGAGGCTGATGGCTCATGAGTCAGGGATCCAGGGCTCACCCTGTTTTTCTCTTTTCATGATTCCAGCTGGCCTGCACCTCATTGGGACTCACTGTTTCCCTCCGTCCTCAAACTCATTTCCATTGGTCCCAGCTCTGCGACAGCTAATGTCCAGGCTTGTTTGCTGAGCACCTTTTTTTTTTTTTTTTTAAAGATTTACTTATTTATTTGAGAGAGTTAGAGAGAGAGAGAGTGTGGGGGAAGGGAGAGAGTAAGAGGGAGAGAATCTCAAGTAAACTCCCCTCTGAGCATGGAGCCCGACATGGGGCTCGATCCCATGACCCTGAGATCATGACCTGAGCTAAACTCAAGAGCCAGACACCTAACTGACTGAGCCACCCAGGCACCCTTGCTGAGCACCTTCTAATGCTTAGACCCCATTTGCAGGAAAAGCGTATAAAACTCTATGCCATCACTGGAGTTATCCTTGAAAGAATTTCTGCAAGTCCCGTTCTCAGGGCACAACCTGCACTGGGTATTTTGGTGATATTGTCAACTGCTTCAGCGTCAGGTAGCTTGTTTACTCAAAATGTACTTATTTCACTGCATTTGTTACGATAACGTATGCGTTGAGTGCTTTTACACCGCTTCCGAATACACAGAAAGGGTGTCTCATGTGGAGGTCACCCTTCTCCAGCCATCCTCTGGCACAGATACTGATGTGCTAAAGGGCCCCAAAGACACAGCAGGGATGGGAGAGGAGGACCTGGCGCATCGCCCAGGCCAACGACGCCCCGTACCAAGAAAAAGGATGTGTCCGGTGCCGCTTTAGGACAATTCATAGTTATCCCTAATCCTCAAAGCAGCTCTCCTTGGTAGATGCTAGTAGCCCCATTTTCCAGCGGAGGAATCTGAGGTCAGAGGTTAGGTGAACGGGCCAACGGCAGACCCATGGACGCAATATGGTGGTGTCTGAGCCCCACCCCCTCCCAGGTATCCTGCTGCCTTCCAAAGATCATCAAACCCAGGCAACAGCTAAGAGCTCTAGCACTGGGTGGGATAAGTGGTCCCGCTTTGAAGATTTCTGGGAACTTGCAGCTGCTAAACACTAAAAATACAATTTGGGGGAAGGAGTTGGCTGGCTTGCATAGAATTCTCAACTGGCACAGTACAGTAATTTAATACTCAGAGTTCCATTTGTCTCTGCTATACATATAAATACCAAAAGGGTAAGTACCGCTGCCTTTTTAAAAATCAAACGCTGTATCCAGCACACAAATATCTCACAAGAAAATAGGGCCCAAAGGCCGGTGCTTCGTCTGTTAAATGGAGGTAGCACTTTCCCTTTTGTTGCCGAAGAGATCATTCGCGCTGAAACAACAACTTCTTCCAGATTGGGAAGTGAACTGTCTGGCCAAGAAGAGCCTTTTCTTGTGGAGGATGAAGGAAATGCTCATCTCTCTGGAGTGTGATTTGTCACAGATGCAGAAAATGCCAGTGGGGATTGAAGTTGCCAGTCCCAAACGCATTTCCTTGGCTGGCTGATTTTGCCTGGGCTTGTTTTATTAAAACAAAGACCATATCAAAACTCTCTAGTAAGATGTTCCCTACAAGCAATCTTCTCAGCATAACACTTTTGCTCTTTGCTAATCATATTTTCTGGAGGCTTTGGGAAACTGATTTGCAAATAATCCTTTAAAGACAATTTTTGTAAAAGCACAAAGTTTCTAAAGAAGTGGTAACACATTAAGCCATTATCAGCCATCAACGCCTCCTATGGATGTATATTTAAGTGTCTGGTTAGCTATATCCTGAGATGAAACGGAGGGTGGGTAAATGTCTGGGGAAGAGAGAAAAGAGGAAAGGTCTAGAACAGGGATCAGCACACTCCGCCGCCTGTTTTTGTCCAACCTGAGAGCTAAGAATGCTTTTTACAGATGAACATATTGATTTGAAGATGAGAACACCAGCGAATGTTACCCCTCCCCCAACAAAAATGCCATTATCCTCATTAGTAGACATGAACTCCAAAAAACTGTCCTCATTATTATCACATTTTGGATTTCATCAATAAAACATTTGTGGAAATTGGTTTTTACTCTTGTTTATAGGTATCTACAAATAGCCTTGAATTTGCCTCTTGGATTGTAAAGCCTAAAATATTTATTATTTGGCCCTTTAGAGAAAAATTTTGCCGAACTCTGTTCTAGAACACAAGCCCTAGAGGGGAATATAGACTTCATGTGGAGCGACATGGTATTGGGTAATGGGCAAAAAAGGTAACTTTTAAAAGGACAGATAAGCGGCTTGGGGAGAGAAAGACTTAAAAGATGGATGAGTGTCCTTCTCGTTTGTAAAAGGGGAATAATAGGTCCCCTCCAGCCTCCAGGGCTGATGTGAGAACAAATCTGATGAAGTCTTCAGAGATGCACACTCGAAAGTGGCATCAGGCTAGCGACACACATTGCTCTGTAAAGAAAGGGAAGGGACACAGATTATGCCATCCCAAAATATGCCTCTTTGGTATAAGAATTATCTTGAACTGGTTATTTTAAGAAATAGCAGACAGAGGAGAAGCTCTGAAAACCTACCCTTTGGAAAGAGAAATTTACATTTATAAGGGAAAATCTCCATTTGTAAGGGTGCCTCCCTCTCTGTACCTGGAAGAGAAGGATGATGGTAAGTCTCTAGAAACCCTCATCAATGAAAAAGGCATCCACTTAAACCATCATAACAAAACTTACCCTTGTTTACTGTGCTTTTCCTGGCCACCCCCCAGTGACAGCCCCCTTCTCCCCACCATCTTTGTTTTGTCTTTAGCTGAAGATTGTGTTTCCAGTGGTGGCTTGAGCCATTTGGGGGAGTTACTCAGTTTTCCGTGGTCTTTCCCATGTATACAACAGGTATACATGTAAATTAAACTTCTGTTTGCTTTTCTCCTATTAATCTTTTTATTACAGGGAGGAATCTCAGCCAAGAAACTAGAAAGGTAAAAAGAAAATTATTTTTCCTCCCCTACCAAAGGAAGAGTACTGAGATGTGTGCATGGCAGAGAATCTTTGTGAGAAGGTCTGAGTGATGTGGGAAACAAAAGCAGAAGAAAATTATTAAATTTCCTTACTACCTACAGCCCACTCACAAGTCCTTGAAACAGCGAGAGTGATATTCCTCTAGGGACTCAACTGCCTCGATGTTAATACTTTGCTAAGGGCAAAAGGCAGTCCCAGCCTGAGCCCCCGCTCCCCCCCCCCCCAGGATCCTGTAAGTCTACTTTAACATATAAAAATTCCTTTGGAAACTTCCTTTATCTCCAACCCCCCCACCCAAGATACTTTTTGGCAATCATGCCCCAAGCATATGGCCCACCGATATACATCTGAAGGGTCTCATGACTTAGGTTTTAGTAGATGGTAATAAATGACCTTCCCCCAACAACAGCTAGCCCCCTCAAGGTCCTGGAAACCTTGCTTCCGAAATTCCTTAGAGACTTACGCTATCCCTGACCCCCTCCCAACTTGAAAGTATATAATGGACCACTCCTCATGACCCCGGTGCAGCTCTTTCTGCCCACGGGTCCTGTCCCCATGCTTTAATAAACCACCACTTGGCACCAAAGACGTCTCAAGAATTCTTTCTTGGGGGGCGCCTGGGTGGCACAGCGGTTAGGCGTCTGCCTTCGGCTCAGGGCGTGATCCCGGCGTTATGGGATCGAGCCCCACATCAGGCTCCTCCGCTATGAGCCTGCTTCTTCCTCTCCCACTCCCCCCGCTTGTGTTCCCTCTCTCGCTGGCTGTCTCTCTCTCTGTCAAATAAATAAATAAATAAAATCTTTAAAAAAAAAAAGAATTCTTTCTTGGTCGTCGGCTCTGGGCTTCACCCCACCTCACCTCACCGATATCCCACAACCTCATCATGAGGACATCCTATATAAATGCAGGGACCCTGGGATAAAGTACAGTTAGAAGTACATGAGAATAAGCAGGCAGAGCGGAAGTGAGCAGGACAAGATGATGCCAAAGGTGAGCTTAGGGCAGATAACGTATACTTAGTACAGGTGTGCTGTAATGCAGCACAGGCTTTCTGGCAGTCACTGCAAACAGAGTTACTGGAATTTTCTGCAGTACCTAAAAGATTTTTAAAAGAAGTACAGATACTTGGCCTCAAAGACCCAAAAGATATTTCTCCACCGAGTAGCTTGGTGAACCGTCTCCTTGAAACCTTGCTTCGGTTATACAACAAGCTCCACAAATCTGTTTCCTAAAACATCCCTCAGCATTGGCTCATAGCATTTCCCCAAGTATGGTAAGATGAGGACAACTGTTTGCAAGGCCACACTGAGGTCAGAGTAAGAACACAGCTTTTGGATGGCCTTGCTTATTTATGGGTTAGATGAGTAGTAAAGTAGTTATAAGAAAGTAGACAAATAAAACATGTATTTTGAAATATAGGACTATGCTTTTCAATTCTGGAGTCACTGTTTCATCTAGAGGCAGTCATAGCTTTGAGATGAGTAAGACTGTCAGAACTAGGATGAAAAGAAGCAAAGAAGTGTTAATTTTCAGTTGTGACTATAAAGCCAACTCTTGAAACTACTGAAATTGTCTTGAAGCCAGGATGTCAAGTGCATTAGCCATGCATGGAAGAAAAGTGTTTTCTAAATCTGAACCTCCTTCGAAGTATCAGGCAAAGATAAGACGAGGTCACTACCTGGCCATGGGTCTCAATGCTGGCTCACTCTGGGATCCACCTGGGGAGTTTTGACAAACTAGCTGTGCTGGGGATCTCTCCCAGACACTCGGATTCAATTGCTCTGCATCCATATTTGATTCAAAAGTACAACCAGCACCTGGGTGGCTCATTTGGTTAATTTCAGCTCAGGTCATGTCTCTGGGTCGTGAGATTGAGCCCCACATCAGGCTTCACACTTGGCGCAGAGTCTGCTTGAGATTCTCTCTCCCTCTGCCCCTCCCCCCACTAGCACATATGCGTGTGCTCTCTTACATAAATAAATAAATAAAATCTTTATTTTTTTTTTTAAAGATTTTATTTATTTATTCGACAGAGATAGAGACAGCCAGTGAGAGAGGGAACACAAGTAGGGGGAGTGGGAGAGGAAGAAGCAGGCTCATAGCGGAGGAGCCTGGTGTGGGGCTCGATCCCATAACGCCAGGATCACGCCCTGAGCCGAAGGCAGACGCTTAACCGCTGTGCCACCCAGGTGCCCCTAAATAAATACAATCTTTAAAAAAATAAAAATAAAAGCAATAAAACCCCAGCAGCTTCAGGGAAAGAACTTTGCCTCCCCCTCAAATGCCTACATTTACACTGGAAATGAGAGCCTGTACCAGGATGAGAGCTATTCACAGAGATTCCTCTTTACCTAAAAAAATTGTATCTGTATAATAGGGCAACCTTTGTTTTCCAAATATCTCCTCTTATCTTTCTGCTAATGGTCTTCCTCCCTTTGTATCCTCAGACCTCCTATGCCTCTCCTTAGCTCATATAAGCCTCATGTTGCCTAATGTCTTTAGAATTTCATGTCTGTGTGGGTTTCCCATAAGTATAAAACTAAATTTGATTTTCTCCTGTTAATGTCTCGTTAATGTGATCCTTAGAGCAGCTGGAAGGATCTCGAAGGGCAGAGAAAATTTCTTCCTCCCCAGTACTGCCTACCACTCTACAGGAGGGAGAATGTCTTGCAGAATACGCCCAGGCAGTGGGGCAGAGATGGTTGAGGGATGTTTACGCAGGCAGAAGACTGAGTATAGTGCTCCCAGTGCCCACAGCTAGCTCTTGGCTTACAGGAAATCCTGATGCTCCCTCATTTGCCAGGGGAGTGGTGGCAAAAGGCTAAACTGATTGGATCAAGGGAGTCAGGGGCCTGGAGGGCACAGAATGGGTGGATATTATGCCTGGAGTTCAGGACCAGGACCAAGGACATCAGCAATGAACACACAGTGGGTAAAACTGGAGATGGCAGGTATGCGACACATTACCATGGGCCAGGAAGGTTACAGAGGACAGCCTGCAGCCCAGACACCTCTCCCCATCACCACTGTACAACGCCAGCTCCCACTTGCTCCTAGGAGCTCTTCAAGGGGGGAAGCAGGAGAGGAAGATCCTTTGAGGAAAAAGAACAGCCCTTACAGAGAATAGCCTGTGTCATCATGATTTAACTGAGCAACTGACTGCGGAGAAATGGAGTTTTAAATTGAAAGAAACTGAATTCCCTTGAGATGACAAGATTAGTTTTCTTTCTCATCATCAGTGAAAATGGGGGCTAAAGATCAAGTTGAATTCAAATACAGAAAAACAAAGTCAACGTTTTCCACATCTGACTTGCAAGTACAATTTAAAACCTGCTACAGGTTTTGGAGTACTTAGAAGAATGAATGGACTCTAAGACACGAATAGAAAACAAGGAGGAGAAAAGAACAAAGGAGTCACATAAGAAAAACAACTTTTCTGGAAAGTAATTCGGCAAAATGTCTCATGAATCTTAACAGTGTACAAGTCTTAGACACAGAAATTCCATGCCCACGAATTTATCTTAGAGAATAATAATGATTTCTGCCTCTGAGAATGTTGGATTGTGTGATTTGGACAACTTTCCAGCTGAAAACAATGAAAGAAACGAATTAAATTTTTTTAAATCTTAATAAAACCATTAAAGATGAACAAAATATAAACTATTGAGTTGAGATCTGGCTACGATTGGAATAAAGGGAATCCCAGCACTAGGTTTGCTTCTGCCCAGAGTTATGTACCAGTGGTGTGGGGGGGGGGCTGCCTTTATGGCAACCTCAAAAGACCAGGAAGCTACAAGTTAGACTTAGGGCCCACCATGACCGGCAACATGATAAAACACCTTCCATTTTTGGCTAGGAAAATGAAAGGCTGACCTAAGAGTAACAGTCTACTGGAAATCAACCTGCCCTTCCACAGGATACAAGTCCACTTCATTTCATTTGAGTAGCCCAGGGAACTTCAACTCTTAAATTCTGGTTAAAGGGATCAGGGTTACTGGTACTCCCATGCTCCTGACAGAAGTAAACAAAAATTCTGCCTAGAGGCAGATAATATCATCCTAGGTTTCAAATTCTTTTAGTAAGTAATTTTTCAAATACACTCTCCAACACATAATCAAAGATAATCAGAAGCATCAGAGTCAAGATGTCAAAAGACCCATAGAAAAAGAGACAACAGAAGGGTTTTAAGCAAGATTGAAAATTTCAGCGGGAAACTGGAGCTATATAAAAAGTGAAACAGCAGGTTTTAAAAAAGAGAAAATCTAGAATTGAAAAGTTAAGTAACTAAAATTAAGAGCTCAATGGATAGTTTAATAACAGATTAGACACACAGGCAGAAAGCATTATTAACGTGGAAGATAGGTCAGAAGAAACTTTCAAGAACAAAGCCCAGAGAGACAAAAAGGTGAAAAATACATAAAAGAGGGTAGGTTATATAGAGAATACGGTAAGGTCTGACATGGGTTTGTGAGATTCTGGGAGAGAAGGAAAAAGGGCAGAGGCAATATTTGACGAGGTAATGGCTGAGAATGTCCCAGAACTGAGGAAAGACATCAATGTACAGATTTGAGAAGCTCAACAAATCTCAAGCAGAATACATAAAAAGAAATCCACACCTAGACACGTCACTCTGGGAAAAAAACCAAAAAACCCCAGAGACATAATCTTATAAAAGCCGGATGGGGAAAGAAAAAGAACTAATCAAAGATTCTTAAAAGTTTTTGTGTAAGAAATTTAATCAAAACATTATTTGTCATAGAGAAAAACTAATAACCCGAATTTCCACCAACTGAGATACAGTTAAATATATTCTGGCATATCCCCAAGATAAAATGTATGGTGCTATTAAAATATCATTTAAAAAAATACTGAATGATGTAGGAAAAGTTTTATTTAAATATATAATACCAGCAACCATCGTTCTCAATTTCGAACTGGTGCAGGACCCATTTGAGCTAGTACTTGTTTTGTATATATCACATTCTAATTCTATTTTTAAGTATGTTGGACTTTATGCACTGAAAGACAGGTAAGAGATGGCTTTATAGTCACACATGGTATTAAGTGAGCGGGGTGAGTATAGCTGAGAAAGCCACATATTCTTTTTCAGATGCTTCTGTAGAGAACCTACCAAGCTTTTGCTCTACACTTCTTTTTCTGTTTTCCCAGAAGACCCATGAGACAGGATGTGTTTCTTTCTCCTCCAAAATTCTCCCAGGAGTTTGGCATTTCCCCATCCCCTCTTGGGTCTGGCATATAACAAGCTGAGATGACAGAAAAGGGTTTTTTTTTTCCTAGCACAACTCAAGGAGAAAAAGAAATACTCTTTTACTATAATAAGATATATTAATTCGTATAACATATTATTATCAGATTGACATTAAGATCCTTTCTCATGGTCTTATAGATGCTTGGCCAAGAAGCTTATGAAGGACAATCTCCTTCAATCACCTTCTCAACCCACACAGGTCTAATAGCTTCTGGAATTCCACTCTGGAGTTAAATCAACAAAGGATTAGGTGCCCAGAAGGACTGACAAGTCTGGTCAAGAAGACTTGCGGGAACTCACGGGAATAACAGCAAGACATGAAACACGAACTGTACCATCCCTGCCCTCCTGGAAATAACGGCATGAGGATGGAATTAAACATGGAGGTCACATGGTTATGAGAGGCCAGAGGCTACTAAGGGATTTCACCCAGAACTCCCAGGAGCTCAAAAGCAAAGCCACTTCTCACACACCCTCACATTCACTCCCTGGCTCAGAGAAAGAAACTGCCAATGTTGTCAGTTACTTCCTTAGAAGGCTGATTAGTTGATAATTACAAGGAGATGTAACATATGTCATTAAGCGATCCTCTACAGGAACCGGACTTTGGCTGCCTTTCTCTTAATGACTTCATTCCTTTCTAACAGTGTCTACTGTAAGGGAGAGGAGACAGGTCACTGAGTCTAAGCACAAGTAGACCAGTTGGCTCTTCCTCAGAACGTCCTCCAATGCCCTGAATGCTTTCTCTCCTTTGCTTCCAAGTGCAGAGACTTTCCAAAGGTCATGACCATGCTCAATTTCAAGGGATCCCCAATATCTGTCTGATGAATTCCAAACTTCTAGGCAATACACATTCAAGGCTCACTGAGATCTGGCCCTTCCTTTAGCTTTCCAAATTTCCTTTCTAGAATCCCCTCCCTCTCTGAATCCTTTGCTCCTCACTCAAAGACCAAGATTATTTGTGCTTCATCCCCTGTGTTTAGAGCGTCCCCTGCTATCTCCTATTCAATTCCTTATATTTTATGGGGTTACCCTCAGCCCAGCTGCCTCCACGAATCCTTTGACTAGCTCAGCGCAGTAGTGCTCAACGTCTAGAGAACGTGTTGTCTGTCGCACTCCTTTGGCAAGTGTGTTCTTCTGCTTTTCATTGTCCTGTGTCTCCCCACCCCTTACCTCCAGGCCCCAGGGGTGGGGAAATGGCCATATTGCTCTTTTCCCAGTCATGGGCATTCGGCAGTGGGAGAGCTTGGGCAGCACAAATCAGCAGCAGAGCATACTTCTGCCTTTAATAGATATGACGACTGCACTGCCTCTCCACCATCCACACTCATCAAATTGGGTCCAAAAGAGCAGAATAATTCTGTCACTGGGAGATTTGAGAAGAGGCCAGGAGGGAACAAGCTACTGAGAACAGCTTTGACTCATGATGCATTGGGAGCAGCTGGGGGGGAGGAGGGAGCTTGGCAGAAGGAAGCCGGGCAGATCAGGCATGAGGCTGGCCTTTTGTACAGGGCTGGGTTATGCCTGGCAGCCCTGCCAGGTTCAGAGTTTGGAAGACAAAGCTCCAAATATTTTCCAGCAAAGAGATCAGAAAATCCAAGTTAAGTCAGAGTCAAATCCAGACCCAAAGAGTCAGAGTGAAAATCAGATCAGAGGCATGTTTACATAGGACTGACTGGGCCGCTGTGATTTCACCTGGTTTTTATCGCTCAGGGGTACATCTCCCCATGTGCCCAGTATGAGTAGGCTCTGATGCCCGGCTTGAGGGGCAGGGATTGCTGGGCCATTACATTCACAGTTTTGCCACCAACCCCATCATAGTTCAGTTGTATTGAGTGCTTGGTAAGTCCTAGGCACTGTTCTAAGCATTTCTATACATTATTTCACTTAATCCTTTCACTTAATCCAATTTATGAGGAGGTACTATTAATATCCCCAACTGAAAGATGGGAACACTGAGGCACAAAGGAGGTAAATCCTTTTCTCAGCAGCAAATCACCAGTAAGTATGTAGCCAAGACCCGAACCCAGGCTCTCCCAGACAAAGCCCATGGAGGTTTCTCTGCCCCCCACCTTCCCCACCAGTATGTGTCACCTTTGGGTGGGTCCTCATGCTGGCCTCAGGGAGAATCACACTATTGGGAGTGGTCCACAGTACCTACATGGGTCTGGTCCTCCCTTGTCACATGCAATCCTTCAGGCAGATTCTTCCTGTTCTAGAATCCAGTACTTGTCTCCAGAGAATGTGTATCTTCCCAGCTCTGGTAGCCTCCATTCCTCCTGCTTCAGCTGGACCCACTGCCTCCTGTTCTTTCTCTGAGACACTAGCCCTGCTGAGAGTCACAGCCTGTGCCTTGAGTCTGTGCGGCCAAGGCCCTGGGGAGTGAGGTGTCCCTAATACCACTCTCAGGTTTGATCATTTACTAGGAAGATTCACAGGACTCAGTATAAGGTCTTACTCATGTACTATGATGGCTATGATTTATTACAGCAAAAGGACAGAAGGAAGTCAGCATAGGGAAGGGGCACAGAACAAAGTTGGAGAAACCAAGCACAAGCTTTCAAGATCCTCTCCCACTGGAGTCAGATAGGATGTCCCCCAGCAAAGAGCTGAGACAACACATGTGAAATGCTGTCTATCAGGAAGGCTCATCAGAGACTCAGTACCTAGGGTTTTTATTGATTATGGGGGTACCTTCTGCCTAGCATGTACCAAAATTCCAGTCTCTCAGAAGGAAGGCAGGTGCACAGCATAAACCCCATTGTACAATTTGGGTGAAGGGAGCCGCTCTCATCAGAAGTCCAAGATGCCAGCCAAGGGTCCACCTTGTCAGTGGGCCTTTTAAAGAATAAATCTTTAAGCCTGATATATTCACTGTTTTTTGCACGTAGTCCAAATAGACAATATACACCCCAACAGAGTCCCCTCTCCTTTCCATTTGTGCCAGATTCCACACTTCCAAACATGCCCATTTTATTAGAGTCTCATGTTAACCCCGTACAGGAGGCAAGCAGGAATCAGTCCCTTCACAGAGCAGCAGGTCAAGGCTGAGGGAATTCTTGACTCTAAGTCACCAAGAAAATGATGGGGAAAGTTGAACCCTAAAACCAGCCAGTCTCCTTCACCTTGACAAAGGAAGGCTGGCTGCCATGGCCATAGCACAGGGTGGAACCCAGAGAAGCCATGTGCACAAAGGCATAAGAAAAGGCTGTTGTTGCTGATGTCATCTGGGGGTAGAGTGAGACAGGGATGTGTCTCCACCACTCAAGAAAACAAAAAGAGAAGCAGAACTCCCGGTTTCCATGAACTTCTGACTCTTCCACGTTCCTCCCCATTAAACCAATTCACAGAATACCAGCACTAGCAGTGTCCTTAAGAAATCACTGTGTACAACTCATTTCTTTCTTTGAAAAAGAGGGAAAACAATTAGCTTCAGCCCCTATTGCATATGGCTAATAACCTATTGTTTAGAAAAGACTCAAGAATGGGTAATGAAAGCCATTATGTGAGATAGCTTTTATTGTGCTTCCTTTATCGTTAGAAAATTGCCTTCATTATCAGTGAAAACAGTGATGGTGCCTCCTTCCTCAGCTTGGGTTTCTCTCCTGCTGTAGGCTCAGGCCAGGGACCCCGTTCTAAGTTTGAGACAGAATTCAAGAAAAAGAAAAAGAAAATAAAACTCTCAGCTCTTCTATTGTTCAAGGGCAGGCAAAGGTACCCCAATGTGGACAAGTGGACCCATGAGAGGGTTTCTGAGGGAAGGATAATGGCCCGACCATGAGTAGGGAGAGTGCCCCATCCAGCAGTGCCATGGCTGATTCTTTCTGGGTTTGAGTTTCTTTACCCCTACAGTGGGGAGACGATGGGGAACAGCTACCATTGATGGACTGCTTCCTCTAGGGCAGGCGTGAGACCATGACCTTGACATTTATCTGTCATTCCATCTGATTCTCACAGCAATGCTTTTAGATTAGTAGTACCTGCTTTCGAGAGTTGGGAACACTGAAGTTCAGAGAATGTGGGTGCTCGCTCTAATGCAGCAGAGAAGCTACCATCCTGGGTCTCCCTGACTCTCAACCCAGTGATGGTGTAGGCTGTCTGCACTCAGAAAATCTGCTCTAAGCACAAGTTACAGGGAGACCCAAGGAAACCTGCCTGTCTCCTCTTGAGCTCTGGGCATGAAAAAAGCATCCCCTGGAAATTCATAACTTGCCCCTAAGTGGGTGTGAGATTTTAATTTACGTTGGCTGCAGGGTCAGGAAACACCACGCCTAGAGATTTACATGAAACACAGCCCCCAGGTGATGACACCCAGGAGGGACTGGCAAAGGCAGATGCAAAACCTCCCCATGTAGCATTGGGGTGTCAACTACACTTCAATTAAAAAACCAAAACAAACGGGGGGGCCTGGGTGGCTCAGTCATTAAGCGTCTGCCTTCGGCTCAGGGCGTGATCCCAGAGTTCTGGGATCGAGCCCCACATCAGGCTCTTCCACTATGAGCCTGCTTCTTCCTCTCCCACTCCCCCTGCCTGTGTTCCCTCTCTCGCTGGCTGTCTCTCTCTCGGTCAAATGAATAAATAAAATCTTAAAAAAATTAAAAAAAAAACACAAAGAATGGAGAGATCCACATTCGACTCAGAATCCCATCTAAAATTACAAACATACGAGGGAACAATCCACCGTAAGTGAGAGTCAGCAAATACAACAGAATTAGGACCCCCAAGAACTTGCGGTAACAGAACTATCAGAGCTCATAAAATAAAAAAATGTTCAAAATGGGAAGAGACCTTAAAAACCGGGCTCAAAACCCTAAGTATGAGACCCTATGAAAAATAAACAAGCAGATGTGAAAAATAACAACGCAAAACTTCTGGAAATGACAACTATAGACTTTGGCATTTAAAACACAGCAGGCAAGTCAAATAATACATTAGGCATAGCTGAAGAGCAAAATGGAGTGAGCAAAGGCATAGATGGATGAAACTGCCCTTAGTGCATATAAAGGGATGGAAAATAGGCAAGAGAGATGAAGAGACATGAAAGCTGGATCCTGCCATGCGAACATGGGCCAGCAAGGTCTTCGAGCCTGGGCAATTTCTCCCTGTTGTGAAGAGCGGAAATTACTAAATGTTTTATATTTGAATAAAGCTTTATAATTGATAAATAAAGCTTTCAAGGTAAATGCATAAAATTCATCTGATCCATAAAGAATCCATGTAATGGAGACGCGTGTACTTAATTACCTGTCTTACGGATGGACAAATGGAGGCGCAGAGACATTTAAGGGACCTGCACAAGATCAAACAGCTCATTGACGATGACACTGAAAGTCAAAGGGAATCTTCCGAATCCGAGAGCCTTCCATTACTACTACATCCCCCCTTGATGAATATTTTTAGCAGAAGAGAGATGCTGTCTTGGTGCGTTTGGGCCGCTATAACAAAATACCTAAGATGGCTTACGAACAACAGAAATGTATTTTCTCACACTTCTGAAGGATGGAAGTCTGAAATCAGAATGCATGGTGGGGGGCGGGGGCGCCTGGGTGGCACAGCGGTTAAGCGTCTGCCTTCGGCTCAGGGCGTGATCCCGGCGTTATGGGATCGAGCCCCACATCGGGCTCCTCCGCTATGAGCCTGCCTCTTCATCTCCCACTCCCCCTGCTTGTGTTCCCTCTCTCGCTGGCTGTCTCTATCTCTGTCGGATAAATAAATAAAATCTTAAAAAAAAAAAAAAAAAAGAATGCATAGTGGGGTGAGGGCCCTCTCCTGGGTTGCAAACTTCTTTGTAGCCTCACAAGGAGGAAGGAGCAAAGGAGCTCTCTCAGACCTCTTTTACAAGGTCATTAACCTCAGCCATGGGGGTTCTGTCTTTATACTTAATCACCTCCCAAAGGTCCCACCTCCTAATACCATCATATTGGACATGAGGATTTCAGCGTATGAATTTGGGCTGATGGGGGGTGGGGCGTGGGGGACACACGGATTCAGACCATCGCAGATGCCAACTGGGATGCTAATGGAGTAAACTTGGCAAAATTAACCGAGTCTCCACAGTGTTAACTCAAGGACAGCCCCAAGCCGGAACCACGAAGCAACTTCCCTTCCTTGGCAGTGGGGAGAGAACCCTCTTCCTGCTTAGGCAGAAATAGCTTACAGCTGCAGAGGATAAAAGACAGGACAGGCTGGGCTTGCACAAAAGGGGAACCACTGGCTATACCCAGCTCTCCGAATGAACTCTTGCCACTCCGGACTTCATCATTTTTGGTGGGAGGGAGATAATGCATCATTCATCTCCTTCCTATGTTAAACTGGATGGGAACTATGCTAGGGTCATTTTCACAGGCAGGGCACAAAAAAATGAGCAACATTGCCAACCATGGGCCGAAACCATAACTCAACCATGGTCACTGAAACTCTCTGACCAAAGGACAAGGAAAAATGACATTCTTTTGGAGCGTGGGCTCTCTTTTTAAAAGGGCAAGCATTTTCTCCCCCTGGAGACAGTGAAACAAACTGCTCAGACATCTCGTTCTTGAAAACCCCTCCCACCCCAAACAGGCTTGATTTCTCTATTCTGATAGCTCAAATTTATAAGTTATTGGGATTCAACACATCTGCCAGGTGGGATCTTAAATCTGATGAGGCTCTGGATTCATTAACCTTGGCAGAAGGAGCCTGGGTAAATCTGCTTGCAAAATACCTGCTGTATATTTTAATTCTCAAAAGGGCAAGGGAAGTAGAATGCAGATCTCTGTATCCTGCTCCAGCGACATCCTTGACAATGTCAATAACCTTCTCAAGATTATCATTAGCTTTTATTAAAGAAGAGTGGCTTCTCCCAGAGACACAGCGCAATCAACAGCAAAGGGAGGTCTGTGGACTCCAGGCAAGCCTCGTTCTTCACTTTTCTCTTAGGCATTGACGGCTTTCCACCTTACACTGGACTGATTCACCTACGTGATCTCGTTCTCCGGCTCTAAAAATGTGCCCATGTTTGAGTCCCCTTGTGTATCATCAACAGCAATTAACGCAATGTCTTTCATTTAGCAAGTACTCTCTAAATTCTTGCTGGGTAGCAAATGGATGCATGGGCCTGATTAGCACATTCTTTTCTTCGGTAACTCTTCGGCTTAAAGAAGTCTTCTCTGAAAAGGGCCTCCATGTGTATTCATAAGAGAGCAGCCATAATTCAGAAAGAACTGATGTGCAAGTCACCAAATGGTCTTATTGATAATTAGGTTGTCCTTTCCGGTCCTGTTTCGGATTTGCAGCTCAATCACGTTGGGTTCTCAGGAAGAATTCATAGAAAGTCAGAGCTGCACCTCCTCTCTTCTCACATCATCAGGGGGTGGGTAAGAGTAAGCATAGGTCCACATTTCACAGGTAGAAGGGGACTGTGGTTGGGAACTGTGTGCGGCCAGGAGACCCAAGGACCCTCTCGCCTTACCACCTGGTGGCGAGTGGCCACTGGTCCTTTGGCACAACTCTGTCCTGTGACTTCAAGAATCCAGGGCAGGTGAGTGCAGAGTAGGGATTCTAAGCAGGAGAAGTGGACCTAATGATGAAGCGACTGACAGTAATTAGCCCTGGGTTAAGAAAGAAAACGGCCCATTGATGAACACTGTCTTGATGGGCAGTTCAAACTTCCTGTTCCAGTTTGTGAATTACTGTCATGCTCACATGATTGAACAGAACACTTCTACTTTGGGGAAACTGGCCTAGAAATATACCCGAGTAACAAAATACACATTTAAGGCTATTAACTATTGCATTTGTTGGAATACAGAAAAGACTAGAAATAACCAAGTGCCCATAAACAACAGGTCCTTATTAAAACGCTCCACAGGACAGACAGACTCCCATCTGTGTGTACTGCTGTAAGCCCAGCCCCTAGAACTGGCACACAGTAGGTGCTCAATAAAAAGACTGAGGCAGAACTAAATTCCAGTGATCGATGTGTCCTTGGTGAATTCAGTAGAAAAGCAAGTTGCAGATTAGTATGAATGAGGAACTCCCAGTTCGGCACATCGTAAGTGCCATCAAAATATTTGTCGGAAAAAAGTCTCTTGAATGTACTGAATTTTGTAGATGACGTCATGTATGTTTATGAGCACATGCGCGCACACACACACACACACACACTGGTAAATATATAAAGCAAAAGGTCCAGAAGTCTATATACCAAACTGTTTAAAGGAAGGCAGTAAAATAAGGGGCTTATGTAATTCTGACTTATGTAATTCTCAATGGGTTGAATTTTTTACAACACGCATTTTTCTATTTTTATAATTCAAATGACATTTAAAAAAAACTCAGCCTCCGAGAAAAAGGGCAGTCAATCGCCAGGGCCAGTCCCGCGCTGCTTCCTACCACCCCTCTAGTACAACAGGAGGCGAGCAATGAAGGAGAAAGGAGTTTCACGGGCTCAGCTCCCGAGCACTTAGGAGCGAAGAAGAGTGTAGAGACCCTTTACAAAATGAGGGTTAATCTGACAGTGGAGAAGCTATTTCCGCCATTGCATTACCAAAAAAGGGAGGTTGATAAGGGCGATTGATCATTTTATCTCATCACTTCAAGGGACTGGGAAGATCTTTCATTGGCACTGAACGCACTCTCAAGTTTAAAGGCCTTTAAATCAATTTTATTAGGTTAATTGATGATCTCTTCTGTGCACTTGTGCTCTGCAATCTGCCATGTCTTGTCGGGTTGACTGGAGGGCTCAAAGTGGAGTTCTTAGTCTTTCTCATCCCTGCTGAAAACTGGAAGCAGAGGGGATGGAGTCACCCTCATTGTGTCACTGGCTTTTGGGCTGAAGGTGTGAGAGGCCCCTTCGTCCTTCATGAAGGAGCACGAGGCTTCAAGTAGCATCGGTAAGCTCTGTTTTCTGGGGTGTCAACTGGGCTCATAAAAATGTGTGCAGAAGACACATCCAGTGTTTTTCCTTTTCTACTGAAATATCTTTAACCCTTTTAAATGTTCTAAGTACAGAATTATCAACATTTATTCATGCAGCCACTAAGCCCCGACTC
This sequence comes from Ursus americanus, assembly GCF_024610735.1. Taxonomy (NCBI): domain Eukaryota; kingdom Metazoa; phylum Chordata; class Mammalia; order Carnivora; family Ursidae; genus Ursus; species Ursus americanus. Next base: position 13,868,748 of record NC_142128.1, on the reverse strand, counting down.
TGTACCGTCACCGTGTCTACTGGTTTCCTACGGCTGCCACGAGCTGGGAGGCTTATCTCAGTAATGCATGCTTGTAGGATTCTATAGGCCAGAATTCCAAAATCAAGACATAGGAAGGCTGCACCCCGTCCGAGGGCTCCAGGGGAGAATCTGCCTTTGCCCCTTCCGGCCTTCAGGGGCCCCAGGCGTACCTTGTCCTGTGGTTCCACAGCTCCAATCCTGGCCCTTTCCTCTGTCTTCTCCTCTTCTGTCTCTTTTAAGGACACCTGCCATCCAACCTAGGGCCCACCCAGATAATCCAGGATGGTCTCATCTAGAAATCCCAAACCAATCACATCTGCAAAGAACCCCCTGCCTTTCCACACAAGGTCACCATCACAGGTCCCAGGGGTCCTATCTTTTTTTTGGGGGGGGGGCTGCCATTCAGTCTATCACCCTGGTACCAGGCACTGAGGACCAAAGATACATAAGCCACAGTTCTCCCCATTGAAGAGTTCGTAGTTTGTTACCTGTAATTAAATAGCTGGGATACAACGTAATCTGAAATATAAAAGGTGTATGGAAACCACCCTCCTACAGGTGAGACACTGATGGTCTCTATAAAGGAGGAGAGGTCGGGCTGAGCCTTAAAGAACAAATACGTAATCGCCAGGCAGAGATGCAGTGAAATGCGAATGGCCATCCCAGGCGGCAGAAAGATTCTGGACTCACGGAGGAAGGAGGGAGGTGTGAATGGGCATGGTGTGTTCAAGGCATGCAAAGTAAGCCAAGGAGACAGGAGCAGAGACTCCTTGTGTGGGTTCCTCAGAGGAGGAGGGACCCGAAGATGGGGCTGACCACGCGGGGTCAGGATGTGAAGGATCTTGTTCTTCCAAATTCACATCTTGCCAACCGTTTGCCACTACTCAACCCTTTAAGGGCAGACTGAAAATAACTTCAAGCTTCTCTGTATCTGTGCACTCCCCATTTATACAAGGAGCTCCTCGAGGCTGAAGGCCCGTCTTCTTTGCTCCCACCTGAGCAGTGACCAGTGTCCAGGCCATGGCAGTGTCCAGGGCTTGGGTCTCTGAGCCAAGCTGCCTGGGAAAAGGGTGAGGCCCAGATGTAGGAGCCTCCCCAAAGCAGAGAACTGGATGCAATCCGAAACCCGGGTGAGCACATCTACTAATGATGGCTAGCCCTCCTCGGTTATCTCTGGGAAAAGGAGTTCAGGGAGAAGGCAGGGCCCAAAGCTGGATAAACAGTCTCCCCTGCTATGCACTGTCACCGATGCGTGCTCTTTCACCTTTGATAGCTGAATGCCCAAATAGACTGATTGTTAAGACAGTCAGTTGAGTCATAAAATGAGCTGTTAAACTGAAATCATTGATTTTTATTACTAAACAAGGCCTGATAATAGCCTGGCTAGGGCATAATATAGACACGGCTTCAGTATTATGGGACACAGAGTCAAAAATTCCAACTGCTGGAAATTAAATGCATTTATTCCTACAAATTAAATTGCCTCGGGGAAATCCGTCTCAGGTGCAGAAGTACCTAATGTTTACCAACTAACATTCCAATTGCTAAGTAACCCTGTTGGGTCTTGACACTTGGCCCAGAAATGACATCTGTCTTCCTAATAAGCCGGTAAAATGAAATCATGGCCGCGTGACCAAGGGTTTCACGCCCACCACTCTTCCTAACACAGAAGCTTGATGCAAACTCTAGAGACAAAGCCAGCGTGGTCATTAGCAGGCCATATGCTGGAAGGAAGGCCCACAGAGTGGATGACTTATTGTTTGTACGATCATCTGTTAACAGCAGAACTTCAGGGGCCCCAAACAGGATTTTTGCTCACTTCTACTTCATAGGTAAAAACACCCGAACAGACATTAAAGGGAACGTACTGGATTTTACTCAACTGCCCTTCTATCCCATACAGATATGATTGGTGTTTTCACCTGTCAGGGCGGATGATCCTGGGCAACCTTTCCGAACAAAGAGACAGCAGAAGAGTAGCATGAGCTGGATTCAGATGTCAGTTAGCATGTGGCTAGCGGGCCCTCATGCCACCTTCTCATCAGGTGGCAAGATGGATGAAAACGTAGAAGACAATAAAAATTACTAATCATTCTGGAGCTTGGATTCAGGCAACCTACTGTCAGAACCTGGAAGAAATATCTACTAAGTACATGTCAGCAGAGCTGGATAGAGAACCACAACTGTGGCTTCCTCCTGAAATACCACTCTTGCCCTCTAGAAGGATGCTAAGGAAAGAGTGTGGCCCTTCCCCACCATCTTCCCGCTGGCCCAAAGGCTCAGAGATGGAGAGAAACAGACAACAGGGCACCCTGTCACCCACTATATTGGGTTGTACCATTGTCCCTTAGGAGCCTTAAGCGCCCAGAAAACAGGCTGGAGATACCGCTGGAGGGAATATGATACACGGTATCACAAAAGTGTAATTCCCCCAAGGAGGGGGTAACACCAGGACTGTGAGTCTTAAATGAATGCAAAGAAATCCGAAACAAACAAGTAAGAGCAAATATACAGCGCCCGAGAAACCCCCAGGGACAGGGTAAAGAAACAATGCCACCGCAGCCCAGCAGAGATGCATGAATAAAACTTCCAGAATTACACCTGTGATCTGTGCACATCCCCTGTCCCACCCTAAGAAAGGAAAATGGGCTCTGACAGCCAACTCAAGCCTAAGGTAATCAATCACCTTGCCCAGCATTTCTCCTGAGGATGAGAGTCTGTGGAAAAACATTGCAATGCTAGGGGAAGAGGATATCTTGCTGAGGCCTCCAAGAAAGAGTAAAGCTCTGAAATTATTTGCTACAGAAACAAGAAATTAAAAAAAAAATTGTCATCATCCGCTGCAAGAGATAAGAATATACAGTCTCATGATCTTCCCTAATTTATTTTCTAAGACATTATACTTCATATTTATTTTATGGATTCTGGAAGAGAAGATGGACATGTTTTTGTTTCCCTCCAGCTTAATAAATTCATGAGCTAGTCACTTATATTACTAACTCGTGCTGGTCCCTGTCTTAATTCCTTGGCTTTGCTTCCACGTGAGGACTTGGAGGCCATGCGATGCAGAGAAGTTCCTTTAGAAAATTCAGATTTTTTTATTGAGAACTATATTTCCAACTGCCTTGGTCTGAGTGTTGGGTAAAAGAGAAATTTGAGCATTGACGACTCTTCTCCCTGGCATGAGGTTATGGGTGGAAATGGGGGTGCACGCCATGTCTAGGCTGGCTCCAAAGATAAGGAGCTTAGTACAATCTGGGCCAAAAGGGGGAGACACAGGAGCCAAAAGGAGGAGGAGACACAGCGACCCTACTAAGGCAACGTGGTTTTTACTGGGAGAAGGACAGAAACTTTAAGCAGGTGTAGCAAGAGACAGCTTCTCTTCCGTGTATTTTTTCACTCCATTTTTCTCTCCACTCGGGAGAAGCAAGCTTTGGTGAACTACAGACACGGCTGAACCAGCAGGAAAGGCAAGGAGCAGGCTCCTCGGGGCTGGCTCTAGAGCTTCAAGCTCTGCAGAAGAGAGCCCCCAAGGCTCATCAGAGAGGGAACCAGTTAGCAAAATAGGGATGAAGACCCCGTAAGGGGGGCTGGCAGCCCCTTGTGCATGTACACCTGGGCATACGATCTAGCTGAAGCGAACATGGAAATTGACAATTAATCCAGATTCGGTCCTTTAGATTCAAGCATGTCGGGAGACACTGTCTGACCTGTGCTGTTGAACTTGGAAAGTGGTGACATCATCAACATAGTTAGACATAAGCAAGTTTAAGAGAAATGCTAATCGAAAAACTCTATGCAGGTGACTTGTCTATATTCTCCCTGAGCGCCAAGCTCACCCTTCTAAACCCTGCCCTGGGATTCTGGGGCAGGAAGTCCCCAAATGACATTTTCCAGACCCCTTTGCCTGATTATATTCTGATTAGATTTCTGATTAGGTTCTGATTAAATTAGATTCTACAGATTATATGTGCCATCAAATTAGATTCTGCCAATGGGAGGCACTGGCAGGAGGCTTGAAGTCAGGAGTAGGAAACAGGATCCATGCCCTGTCTTCAGCCTGGGTCGACGTGTCTCAAGAAGTAAAGGAAGACAAAAGCTCCAAACTCCTGTGAAAGCCGGAGTTCCTGGCTTCACCTGCACTGAGTGCCCAGGTGACACGAGCACTTGTCATTGATACTCTCTGTTCGAAACTCCCAGCTTGGCTTCTGTGCTCTGCACCAGTCCCTGACCGACCCACTGCCTTTAGGAAATACCCTAGAATTTTGTGAGGTTTAAATGAATTTGGGTATGGAAAGGGCTTAGAGTGGTGTCTGGCAGTAGCAAACTCGAAAAGCCCAAGAGTAAAGTCACATACGACTAGTGGCTATGGAGGCACTGGGTGGCTCAGTCGGTTAGGTGTCTGACTCTTGATTTTTTAACTCAGGTCATGATCTCAGGGTCCTGGCATTGAGCCCTGTGTCGGGCTCCACACTCAGCGGGGAGTCTGCTTGAAGATTCTCTCTCTCTCTCCCTTTCCCTCGGCCACTACTCCCACTTGTGTGCACACATGCTCTCACTCTCTCAAATAACTCTTTAAATCAACAACAAAAACCAGTGGCTATTGTTACTACTACCACCGCATCTGTCACTCCTGCCAACTCACTATCTGGCTCTGCACTATCCAATATGGTAGCCACTAGCCACATGTAACTATTTAAATTTCAATATAAAGTAGTTAAAATAAAATGAAATGAAGAATTCAGTCACTCGAGTCTTCACTGGCTTCATCTGTAGGACCTACTTGGCTCACGTGGCTGCCGTGTTGGATGGCACAGATACGGAGCATTTCCATCATGGCGGAAAGCTCTGTTGGACGATGCTGGTCTAGATTATCGCATGCCTAACAATCAACCAGAGAGCTGGTTAAAAATACAATTCCTGTGCTCCTACAAAAGATGCTGATTTAGAAGGTTTGTGCAATCAATGTTGATCGCAGTGCCCCTCAAGTGCTGCTGTTTCCAGAGCATACTTTAAGAGGAACTCAAGTAGGGAATGGGGTATAACACTCCTCCTAGAAAAGTCTTTAAGAGAAGTGTGTGTGTGTGTGTGTGTGTGTGTGTGTGTGTGTGTGTGTTACCTAGACAAATACAAATGTCATGAATTCACAATTAACCAGAATTCCAGAAATCAAAATTTTAGAGATGACGTCATCTCAAAACAAAACCTCAGTCAATGCAGGAACATATTACTGTGCTGAGGGACAGCAGGGACCCAGGACTTGCCACCTCCTCAGCAGAACTCTGTCATTAGATGACAGTTGACCAGGTAAGGAGGAGAAATAAATAGCCAAGCGTCTTTGCCTGAGTCGCAAACTAATTAATCATTGTTCCTGTTCACCTTGCTAATCACAGAGCTCTTTGTTGAGTACCTGCTTCTCTGTTCATTATCACAATTAATCTTTATTTTTAAACAAAAGTTTGTTTACATTTTATAGGTAATTATAGTTCAAAAGCTTCCCATAGAAAAGCCCAAGCGTCGAACTTAACACTTTTGTAACAACGAGTTCTTGATTGCATAATTAGCTTTGCAAATACTATGGTAAGCATAACTAAAATTCACGGATTATTCATTCCCTCGCTGTGCTGTAACGCATGCACTCAACCTTCCCCTCTTACAGAGGACAGGCGCATCACGTGCCTAATCCACTCCCGAGGGTATTATTCTGTATACTGCTCTGCCCTGCCTTCATGCAAAAAACCAAGTAACAAATGCTTCTTGGAGCCCAGAGCTGGGTAAACGTTTCTCTCATAACGTATGTATACACACTCACCACCGCCAAACAAGACCTCAGTATTCCAGCATCTCCTCTTTGCCCTGGTGACCAGTTGGCTATTTCAATCACAGACGCTTTGTATTTCCACTTTATATATAACTTTACCTTTTATTTCACACTCAATGGGTTTTTTTTTTCACATTTGATCTTATATCATGTGGTTTAGGTGTTCTTTTTTTTTTTTTTTTTTAAGATTTTCTTTATTTGACAGAGATAGAGACAGCCGGCAAGAGAGGGAACACAAGCAAGGGGAGTGGGAGAGGAAGAAGCAGCCTCATAGCGGAGGAGCCGATGGGGGGCTCGATCCCATAACGCCGGGATCACGCCCTGAGTCGAAGGCAGACGCTTAACCGCTGTGCCACCCAGGCGCCCTGTGGTTTAGGTGTTCTATGTCTGTGCTTTTACTGTAAGCCTCCTCACATGTTTTCCATAAATAGGTGATTATAAATTGCCCCATCCAGCCACTCACCCAGCCAAATCATTCTTCCTTGCTGTGGGTGACAGCTACCATTTGGTAACTAAGTTCACCAGGATTTCTTCCTTTCTTTCTTTTCTTTTCTTTTTTTATTTATTTACTTGAGAGAGAGAGAGCACAAGCAGGGAGAGGAGCAGAGGAAGAGGGAGAAGCATCCTGCCCCCCAAAGTGGGGCTCGAGCCCAGGACCCCGGGATCATGACCTGAGCTGAAGGCACGTGCTTAACCGACTGAGCCATCCCCCTTCACTAGGATTTCTAATTCTCCCCTGAAGGTAATGGAATTATAAAGGGAAATAGATTATATTCATTGAGCTAATTGTTTACCTTCTTCCTGCTCTGACCATGCTTCCCCGGGAACTTCCCCACCTCTCCGACCACTGGCTTGGTTGTGTCACTTGCTTGCACCAATGGCATGGGAATGGAGGTGACACAGACCATGCTCAAACAAGATCTTCAAGGGCTTTTGCACCACTTGGCTGTCATTGCTCCTGTCCCCTCTGTAAGAACAGCATGTGCCACATAGGTACTACCCACTGGTCAGGGTCCTCAAAATGAGAAGACACAGGACGGACATTCAATCAACCCACTGCCTGGAGAAAGGTTGCAAGGTTGCCTCGAACCCGTAGAGGCCATGTGACATGAGCAGCAACGACCTCTTGTTGGTGAGGCCATTATGATTCGGAGGTCACCAGTTATGCCGCATAACACAGCATAAGCACGGTTCTTAATTTCACTGTTGCTGATGCAAAAGGCAAGACGGAGCACTGGCCACAACTGAGGGAGCACTCCCAGCTGGGATCAGCTCCCAAGACACCACACCTGACACGAGGTCAGAGACACACGTTGTTACGCTTGCCTAAAACCTTCCCGCAAAGAAAACAGAAGGGTGTGGAACAGAAAGAATTCCGAGACAATGAGGTGATACCAAAGACCGCAGCAGTGAAATCCCAGGGCCCCCAATAATCCCGTGCCCTAGACTGCAGGGAGAGTTTATGAATCATTTTCAGGCTCTCTGCCTATTTTATATGTCTCCTGCAGAGACGCCTTGGGTTTGGCACCCTGGCCTTGATTCCTTAGTCCCCCCCGATTGAAGGGAATTTTGGTAAAACCTTGGTTCAATAATCGTATTTCAAAAGCGAAGAAAAGATGAATAAATAGGGAAGGGGGGAGGTGTGGCGGGGAATGTGTGTGCGCATTTGTGTGTGTGTGTGTGCGCGTGCACGTACATGTAGGCAAGCACTCACGCGTGCCTCCTCACACGTAGGAGATTTAGGGAGAAAATAAAGGTCTCTTCTTATGAAATGCCAAGTTCCTTGTCTCGTGCTTTTTTTGCTGTAGACATTTTAAGATTTTGCTACATTTTTAAGATTCGCTACAGATGGCAAATATTTATTAACAAACCAACGATAAAATGAGCACAGCAAGAAAAGACAGTTAAAAGTTGACACAAGCCTTGAAGTCAAGAGTAAAGTGAGCCTTCAGTGTCAGCCTGGGGAGGACAGGATAATAATCAGGCCAGAAAAGAGGGTGGAAAAGGATCTCTGTGCAGTTGCAACTTTGAAATCTGCAGCCAGAGAGCTCCTTTCAATTACATACCGGGAAACCTAACGGCGTTCTCAGGGGGCTGCTCGCATAACCAGGAGTAAAACACTAGACTAGTTCTTCCCACTTAAACGGTGGTGGTACGTGATGATTTTGTCCTAATTTTTCTCTTCTATGGGTTTGCATTGCCTAATGACCTATGTGATGGGTTTTTGTAGGATTTTTATATATCGTGCTGAGCTATCTTTAGACCTTCCTTCCCTTTTAATATCTCACTGAAGGGATGTTTCCGCATATGCTGAATTAACTTCATTCATTCAGTGTTTATTGGACATCCCCGTCAATAGTCACAATTGTCACAGCAACAATGGATGGAACGCCTTTCGTGCACCATACATTGTGCTAGGTACAGGCTGCACACAAAAATACGCAGGACCAGATTCTATCGTCAGATTCTAATGAAAGAATCTAATACGGCTCAGACACTGACAGAAGGGATAGGGATGTGAAATGTAATAGGTGATAAAGCAAAGAAAATGATCATTGCCATAAGTGAGGTGCGGATGAAGGGGCTGTGGAGAGATTACACCGAGTTTGGAGATGATAGAGGGCTTCACGGAGGAGGTGGCTGAGGCTGCTTCCCTGGGTGTCCGTGGACGAGGAGGGCATTTTAGCCACATGCGACTGTGCCAGTAAGGTCCCGGAGCAGGGAAGTGTCTGGAAACGTTAAGAGCATGGTGTGGTTCCAGTTTGCAAAAGAATATATTTTGCATTTCAACACGAAAAGTCTTGCCTGGTCCTCTGAAGAGGCTCAACCAGTTCGTGAGGAATTGGCTGCAGATTTGGGAAAAGATCTGAGCGTTTGAGAGAGAGAAGGAAATTGAAATAACCAAGGTCCTGTTTCTATTCCTGGCTCCGTGTGCAAGCAGCAGTCACATAAACTCTTTTTTGAGGAAAAAAAAAAAATATCCAACATCCTAAGAGAAGCATGGAAACGAAGGAAAAGTGGGAATGTTCTGGACTAAGAGAACTTGTGGCTGGCACTAAAATCATCTAAACAGGTAAGTCTAATCATTATTATACAGGTGGTCACAAATGTAAACACGACTGTCAAATCTCATTCTTCAAAGGTAAGTTAGCTAAAGTTAATAAGCTGATAATAATGTAGACCCCAGACCTCAGATTTTATTAAGAGAAAGAAGGAAAGGAGGGAGGGAAAGAGGGAGCAGGAAACTGAAACGAGTTAAACACCTTGTATTTAGAGAATTCGACCAACAGAGATTTCCTCTTGACTCTGATCATTTGAGAATTTCACAGGCTTCATAAGTTTCTAAAAACATAAATAAAAGTACTAGAATTAAAAGGGAAATGGGCGGGGCGCCTGGGTGGCTCAGTCGTTAAGCGTCTGCCTTCGGCTCAGGGCGTGATCCCGGCGTTATGGGATCGAGCCCCACATCAGGCTCTTCTGATATGAGCCTGCTTCTTCCTCTCCCACTCCCCCTGCTTGTGTTCCCTCTCTCGCTGGCTGTCTCTCTCTCTGTGTCAAATGAATAAATAAAATCTTTAAAAAAAAAAAAAAGGGAAATGGGCATTCTCCAGATCACCGGAGAAGATAAAGCCAAAGATCTGTATCGGAGGAAAAGACGGAAAACAAAGGCCAAGGATTATGCAAAGAGGAGCTATAACCCAGGATACGAAGTAAGGGCGATGGTGTTATTTCTGACAATAATCACAGAGTTCAGAATGTAAAAACAAAACCCATCCACGTACTATTCGCAAGCAGCACGCTGAAAACAAAATGACCCAGAAAGGTTTAAAATGTGGGGCAAGAGTAAAGCAAAAAAGCAAGGACGGTGATATGGATGTCAGAAGGATGAAAGGTGATGCCTGCTCCCATCACGTCGGAGACCTGCACTGATAAGACTCTCACCGTTCTTCGTCAGACTGAAACACAGAAGTTCTACTCTCCGGAACACAATGACTTCACTTTCTGGAACATCCTTCTCCAAGGGCACTCACCGAATGTTTTAGGAAATGCATGTGGTACACTGTGACCATCTGTTCAGCCAGTTGGTGACTGAGGTCATGTGTGGATTTGGGTATCGTCAGAGCTCCATGTGCTGCGAACAGCCTAGAGGTCGTGGGTGGCATTTATGGTCACACGGATTTGCTGGGCCCACCCCAGGAGTTTCCTAGTTGGTAGGTCTGGGGGCGGGGGGGTGGAGCTGACAATCTGTATTTCTAGTAAGTTCCCAGGAGATTCTGGTGCTGCTGGTCCAGGGAGCAAGTTTCAGACCATCGGCTTAGAGGATATATTCCCCTATTCATCCAAACATCCCCAGTGAAGCAAGAAATGACCTCAGGTGAAACCAGATTCCACCAGGTAGGGGGTCTGAGCTGTGTGACCACCACTCTGGCCTGAAGAACAGGGTTAGCAGGTGTGGTCCATCCACACCAGCAGAGACCCCCCGAAATCACCTGCATTACCTCAGAAAGGTGTGAGGACTGTCAGGTATTACACTAGGAACATATCAACCCTTGGGCTTCTGGCACTTTCTGCCTCCTGTCTCTGAGAGAAGACAAAGCCTAGATCAGGAGGCTGCACAGTGCTATGCAAAGCACACTGGACCGAATGTCCAAGGCCCAAAAATTATTCTCAGCCTCATCACTGACTACCTCAGTGACCCTGCCAAATCATTTAATGTCACTGGACTTTAGTTTCTTGGTTTGTTAGATGACACATCTGGACGAGAGGCTTTCAGGGGCCCTTATGGTCTAATGTTCTAGGACTCCTTCTAGAATCGAAACTTTAGGGGGAGAAAATCTCTGTGATTACAGAAGTCCTCACTCAACAGTTACACGTTTAATACAGACCATCTGTGACAGCAGGGTCCGATGTGACATAAACACAACAACGACATCAGCTGGTAATCTGCATCCCTTCCTTGCAGTATGATTGATGACATTCAACCTGCCACCACATGTATCAGGAAGAAACCATGTTCTACGCAAGCCAGTGTAATGAGGCGTGCTGGGCTCAGAGCCTGGACACGAGGTGCCCAAGAAGAACACAGGAGAGCAGGCCCAGAGCTGGGTTCAGCCACCGTGACCTCCCTGAACTGCCATCCTCACCTGCTGGGGGCACAGAAGCTGCCATGTTGGCACCAGGGTTCCAGAGATTTCCATGGAGAAGTTATGGGAAGCAGCAGTTAATACAAAGATGGGTTCCTGGGCGGGCCCGGGAAGTCTGTGACTCAGACGCTTGGGGAAGGGTGAGCAGGGGCTTGGGGAGGTTCTCTGGGCAGAAGAGCAAGCAGGGAGGAAGAAGGCAGCCTTTATATTGGGCGGACTCAGCTGTTCTGGCTAGCTGGACACAGGTGCGCTAAGCCTGGCCATGGCCCAACCCACGAGCACACAAACGCACAAATACACGAACACACACCAGCCCTAGAAGCTGCCTGCAGAAAGACAGAGCTGGCATCTGTCTGAGAACCCACAGTCACAGCTCTGCAGTGCTACAAAGAGGTGTGTGACATTCTAGAATCCCAGCACCCGTTACACACGCGCACGCACACACACACACACCCAGAGTCTTCAGTGGCTCCCCATGGTCCTCGGGAATCTCCCACAGGCAGCTTCGGCTCTCAGCCCACACCTACCTGAAGGGGAGCACTGCACCATAGAGAGTGCCAGAAAATCGCACACCACTCGGCAAAACTCCATCCAAGCTCCCATGTGCTCTCTCCTAGTCTCTCTTACTCTTTTTTTTTTTAATAATTAATTAATTTTTTTGAGAGAGAGACAGAGAGTGTGTGAGAGCGTGAGAGAGCAGAAGCAGGGGGAGCAGCAAAGGGAGAGGGAGAAGCAGACTCTCCCCTGAGCAGGGAGCCCGATGGGGGACTCGATCCCAGAACCCTGGGATCATGACCTAAGCCAAAGGCAGACGCTTAACCGATTGAGCCACCCAGGCACCCCTCCTCATCTCTCTTCTTAGAGTCCTTTTGCTGGGTCCCCACATCTCTGTCCCCATCCTCTCCCACCATGCTTGCTCAGACCTCCCGCTCCCATTACCTGTCCAAGCATTTTTCTGAGAATCCCATCGACTGAGATTAAGGTTCTGCCGTTTCCCTGTCTTCCCCCGCCCCCCATCTACTTCCAGTCTGCTTCGGTAGCTGCCACCCATACCCCATCCTGCCTCCTACCTCCCTGCCCTTGCCCATGCTGGTCCCTCTGCCAGGATGCCCCTTCCCACCTGCTCTCGCCTGGAAACCCAGCACCGCTTTCTTCACGAAGAGTCTCTGGAGAGTCTGCATAGGATCGCAAGCCCCAATGCCAGGTCCTCCTGAGGGACACCATGCACAGACTGGCCACAGTCCCACCCCACTGGACAGAACTCTGTATCTAAGTATACATCTCCCACTTGGACTGTGAACTCTTTGAGGGCCAGAAATGAAGCCCTACTGATTTCTCAAGGCCTTATACAAAGCCCAGCACACAGCAAGTGCTCCACAGATGCTCACTGAACCAGTGAGTGCTGGGGCCTTCGGCCTGGAGAACAGCCCCCTCTCCACCCCCCCTGCACCCTGCATTTACACGGCCATCATGCAAGCCTCCTTAGAATCACTGCTGAACCCACTTCTCCGATTGTCACACTCCCCGAGCCAACCGGACTGGTCCCTCCTGGCTTTATTTGTGCCGGAGCCAGCCCAACCTGATGCTAACACTTTAACTTCAAACACGGAACTATCCCTCCACAATTCTCAACCATGACTTTGAAGAATCTTTGGGATTTCCTGCAGAGAGAAAGAACAATGTCTTTCTCCTCTCCATGCCCTCCAAGACATCTGGCAGAGGGCATGGCTATAAAATGAATGAGTGTGAAAGTAAATGAATGAATTGGCCAATGCTCGCTGATTAAACCATTTACCTAATCCAAGCAAGACACGGGGAAAAAACAGGCCTGGGACCATTTACTTGAGCACAGAGAATCTTCCAATTTCTTTCCAGGCAAAGGTTTTCATCTTGTCTGGCAGTGGGCTTTTAGAAATATGCGCTGTTCAAAACATCCATCTTGTTTCCCTCCACCCCAGGGGCCACGTGAAAGTATTTCCAAATCATGTTTAGAGAAAGCTGCAAATTTGGGGAGCTGTACCGCCCTTCCGAAGCTTCCTGGTGACTCACCGAGTGAGGAGGCATTCTGGAAATACCAATCTCAAGTCATATTGATCTGAGGAGCACACGTTGGACTGTGTCTCTTAGGTGATTAATGGTATCCTGGCTAAATCTCACAGCGTATCCAGGACTTTCAGAAACACTGTATTCAAAGCAGGGCAGGTTAAGATGCTTTTAACAGATGGCAAACCACCCAACCTGAGTTTCCCGAAGAAAGCAATTTCTGGGTTAGAACTTGGGTCCCAAAGGAAAGGACGAAGGAAAATGAGGACGTGAAGACCACACTATTGTCTTCTTCAGAAATGAGGGGAGACAGGAAACGTGCAAAATCCACAGAAGATAAGAAAGGGAGTACAGAAAGTGGCAATTGCTGATAAGCGTCCTCGCACCTCGTGGCTATTTTTATAAACTAGATCAGCTCATACCATGGCCCTGCTTAAAGCCCTCTCAAGGCTTCTCCTTGAACTAAGAATAAATACTAGCTGCTTGCCTGGGCAGAGACGGTCTGCCTGATCTGGCCCTGGATGCCTTCTCTTCTCTCCCACTGGCTCTTGCCCACTGCTCATTCTCTCGCTCCCGTGAGGGGCCAAGCATTTCCTCCCCCAAGATCGTTGATGAGCTGCTCCCTCAGAGATGAGAGCTCCTGGTCCCAACCCTTTCCCCACAGCTGGTTCTTCCTCTCCTCTCCTGGAGCAGTGCCCATGCCACACTCCTGTCCCCCCTGTTCAATGTCTTACATAACATGTATCACGGGCTTAGGTTTTCTATTTTTATTTACTTGAGGACCAACTGGTTTCATGTCTCTCCCTACAGTAGTGTGTAAGTACCATGAAAGGAGGGGCCCTCTCCGTACTGTTCACCAATGAAATCCTTGAACCTAGAACAGCCCCTGACATGTAGCTGCAGTTAATAAATATTTTTTATTACATGATTGATCTTTATTATCTTGTATCTATCTCAAGGTCTTATACATCTGAGGTCTAATCTAATAGGAAAAGGAACAACCGCAAAACTAAAAAGAGAATATAAACAAATGGATTGGCCGGAAGGAAGCTCCGAAGTTGTGTTATTCCTTAAAAAAAAAAAAAAAAAAAAGCTGCCTGTGAAAATCAACAAGGTGGGCCAAAGAGCAGGGAACACAGTGCTCCTGTCCTAAGGTCTCTGACATCCCTCCATTACTGCCAGCAGCCTCCAGGGTGAGTTCAGGCTCTGAGGGATGGTGACACAGACAGAATATAAATATTGGCCACGATGACATTCATCCCAGGTGGCCCAGGAAGCCCCATGGACAGGCTGTGCACTCAGAGCTCGGAGCAACCAGGCATGAGGCTCAGAGGCCTAGTTGCTTCTAGCTAGGACAAACCTGGTGCCTGCAGCCCCAAAGGACAAAAGCCATTCCCCCAGGCAGAAATCGGGTGAAACAGGGACTCTGCTCTGGGTGACAGAGCCACAAGCAGAAGAGAAGGAAATGTGTGCCGACTGGAGCAGTGGGCAGGGGGTGGGCTAACTAACCTTGGCTAACTCCAGCATGTCTCCCCTTCCCCAAGGAAGGCCACATGCCTGAGGAGCGTGGGACATACCCTGCACCCTCTGCTCCCTAGGAGGCCCTGAGACCTGGAGCAAGCTACCCAGAAGGCAGGGAGGAAGATGAGGAAGGGCCGTTGCTCTAGCCCCGGGATGGCCAGCAGTAAAGGAAGGGGTTCTAGACTGGATCCTACGGCCCCGGGAACACGCGCTGAGCTCAGCAGCTACGTCACTCCTCCGAGACACTGAAACCCAAGTCCTACGCCTTCTCTGCTGCTGATCACTGTAGACCCGGAGCAATTACGAAATGCCTCAATTACCGAAATGAGCAAGGTAATAGCTCTTCTCCTCCCGTGGGGAGAGCAAGGGAGGAAAAGAGAAGATGAGCCCATGTGAAGAGGGTCTGCAATCGTGAATGAGGAGGGAAGAGCGCCACCAGGGACCGGTCAGAGCCTCAGGGCGTGTTTCCAGCAAGCCCGACCTCAGCAGAGCCTCCTGGAAGCTCCGATGAAGTCCTTTCTAGACCATGGAGCCTGCAAGTGGCAAGGAGGGAGCTCTGCCCAGAACTGGCCCTCCCACCCCCACCCCCACCCCTGCCCCTGCCCCGGCTGGATTCTGGGGGGGGGGGGGGGGACTCCTGGCTATAGAAAGCTTTTGAGTCCATGCCAATTTCTCTTACCGGAATTCTCCTCCATGTTTTTCTCTTTAGGAGGAAATAATAACCAAGAGGAGACTGCCCATCGGTCGATAATTACAGAAGCTGGGTGATGGGTGCACGGAGGTGTGTTATATATACTGTTCTCCCTACTTTTGCATAAGCTTGAGATTTTCCATAATAAAGAAATAAAAATAAAAATAAACCAAAACTGCCAAGGGAAGACTAAAAGACTCTGGATGCGGGGCTCCTTGCCTCCCAGGGAATGGCTCAGTCCGTAAAAAGACAACCCAGTCTTTAGTTACAACAATCATCCGTGAAAAACAACACAAACAGCCTAATCAACCCGGGAACATAGAGAAGGCTGTTTGTGAAACTTAATTGCCATTTTAATGTGTTTTAATTGCATAGAAATGCTATTTAATGTAGTGTTTCAGTTTCCATTTGCCATTTTGGGAAATCGCAGTGCTCAGAAAGAGAAGACCAGGTTGTAGCTAAAGGAATCTTGGCCCATTAGACAAGAATGAAATACTTTCCTTGACAGGGAACCTGGGCCTGGGGCCCATTTCTCCCCCAAATCCCCGTCCATCACCCCCCACCTTCTTCGCACACAGGGAGCCAGGTCCACGGCTGGCTGTCAGAGGGATGGGGGGGAACGAGGCCTAGGGCAGCACCTGGGGCACAGCCAGGCACGGTGGTCGAGCTGAGAGCCTCAGAAACATGCCCAGTCTCCAATATCTCCCATACCAGTCTCCCAAGGGGCACCAAGAGCAGGGAAACTGAGGCAGCCCCAAAGCAAAGCTGTCCTCTGAGCATTTGTGCTGATGCCCCGGGAGGCCAGTAGAGCACCTGCAGGCCTTCTGTGAGGCCCAGGTAGCTAGGCTGACCTAGATGTCAAAGGGAGGGGCTGTCCACACTGAGAGAGCTAGAAACACCACCAGCCTAAGTGACTTCCCCCTGTCACGCTGCCTCTAACAGAGCTGGGCAAGGAAGGGTGACCTCAGTGACACAAGATAGATCCCAGTTTGGGAGGATGGATCTCAAATTAGCTGTTCATTAGCAGGGTGAGTTTTCAGGAAACAAACTCTACTGAAGATAAAAGAAAGACTTCCTTTCCATCCAGGTAGATGGGACATGGGTGCTAGTAGTACAGTGGCATGTGGCAGTTACTACCAGAAATATCGAGCAGAAGCTGGACTCTGGGGTGTCCAGCAAAGCTAGGGGAACCCTGGCTAATTCAAGCAATAGTATCAGAGAAGTCTGTCGTGGGAAGCAGGCAGGGTTGCCACGTACAGTTGTATAGGCTGTACACTGCCCAACTCTAAGGGGCACCATCATAGATGTGTATATTAATGATGAAGGTTTTCCAGCAGATGGCAGTAAAGTGTCTTGTGCCTTTTCCTAATTTGCACAAAGTGCTGTTTGGGCTAGCAAGGGTGGGTGCTAGTGACAGAGCCCATGTCACAGGACAGGAGTTTGATGGCCAGATGAAAAAACAGGTGGGGTCAGAGAAGGTCAACAGCAATTCAATGCTAAAGGACTGAAGTCCTCAGCAAATGGACTAGGTGTCAATAGGAAATCAGAAGGTCCCATCCCCGCTTAACACTCTTCAAGGAATTCCCTTGCTTTGGAAGGTCACCAAGAGCCCCTTGCAGGATCTGCTGCTCCCCCACCCCCCACTATGCCCACTCCAGACCCCGGGCTTCTGACCAGATCCCTGCAAACTCCAAACCCATTTCTGCCTCCCCCACTCTGCTGGATACTGGTCCCCTGGAACTCGACTCAGCTGCTTCATCTCCCCACTAGGCCTCGTGCCTTGACCACACTCCCTCCCTCCCACCTGGGAAGAGGACACATCGAATGGGACGGACATGGTGAACAGAGACTTCCCACCTTTCCTGGATCTCGGGAGAAAAGAGGTGTGATTTAATGCAGGGAAGCAAAGAAGCTTCACGGTGAGCAGAGGACCCCGGGCGGCACAGGGCAGAAGCAGAGTAAGTGATGCTGTCGGAACCGGACCCACACCCCTGAGGTCCCCATACCCGCTGAGGCCTTCTGCTCCCGGGCCTCTCTGCCTGGGTGTGCCCTGTGTTCTCTGCACGACGTGGGATGGCCTGTGAGCCTGCACTCTGGGAGGGCTGGACGTGCCAGGGAGCCAGCTTCAGGAGTGACCCAACTGATGGAGGACAGGAGTTAGGGGGACAAAAGTCCCAGTGTCAGACAAACCTATAGAGACAGAAAGTAGACCGGTGGCTGGCTAGGGCTGGGAGGGACACAGGGGCTGGGGGATGATGGCAACGAAGTGTAGCGTTCCTTTTCGGGATGATGACAATGTTATAAAACTGATCGTGGCGATGGTTCTACAACAGTACGAATACACAAAACCAGTGTATTGTACGCTTTGGCAAGCCTTGGGGCTGGGCCTGATCCTGGGTGGGGTTCTGGCCCCTGGGCATGGAGCCAGATAAGTAGGGCCTTGGAGAAGAGTGGTTATTGAAGAAGACCACTGTACTGGTGATGCTGAGGCCAGGAGAGAGGCAGTGACCCCTCCTGACTCCCTGTCCAGTGCTCTTTCTGCAGCTCGAGGCTGCCATTAAAAAAAAAAAAAAAAAAGGCGCACTTTAAATGGGAGAATTCTATAGCATGGGATTTAAATCTTAATAACCTCTTGGGGCGCCTGGGTGGCACAGCGGTTAAGCATCTGCCTTCAGCTCAGGGCGTGATCCCGGCGTTGTGGGATCGAGCCCCACATCAGGCTCCTCCGCTATGAGCCTGCTTCTTCCTCTCCCACTCCCTCTGCCTGTGTTCCCTCTCTCGCTGGCTGTCTCTATCTCTGTCGAATAAATAAATAAAATCTTTAAAAAAAAAATAAATCTTAATAACCTCTTAAAAAAAAAAAAAAGACCCAAGTCCTCCCCTCTCCTGGGAAAATTCTGTGTCCCACACAGGTTCTCAGAGGGTCCCCCAGGGTCGAGCCTGCAGCAGCGGCTGGCTCATTAAGCCCCTTCATTGCTTTGCTTCCCTTTCGCAGTGCTTTTGGGGATCATCCCCCCAAAAAGTGCTGGCCCCAAATCCTAGTTTCAGGGTCTTTGGGGAGCATCCCAGACAAAAGACATGGACTCTGGTTTGAATCCTAGCTCCGCCATGAACTTCTTAGCTTTGGGCCAGTTTAAGGTTCAGGGAAGCCACGGGCTTCCTTAGCTACGACACAGAGATAATTATACCCACTTCATAAACATCCCTGTGAGGATTAAATAAGACAGCAAATGTAAACAGCCAGAACGGGGCTGAGCACAAGAACTAACAGAGACGGGAGTCAGCAGAGTGGATGGGCGAATAGCTGGAAGAGAACACAGGTGAGGGGCTGCCCACACTCGGGTGCATGGGTGCACACACGCACACATGCGTGCAGGGGTTCATGGTCTTCTCCCAGGAACCCCTGATGCTCTGGAACCAGGCACAGACTCTGTAGCAGAGAACAGTAAAGCCAGGGCCGTGTCACGTGGCAGCTCGTGGGTGTGAGGTTGTCACGGGGGAGGGACCTGTCCTCTGGGGAGAAGTGAAGCGGGGAGACGATTCCTTCCCACGGCTTCTGAATCTGCAAAGCCCAGTGCCTGGCAAGGCTGGGACCTGGAGGGTCTGGCTCGTCAGGACGGGTGCGGGCAGCACCAGGAACAACCCCCTAAACCAACAAGGACGGTGGCTCCAATAAAGGGCTGTGTGTGCTCCCCTCTCTGGTTTTTAATGACTGTTCTCGCTTCTAAGGAGCCAGAAAAGTGGGCAAATGCCATCGCTGCTCAGGTGACGATGGCCAGGTTTCTGTCTTAAAAAAGCCGATTGGAAATTATACAGTAGCAAAGATGCAAAGACAGGACCAGCAGTTTTTGCACGATAGAATCCTGATGTTGAATTGCTCTGATGTTTCCAAGTTGCCAAAGCCCACACACAGGATTAGCGGGTTTAACATAATTGCGAAAGAGACCTAGATGTCTTTTAAAAATATGCTGACGGATGTCACGCCACTGCGGACTTCATTTATGTTCCATTTCTTTCTTTCCCTGCCTGGAAACAAGGTCCCCAGCTTCACAAATCACCACCCCGGGGAAAGAAGCAAAAGCAGAGAAAAGGGGAAGCTTGCACCTGACGAGTTGGGGGGGCTGCGCGCCCTTGCAAACCCAACACCTTATGCCCAGCAGCTCAGCCCCTTCTCATTAGGGCAAGGAAGCTGGGCACGATTAGAAAAGGAGGCTTAATTTCTTTGGGGTGGACTAGTGCAGCTTAAAATAGTTAATATTTTGTTTTATCTTCATTGACTTGTCTAATAATGCAGAAAATATCCTCTTCGGGCATTGAACAAAGGAGATTATCCTGTCACACAAGCTTAGCAAAACCTGTGAGCTGAATACTGATCCCAGGTGCCTGTGACTTGAAATCCCCCTTGCTTAAAACAATTAGGCTTATCACGGAGGGAAAGGCTTCCTCCTCCTCCCTCATCCCTCGTTCAGACGCTTCCCAGCCATGCAGACCTACAGCCCGGCTGGGCAAGTTTCCTCCTGTGGGGAAATGTGCCGTGTTCTGGATCACTCTTTTATCTGGCAGGTAATAAACAGGTAATCAGGAGATGCAAATTACTGCTGCGTTAAAGGGACACAGCTTAAAGATTAAGCAACACACTGGCTCGGAGCCCAGCTGTGCACATAGACACAAGCTGGTTTAATTTTCTCAGGGTGTCAAGGCCATCCCCCCCCAATCCAGACCTCGGGGTCCAAAGGGCCTGTGAATGAGTGTTTACTTCCAGCCAGGGGCTCTAGCAGAACCATCTCAACATTATGCTGGGCCTATGACAAGGTTTTCTCCAGAAAGCACCTAGGTTTGTGCATAAACACTGTGTGTTTGCATCATTTGGGCCGCATTTGATTTTCACTGTATGAAAACATAAGGTCCCAAACAAGTTCGGGACCACAACTGTGTTCGGGCAGGGGAGGGGGGGCAGAGACCTAACCGCTCACTTCCAGTGCACCGACCACGCCTTTTGAGGACCTCTGTCCGCACCCCAGCTGGTGTGTCCTCCTCTCTGGTTCGGATGCTTGGTTTTGCCTTAGCCAAGAAGCAGAAGGAGAAAAACTAGAGCGATGGAGTGTGTGGTTTCCACCTTTCTGGAATATGTTATTTTATTAAGAAGCTAAGATGAGCTTCAGATTGGACAAAGGGAAAAGTACTCAATGTCACAAAGCATATATAATTGCTTCTCTCTCTCTGTCTTGACGTTTTCTGCTAAGTTCTCTGCAGGGAGGCACCTGTACGGAACCCTCAAAAGCCTTGTCTTGGCGGGGAAAGGTATCAAAGGTAATTACACAACTAACTGCCGTTGGACACTCAGGAGAGGCACATACGAAGAGCATATAAAGGAGGATTCTGATGTCCTCAAGAATGAATGCCCTGAAGAGGGGTGCCTGGGTGGCTTAGTTGGTTAAGCGTCTGCCTTCAGCTTGGGTCTGATCTCGGGGTCCTGAGATCAAGCCCCATGAGGGGCTCCCTGCTCAGTGGGGAGTCTGCTTCTCCTTCTCCCTCTGCCCCCCCACCTTTGCTCATGCTCTCGCTCTCTTTCTCTCTCTCTTCTTTCAAATAAATAAAATCTCAAAAAAGAAAAAAAAAGAATTCCCTGAAGATTCTCTAGATTCTCTAGAAGCGAGATGAGCAGGAATTCACTGGCAGCGGAGGGAAGAAAAGACATTCCAGCAGAGGGACTAGCATGTGCCAAGGCCCTGTGGCAGGGGGTGATGTGGCAGGAAGAAGAGGAGGAGGGCTGGTGTGTTAAGGGCAAAGCAAGTCTGAAACTGTTTCAGCTGGGGCTGGCAAGGTACATAAGGCCAGAGGGCCAAGTAAAGGATCAGACTCCTAGTTCTAAAAGCCAAGGGAAACCACTGCATTATTTTTGCGCGCGAGCCCTCAAGCACGTGGGAAAGGATCCCAGCTGCATTTTGACAAAAACTGCAAGATGGCACTTTGGGATAGAACTAAGGGAACATCAGGAAGGGATGGAGGGAAACCAGCGTGAAGACTACAGCACAAGTATGTGGGAGACACGGCAGCTTGGTCTGGGGGGCTGCGGCAGAGCGGTAGAGGGACTAGAGCCAGGATCACGACTTAGCATTGACAGCAGAGTGGGACATGGAGGGTGAGGGATGAGGATGACCGTTTCTGGCTAAGTAACCGGCTGGGTGGCAGGACCCCTCACTTGCCCTTTTGGGCAAAGGTACCTGGGTTTCCTCTTTGCTCAAGGCTGTTCCTTCTTTATACGTTGGTGCCCTCAGGGCTCTGTGCCGTGCCTCTTTTTTCTCCCCGTGTAACTACCCGTTTTCCCTAAGTGACTTCTTCAGCCCCATGGGTGTAAACAACAACACTGAACTCCCAAACCTCAAACTCCAGCCCTGATTTCTGCAGGCGCCTATATGCAGCTGCCTACACAGCATTTCCACCTGCATGCCCCACGAGTATCTCCGATTTAACACGGCCAAAGCAAAGCTCTTCAGTCGCCCCCGAGTCTCCGCCAGAGAGAAATGGTACCACCATCCTCCACCTTGCTGCTCAAACCAAGATCTAGGGATCGTTCTCAACTCTTCTCGTGTCCTCGACCTCCACACTGAATGCACCCACAAATTCTGCTGACTGCAGCTCCAAAACACATCCCAAATACACCCAGTCCTCCCCACCGCCCCCATCCCCACTCTAGTCTGACCACCACCTGACCTCCTCCATCAGCAGCCTCCACAAGGTCTCCTTGACTCTACGTGTGTCTCTTACAGTCCCTTCTCCACCCAGAACCTAGAGGGCTCTTTCTAAGCCAGCTCATGCCACTTCCCTCCTTTGACCCTACTGTGGTTTCCATCCCATTTAGGACATAATTCAAGTCCCAGGCCTAGCTTTCCTGCATGATCCATCCAGCTAGTGCCTATCTCTTGGTCCACCTCCGATCATCATTCCCTTCACTTTCCAGAGCGCGCAACGGAATTCACTGAGCTCCCCGCAAATTCCAAAATTTTCTTTCCACCTCCGCATTTTTTCATCACTGTCCTCTCTGCCATGAATGCTCTTACCACCTAATCTCTATGTGGTGGTTCTGTTTTAACAAAAGCTTTCTTGGGATGTAATTCACAAACCATATGATTCACTTATTTGAAGTGTGTAAGATAATGGTTTATAGTATATTCACAGAGTTGTCCAAGGATCACCACAATCGGATTTAGAACATTTTCATCATTCCAAAAAGAAATCCCAGACCCACTGGGCAGCCACTCCCCATTTGTCCCCCAATCACCAGCCCTAGACAACCACAATCTACTTTCTGCCTCTCTAGATCTGTCCCCTTCTGGACATGTCCTATAAATGGAATCAGAGGATACGTGGTCTTTTGTGACTGGCC
This sequence comes from Ursus americanus, assembly GCF_024610735.1. Taxonomy (NCBI): domain Eukaryota; kingdom Metazoa; phylum Chordata; class Mammalia; order Carnivora; family Ursidae; genus Ursus; species Ursus americanus. The sequence continues at coordinate 13,846,120 of NC_142128.1, read as the reverse complement.
TCTTTCACTCAGCACAGTGTTTCCGAGGTTCACCTACCTCGTATCCTGTACCCGCACTGCATTCCTGCTCATTGCATGATGGCTCTTTTTGTCATTCATGTCTCTGCTTTCACATCTTCTCTTCCCGACCACCCAGACTGCCCTCCGCACATCACCTGTGTCAAATTTGCTGTCTGGTGTTTGTCACTAGCTTTCAACTTATTTATTTACATATTATTTACATATTTATGTTTTTGTCTGCTCCAAGCATCTGGAATAAAAGCTCTACGAGAGCAGGAACTCCATCTGTCTTACTCAAATTCTAGGCGTCCAGGCAATGACCGAATCTCACGAACCTCAAGGCAGAGCGGGTGGAGAGAGGAGCGGATCATGAGCACAGCCGTGAAATCACGGCCATGTTGGATCTGAGGTAACGTGGACATCCTGAAGGGGGAACCGCCCCAGGAAACTGGACATAGGGGTCAGGAGCCTGGAGACGATGTAAATTATGGCTTGTGCATAGAAGGGGGGCACAGACACGTGAACATGGAGGAAACTGCCTAAAGTGGGGGAGCAGAGAATGAGAACAGAAGAAAGACTAGGCTTGAGTCTTGAGGAATTTCTGTATTTAATAGTTAGGGATGGAATGATGTAAAAAACGGGGAAGAAGCAGCCGAAAAGTAGGGAAGAAAACTGAAAGAGTCCAGAAGAGGCTTATATGATGGATCACGAGGTATTCCAGCATTCAGGGTGCGGTGGTCAACAGTGTAGAGGCTAACTGTCCAGAGAGAGGGGGTCTGAATAACACCTGCTAGGCTTAGCAACATGGTGAGCCTAGCAAGAGCCATTTTAAGCACGTGATGGGGCAAAGGCGGCCTTGAGTAGGTTTAGAGCTGACTGGGCTAACTACTGCTGTGTAACAAACCACTCCAAACAGTGGCTTGTAACAGTATCTTTGCTCACAAATTTTGCTTGTAATCTACAGTTTGGGCAGGGCTCTGAGGGGATGGCTTTGTCTCTGGTCTCCTCAGTGTGAGCTGCGGCAGTTCAAAGGCTGGAATCATCGGAAGTCTTCCTCATGCCAATGCCTGGTGGTTGAGACTGGGACAACTTAAACAGCCGGGTTGGAGCAGTGGCGGCTCCTTGGGCATGTCTCTCTGTGACCATGTGGCCTCTCCACATGGTCTTCCCAACATGGTGGCTTTGGAGAAGTCAGACTTCTTATATGTTGGCTCAAGGCTCCCAAGATATGTGTTGAGAGAGGGAGAGAGAGAAGTGCCATATTACCTGTTATGACCCAACCTCAGAGGTTGGACAGCAACACTCCACCACATTGTATTGGCTGAGACAGTTCCAAAGGTCCTCCCCGGACCTGAAGTTTCAATGGAAAGTCAATGTTACATTATAAGAAGAGCAAGAGGCATGGGATTTATACTGGTATGGTTATCTTTGGAAGAGACGTTCTGCCATGAGAATGAATAGGAGGTAAGGAAACAGTGAGCAAAACTTCAGTTTTGGCTACAAGGGGCAAGAGAGAATAGAGATGCTGGCAAATACGAGATTATCTGCTTTGTTGCGTTAAAAAATGCAACCCCCCAGGCATGTTTGAAGGCCAGTGGGACAGACCCATTCGAGGGGGGGGAAGGCTGAACATAAAAAAGAGAGCAAAGAGCTTATCCATAAACACTGCAGAGAGCCCCTGAAGACAGGGGATTGAATCCTGAGTTAGGTGAAGGAACCGGATTAGGAGAAGACAGTGTAATAGGAGGGAAGGTGGAGAGGGTGGGGATATTTCTCTAAGTCTGTGTCTATAGTCCTGAGGATGAGGATGTCTCCTGCTTCCTATGTGACAGGAGGTGTATTCCGCAGGTACGTAGGAGAAGGACGGTCAGAAGTTTGGATTGGGAGAGTGGCCAAACTGAAACACTAACCATGGAGAGTTGGAATCGCCCTAACACTGACACGGTGAGGTTAGTGGTTAGGAGCCCACCTGCCCTGTGGTAAGGGTCTCTCACACCACGCAGGGCATGAGTTCATCAGGAAGAGACCCATCCAGGGTTGAGGCTTTGCTATATATGGCAATATATATATATATCAAAAAGAGGAAGGAAGCAGAGTGTTTACTGTGTAGTCATGGCGTGAATGAAATGATGAGCCCTGGAATCTAAACTAGGTAAGGAGGAGGCGAGAAAAGAGGCACACCCCAACAGAGAGAAAAGGAGGTAGGGAGCTAACAGGTTCTGATACCATCAAAGAACGCTGAGAGTGGGAGGGCCTGTGGTGTGAGAAGGATGTGGCAGGGGACACATGTCTGCGTTACCACTTTGTAGGTTACGACAAGCTCTGGGGATGTGGCCACAAGAGTGGGGGTCTGAAGCCAACCAAGTGCAAGAGGTCAGTGGAGAGGAAGAAGCCAAGACTCAGAGAGGAAAGTGGGCTAGACGGTGGCACCCCCATAGATGCTAAAGTCACTGGTGATGACGGCAGAATGGAGGGGCAAGGAGGACCGCCATCAGAGTCCGCAAAGTACAGAACCATTATACAGTAAATAATCACTGCTCCCCATCACAGTGGTCTTCAAAACAGAGAATCTTTACCGAATGCCTACTTTTCACAGCACTTTACTTGACACTGTGAGGAGACTACAGGTGTTTTAATGGACATTCAAGAGTGTAACGAGACGCCCCACGAAACAGTGCCGTGAATGGCAATAATTGGCTCTAGGAAATGCATAGGAGAAAGCAATCAGTTGGGATGGATGAGTCAGGGTTGGATTTACAGAGGAAGAATGTGAATTTGAAATGGCTTTGGTGGGACAGATAAAATCCGGAGAAGGAAAAAGACACTGGAAGCACATTCCAAGCAGATGGAGGCCAGAGCCAATGGTCTTTGTTCATGACTTGTCTGAGTTTAGGGATGCTTTTCTTTGGAATCTTTCATGCACTCATTATGACGTGATAATGTCATTAATGAAAATGCTCCCAATTTGCAGCACCTTCTTTTGCTGGCGATCTGAGACAGCCCTTTGGGACCAGGTCTGAGTTACGGTCAATCTCTCCCACTCGCGATACTGTCTATAAATCAACATTACCTGAGATTGGAAATGTTACTGGTCCATGCAAAATACCCATAAATGATGAGCCCATCTGCATATCCTGCCCCAACTGGGAACCCGTTACAGGTGATGGTATTCAGATACAGGTAAGCTGAGAAAGAAATGCCATTTCACCAGTCCTAAGGGGGAAATACACAGCCATCGAAGCCTCACTCAAAAGAATAGAAAAATCTAAAACGCAGTTTTTATATTCTCACCTCAAGAAGCTGGAACAGCAACAGAGGGACAGGCCTAATCCACGCACGAGGAAGCAGGTGACCAAGATTAGAGCAGAAATCAATGAATTAGAAACCAGGAGTACAGTAGAGCAGATCAACAGAACTAGAAGCTGGTTCTTTGAGAGAATTAATAAAATTGACAGACCACTGGCAAGACTTATCCAAAAGAATAAAGGACCAAAATTAATAAAATTATGAATGAAAAAGGAGAGGTCACAACCAACACCAATGAAATTGGAAGGATTATTAGAAACTTTTATCAACAGCTTTATGCCAATAAATTAAGCAATCTGGAAGAGATGGAGGACTTCCTGGAAACCTATAAACTACCAAGACTGAAACAGGAAGAAATTGATTTTTTAAACAGGCCAATTAATTATGAAGAGATTGAAACTGTGATAAACAACCTTCCAAAAAACAAAACTCCAGGCCCAGATGGTTTTCCTGGGGAATTCTACCAAACATTCAAAGAAGAAATAATACCTATTCTCCTAAAGCTATTTCAAAAATGTAGAAACAGAAGGAAAGCTACCAAACTCATTCTATGAGGCCAATATTACCTTGATCCCCAAACCAGGCAAAGACCCCATCAAAAAGGAGAATTACAGACCGATTTCCCTAATGAACAGGGATGCCAAAATCCTCAACAAGATGATGGCTAATAGAATCCAACAGTACATTAAAAGGATTATCCATCATGACCAAGTGGGATTCATCCCTGGGATGCAAGGGTGGTTCAACATTCGCAAATCAATCAGTGTCATAGATTTTATCCAGAAGGAAAAATTCAAAAATCATATGATTCTCTCAATAGATGCAGAAAAAGCATTTGACAAAATACAGCATCCTTTCCTGATTAAAACCCTTCAGAGTGTAGGGATAGAGGGCACATTCCTCAATCTCATAAAAACCATCTATGAAAAGCCTACAGCAAATATCATTCTCAATGGGGAAAAGCTGGAAGCCTTTCCCTTAAAATCAGGAACACGACAAGGATGCCCACTCTCGCCACTATTATTCAACATAGTACTAGAAGTCCTTGCAACAGCAATCAGACAACAAAAAGGGATAAAAGGTATCCAGATCAGCAAAGAAGAAGTCAAACTGTCTCTCTTCACAGATGACATGATACTCTATATGGAAAACCCAAAAGAATCCACTCCCAAACTATTAGAAGTTATAGAGCAATTCAGTAATGTGGCGGGATACAAAATCAATGCTCAGAAGTCAGCTGCATTTCTATACACGAATGATGAGACTGAAGAAAGAGAAATTAGGGAATCCATCCCATTTACAATAGCACCAAAAATCATGTTATCTTGGAATTAACTTAACCAGAGACGTAAAGGATCTGTATTCTAGAAACTACAAATCACTCTTTAAAGACATTGAAGAAGACACAAAAGGATGGAAAAATATTCCATGCTCATGGATCGGAAGAATTAGCATAGTTAAAATGTCCATGCTACCCAGAGCAATCTACACTTTCAGTGCTATCCCGATCAAAATACCAATGACATTTTTCAAAGAACTGGAACAAACAGTCCTTAAATTTGTATGGAACCAGAAAAGGCCCTGAATCACCAAGGAACTGTTGAAAAGGAAAAACAAAGCTGGGGGTATCACAATGCCGGATTTCGAGCTGTACTACAAAGCTGTGATCACAAAAACAGCATGGTACTGGCACAAAAACAGACACATAGACCAATGGAACAGAATAGAGAGCCCAGAAATGGACCCTCAGCTCTTTGGGCAACTAATCTTTGATAAAGCAGGAATAAACATCCGGTGGAAAAAAGACAGTCTCTTCAATAAATGTAGCTGTCCAATTTTCTCTCTGGGAAAATCGGACAGCTACATGCAAAAGAATGAAACTTGACCACTCTCTCACACCATTCACAAAGATAAACTCCAAATGGATGAAAGAGACCTCGATGTGAGACAGGAATCCATCAAAATCCTAGAGGAGAACATAGGCAGCAACCTCTACGACATCGGCCAAAGCAACTTTTTCATGACACATCTCCAAAGGCAAGAGAACCAAAAGATAAAATGAATTTGTGGGACTTCATCAAGATAAAAAGCTTCTGCACAGCCAAGGAAATAGTCAAAAAAACTAAGAGGCAGCCCACGGAATGGGAGAATATATTTGCAAATGACACTACAGATAAAAGACTGGTATCCAAGATCTACAAAGAACTTCTCAAACTCAATACGCGAGAAACAAATAAATCATAAAATGGGCAGAAGATATGAACAGAAACTTTACCAATGATGACATACAAATGGCTAACAGACACATGAAAAAATGTTCAAAATCATTAGCCATCAGGGAAATTCAAATCAAAACCACACTAAGATACCACCTTACGCCAGTTAGAATGGCAAAAATTGACAAGGCAGGAAACAGCAATTGCTGGAGAGGATGTGGAGAAAGGGGATCCCTCCTACATTGTTGGTGGGAATGCAGGTTGGTACAGCCACTCTGGAAAACAGTGTGGAGGTCCCTTAAAAAGTTAAAAATGGAGCTACCCTATGACCCAGCCATTGCACTACTGGGTATTTACCCCAAAGATACAGACGTAGTGAAGAGAAGGGCCATATGCACCCCAATGTTCATAGCAGCATTGTCCACAATAGCCAAATTGTGGAAGGAGCCGAGATGCCCTTCAACAGATGACTGGATTAAGAAGTTGTGGTCCATATATACAATGGAATATTACTCAGCTATCAGAAAGAACGAATTCTCAACATTTGCTGCAACATGGACGGCACTGGAGGAGGTAATGTTAAGTGAAATAAGTCAAGCAGAGAAAGACAATTATCATGATTTCTCTCATCTGTGGAACATAAGAACTAGGAAGATCGGTAGGGGAAGAAAGGGATAAAGAAAGGGGGGGTAATCAGAAGTGGGAATGAAGCATGAGAGACTATGGACTCTGAGAAACAAACTGAGGCCTTCAGAGGGGAGGGGGGTGGGGGAATGGGATAGGCTGGTGATGGGTAGTAAGGAGGGCACATATTGCATGGTGCACTGGGTGTTACACGCAACTAATGAATCATCGAACTTTACATCGGAAACCAGGGACGTACTGTATGGTGACTAACGTAATATAATAAAAAAACATTAAAAAAAAAAAAGAAATGCCATTTCACAAAATGGTAGTTAACTCGGACAGGAGATGTAGAGGTGAAAACATAATGCCACACTGTCTTTCTGCCTTCGGATCTCCCTAAAAATATACTTCTGCTGAAAGAGTTGCTATGGAGACTTACAAAGTATTCCAACGTCCTGCAGGCCGTCCTTACAGGTAGAGTTGGCCCAGTGCAGATTTCAAAGAAACTATCAACAGATGCTCTTAGCATCAAATGTCACCGTGCCCTCAAAGACAGCTCAACTCGGGGGTTTTGCATTTTCACAGAAGCACAGACTCTCGGGGTTAGGAGGGACATTAAATGTCATCTTTCAACCCTATTCATCTCTTTGATGCAGTTCTCTGCTCTTGCTCGGACATCTATCTGAGGCAGCCTGGTAGCTCACTCACGGCGGCTGCAGAGCTGAACAGACAGGGTCCCAGCCTCCGCCGGGTCCCCATCCCCTTCGGCCATCTTGAGTTCATCCCCTCCATGGATGCACCATGCTCTCTTGGACCCCCAGCCCATAACCTGACGGCTGTTAAAATTAAATACAAAAGGGAGACCAGACTTGAAAATTTCCTGGGCAGACAAAACCAGTGAAACCACACAAGCAAAAGAGAACCCAGTATTTCATGGACGTAAGTGAAAAACTTAAGGTGTTTCTTGTCAAAGTCTCCGAGAAGCATAAAAGAGACATAAGTCACATTCCTAAAGATGGCAAAGATAAGCACTTTACACCAATCCCCGGCCATCTGGAAACCCCCAGCCTAATGACCAAGTATTGTAAGGGTTCAACGACTTTCTTGTTTTCACTTTACAAGCCACCCTATAACCTCATGCCTCTGAGCTTCCTATCAGTTTTGAGCTTAAAAGCTCCCAGTTAGCAAACTGTTCTTATATGCACAATAAACTCTTACCGAACACTATTTTATTGAGCTGGTGCTTTTTAATTTAGCTATTTCTGGGCTTTTGGCACATTCCGACTCCTGGCTCAGAAATCCACGTTCCATTCACTGACTCCCAGCTCCCAGGCTAAGCGTGTACCTTCTCTGTGTCTCCCTTCTCCTTTGTTATGCAGCCCCTTCCCTCCTTGATGTCACAAAAGCAATAGCAAGACATCATAAGAAACAGGGCAAATACAGGTAGGAATTTCTAGAAATGGCGACCACCCATCTTCCTGCCCACAAGGATAACCTCTGCCCCACTGTGGGCAGTGACCTCACACTCCTTTGTTTGCACAAATCCAAGCCATGGTCACACGTGCGTGTGGACACTGATAATCTCTTAAAATAGAATCCTGCTATCCTGTCCACTCTGAAAACTGCCTTTGTCACCAAGTAATATACATTGTGGCTGTTCCTCTTCCCCGAAGTCCCAGCCATCTGCAGGACAAATCTCTGCAAAGAGCACCTGCGTTCCCAAAGCTAGCTGTTCCTGCTGGAGCCCACAGATGGTGTTCCTGTCACTTCTGGCCTCGCCATCCATGCGTCCGCGGCGATGAGAACAGGCGTGGGATGCTGCGCTGGACGTCACTAACCCCGGCAGGCTGTTGGCGCCATTTTGAGTATGTGTTCCAGAAAAACGGCATCCTTCCCACAGGGCCACGGTGGGTCCGCATGCAACAGAGCTGGACTATGTCCCCTCCAAATTCATGTCGAAGCCCTTACCCCCAGTACCTCAGAATGACTGTATGTGGAAACAGGTCTTCAAAGAGGTCATTCAGTTAAAAGGAGGTTTTTAGGGTGGACTCTAATCGGGTGTGGCCATTGTCCTTGTAAGAAGAGGAAATTTGGACAGAGACACACACACAGGGACGACTGTGTGAGGACCCAGGGAGAAGGCGGCCATCTACAAGCCAAGGAGAGAGGCCTCAGAGGAAACCAACCCTGCCCACACCTTGATCTCAGACTTCCAGCCTCCAGAACTATGAGAAGGTCAGTTTCTGTCGTTTAAGACCCCTAGTCTGTAATAAATTGTTATGGCAGCTCTAGGAGACTAATATTCAGAGGAAGGTTAGTTTACTGGGACAGAAGCATCAGATGATTTTTTTATCCAGTCCCTGCTCCCAGTTCAATGATGGGGATCCAAATTTCTCTCCTTGGACAAACTTCCTACCTTTCAAGTCATTTTCAGCTATTGAAACTTAGACCAGTTAAGAACACTGATACCCTCTTACTTTGCACCAGTGCAGCTAGAACGGTCTAGAATAAGAGGGGAGTGTTGGGCTCTGAAATACCTATTCCTCTTCACCCTCCTTCTTCAGGACAGGCAGGTCAGGAAGTGGAGATAGGCGGTGTTGGAAGGGGAGGCAGAGACTGTCCCATGTCAGTGGAGGTCGGTGCTGGGAAGGGGCCATGTCCTTACTTTGGCTCCCTCGGTTCAAACTGTGGCTACTGGCCTCACCAATGTGGTGTGCACTAAACAGGCCCCGTGGCATGCAGTTTCTTCTAGGGAAATGCTTCCTCTGATGCTAAGGACCTCCCCACGCCCACCAAAGAGAGGCAGCCATGTCTCCCACTGGCTCCGGCACTGTTCCATGCCAGCAAACACCCTGGGTAAGGCTCACCGCTGTTGGTCCTGCAGCCACCCAGGCATTCCTGTGAAGCCTGCTCCTACCCCCTCAAAGCCCCTCACCCTTAAGCCCCGAGAGCTGCTCTATGTGCTTCCACGAACACAGGGAACTCCTCTGAAGTTGTTTCTTTGCTTCCCAAGCTTACCGCACCTGGCTCCTTCAGCTCTGATGATACCTGCCAGCCACTGGAGTTGCTGGGTTTTTTTGCTCCAGACCAAAAATGGGACATTCCCAGAACTCTCATCTTGCTACCCTGCCACCTCCTACACACTTGAAGAGAGCAGGGGCGTTATTCTCATTCCCAATTCAAGGAGAGAAATCACCAGCCTCCAGCAGGACCATCAAACACCCTCCCGTTAGGGGCGCTCCACCAAGACTGCTCCCTTTCTGAGCCTGGTCGGGACGTGGTGGTTAGAGCCCCACGTGCTGGGGGTCAGACCTTGGCACTACATTTAAATCTAGTGCTGCCACTGCTAGCTGTGGGCAAGATACTTCATCTCTTTCTGCCTCATTTATAACTCTCTTTTGAGTAACAAGTTATTAATCCATGGAAAGCAGTTAGCACCTGGCTCACGGTAATAGGCGCTCAATAAAGACAGCTATTCTTCTCACCGTTCACACAGGATATGGGGTGTAGATCTTCCCTCCTCTCCTCTGCTTTATAAAAAACCTGATGGACTTCCTTCTTCCCTGGGTGTAAACAACCTGAAACAGCCATCAAGGCCATCGACAGTAAAGGTATTGTTTTAATGACCGATATTCTATTGTATATAAACCACATATTTATCCATTCGTCTAATGCCAAACCCTTCCTGTATCTTGGCTCTTGCACGTGATGCTGCAGTAAACGTAGGGGTGCATGTATCTTTCTAAATTAGTGTTTCTGTTTTCTTTGGATAAATACCCAATAGTGGAATCACTGGAGCGTACAGTATTTCTATTTTTCATTTTTTGAGGAACCGCCATGCTGTTTCCCACATCCTGCCATTCAAGACAACACTGACGGACTTACAGGGTATTAGAGTAAGGAAGATAAGTCAGAGGGAGACAAATACCATATGATTTCACTTATATGTAGAACCTGAAAACAATGACAACAGAAAATAGAAACAGGCTCATAAATACAGAGAACTGGGGGTTGCCAGAGGAGGGAGGAGGGAGGGGATGGTGAAATAGGTAGAGGGGATTAAGAGGTATGAACTTCCAATTATAAAATAAATAAGTCATGGGGATAAGAAGCATAGGGAACAGAGTCAATAGTATTGGAGTAACAGTGTTTGGTGACAGATTGTGACTATTTACCATACTGAGCACTGCCTAATGTACAGAACTGTCGAATTACTATGTTGTACACCCGAAACTCAGATAACATTGTATGATAGATGACCTGATAGACCTAAATGGAAATATTTGCATTGTTCGGAGAAGAAAGGCAAAGGCATGGGGGTGGCGTGATGGGAAGAAGGAAAAGGGCAGAGAAGGGAGGGGCCAACCAAAGCAAAGTTTCTTCTCCTTACCAGGTGCACATAATTCTCCAACAAGGGGGTGAATCGGGGCCGTGTCAAGAACATCCAGGCAACTGAGGACGCACACGTGTGCCCTGGCAGCATGGCGGAGGGGCCCACCTCTGCACTCAATGCCCAGAGGGATAAGCCCTGAGAGAGCTCTGACAAGCCCTGGCTGGAGTGGGCTTAGATGGAGCTCCTCGGATTCAAGAGTCTGCTGCACTGGGCTCTGTGCCCCCAACACCCAGCCCAGACCCCGGTACCTGTACTAATTCAAGCACCAGCAGTAGCAGAAATCAAAACTATCTACTCTGGAAACTGACCATTCCAACTAAAATATGTATTTGCTCGTGCGATTTATTTGGATCCAAGGGAAACCAGGGGGCTGAGAAAAACGCATCCATACATAAGCATGTGAACTAAGGAATGCTATAGGGGGACCCCTGGTCCCTCGTCTCCCCACAACTACTGCTCTGGCCCATTGCCATCTCCCAAATCTCTCCGCTTGGGTCATTGCTTCAAGATGAGGCTCTTGTTAGGATGTATTTTGGGAGGAAAAGGGAAGAATGACAACGTGGTGTCAATCAAGGGCAGCTGACCCTTTAGCAAGGTGGGGGTTAGGGGTGCTGCCCCCCTGCACAGTGGAAAACCTGAATATAACTTTTGGCTCCCCAAGCTACTAATATCCTGTTGACCAGGAGGCTTACCAATAACATTAAGTGCCGATTAGCTCACATTTTGCATGTTATACATATCACATGCTATATTCTTACAATAAAGCAAGCTAGAGAAAAGAAGATATTAAGAACATCAGAAGACGGACGCCTGGGTGGCTCAATGGGTTAAGCCTCTGCCTTTGGCTCAGGTCATGGTCCCAGAGTCCTGGGATCGAGTCCTGCATCAGGCTCCTTGCTAAGCAGGGAGCCTGCTTCTCCCTCTGCCTGGTGCTTCCCCCTGCTTGTGCTTTCTCTCACTCTCTCTCTGATACATAAATAAAATTTTTAAAAAAAGAACATCAAAAGGAAGAGGAGATACATCTATTGTACTGTATCTATTGAAAAAAATTTGTGTATAAGTGGACCCGTGCCATTCAAACCCGATTTGTTCAAGGGTCAACTGTACTTTGTATTATGACATGACAGCGGTTCCATGAAACTGTATTCTCTCCAGTTTACAGATCAATGACCAAGAGAATTTAGGTAACTTGCCCAGTTTCACCCCACCTGGCCAACCTTCTTTCTGAAGCCAGGTCCATCTGCCACTGAAGCCTCCGTCCTCTCCCTCCCTCTCTCCGCCAGGGAAGAGCCACCCATCAGATCATCTGATGTCGTGAAAACACAGTTGAACGAGGATGCTGGCTCCTGGCAAGGCTCTGAAAGTGAGAGTCAGAGGACCGAGAGTTCTCACAGGAGCCAAGGCTGGAAAGTTCTAGCACACGACACATCTGAGGAAGGTGGGTATGAGTGGGAGTCTCCTGGCAGCTCTGTTGGGGGGGGGGCGGGGAAGAGCACCGAAACAGGACCGCGTCATCGCTGGAGCATGGACACGGTATCCAGCTCACACTTTTAGTAAAAAGATCTCAGCATAAATTTCTCTAGGTCAGTGCTTCTCAAAGCGTGACTTCCCAGACTGGCGGTATCCGCATCATCCGGTCACTTAGAAATGCATATCCTCGGGGCTGCCTTACACCTAATAAATCAGGAAATCAGCGTGGGGCTCAGCGGCGTGCGCGTGCACAAGTCCTCCACGTAGCTACTCTGGGTTCTCTTCTCCGGCCTGCAAGGTGGCGCTGGGGGTTCTCCTGCTAAGACCGCTCGGCCAAGCCCACCGGCCTGGGCTGATAACAGAACACGGCCTCTCCCCAGGGGCACGATACTGGATGAATTTACTAGGGTGTGCAGCTGCCTTAAATCTCCTGGGAACAAGGCAGGGAACAAACATATAAATAATGCCACGTGCTTTGTGGCCATGACGGGCCTCACTACAAATCATAAGCTGTAAAATGCAACTGGGGGAGGAAAGCCATCCTGACAGCTTCGTGCGTTCCCTGCATGAGGAAAAATAAAAATCACCTGTACCTCCACCCTTACCCCCTACTCCCACCCCCTCACCCCCAGCTACTTAATATTACCATGAAGGCCCAGCCAAATGAGTGTGATTCAGAGCCCAAGGTACCAGAAGGCCAAAATTGGGGGGCCAGGAGGGAGGGACTGGCTCCTCTTGCCCATGGAAGCCAAACCTGGTCATTCAAGATGACATTCACCTCCACTGGCATCCCCCCTCCCCCCAAGCCCCGCACACTCTACAAACTCTCATGAAAGTCTTGCCATCATTCCATCATTCTAATTGTTCTATCTGGCTCTCATTCTATCTCCTGGGGGCTCATTCTGGCCAAACTTCATGCTAGCACCTTCTATACTTGATCTCTGGCAATTCTTTTTTTTTTTTTTTTAAGATTTTATTTATTTATTTGACAGAGATAGAGACAGCCAGCGAGAGAGGGAACACAAGCAGGAGGAGTGGGAGAGGAAGAAGCAGGTCCCCAGCAGGGGAGCCTGATGTGGGGCTCGATCCCAGAACGCTGGGATCATGCCCTGAGCCGAAGGCAGATGCTTAACGACTGTGCCACCCAGGCGCCCCAATCTCTGGCAATTCTTACAAGAACCCTATGTGATGGCTGGTATTATCCTCTTTTTACAGGTGAAGGACCAGGCTCAGAGGATTCGAGTCACTCCCATAGTGAACATCTGACTCCAAAGTCTATTGACAAGATCAGGCTGTCCTCTTTGTGTGACTCTCTGACCTTCAGTCAGGTTTCTGTCCTTGCCGATAGGAGCTGAGTGTAAGGCATGTTAGGGCTTGTATTCGGGTGTCCCCGTCAAGCTGGCCTATCTTCTGTTCTTATTCCATGCCAGGGTTCTCAGAGCACGGCCCCAGAATAGCAGCATCAGCATCCCATGGGAACTTGTTAAAAATGCAAACCCCTGCCCCCACCCCGACCCACTGAATGAAAAAATCTGGGGGTGAGCCTGGGAAATGCTTCACCCTCCAGGTGATCCTGATGCCCCCAAGTTTTAGAACGTGGGCTCCAGCTTGTGTTGTGATGAGTGATGGGGTTCTGTCCCACTACTTGTGGGGAACCTGCTTCTCAAAGTTTCTTCACATCCCCCCACCCCCACAGCAAAGACGGGATGCCTCCCTGGATTCTGGTCCCATGGGATACTGGGTCTGGCTCTCTGCTATAGGGCTTCCTTAGCTTGCCTGCACAGACACCCTAGGTTTGCCGCCCTGGCTGGTCCCTGGGCTCTTCCGCACCCCACACCCTAAGGGCTTGCTTTGTGCTTTGACTCTATCACTGCCTGGTCCCCAGGGATTCCCTGGACCGAGGACAGGCCTTCAGTACCATCGCCAAACGTCTGACCCACATGCTCTGGTTTCCAGAGTCTAGCTTCCTCCTGGTCCATCCTGTTCTGTATCAGCGAAGCATGGTTGAGGACGTATATGAACAGACTCCTGTTGTTCATGTTCGAGTTCAAGCAAACTTAGTAGGAGATGGAAAAATGCTTAAGAAGGAGAAGCTTCGCCACCCAGAAGGAGATGTGAACACATGTCCGGGAAGCAGTCTCTGACATGGAGATCGGGGTGCAGGGAGGGTGGGAAGTGGGACTGGGCAGAGGAGGAGCGGAACCGTGATGCAGACATGAAAGGGACCCCAGATGATCCCTTGGGGAGCACTGAAGCAGAGCTGCCCTCCAGAGATGCCCCGAATCAGGCAAGGGAACTGGACCTTCATGCCCCACCCTGAATAGTCAGGGAGGGGGCCTTACTTGGGGAGGGGGGAATGGGGAGGGGGAGGGGGTGGATCTGGATGCGGAAGTGGGGCTGGAGGCATACAGCGTGGTGACAGGGATCAGAGCTGACACCACTGCAGGAGTGGGTAAGCAGACTCTGGAAGGCTCCTTCTTCACGTCTGAGGCTGGGGCTTGAACTCCATATGGCAGAGGGTCGGAGATGATGGATATAAGGAGAAGGAGCGAGAACAAGCTGGAACCCACAGACATGCGCTGAAGCCCAGGTGGACGAACAAAGCCTGGCCAGGGGTGTTGCTGCCTCTGACGTCGGTGGTTTGGGGCGTCCTACGGAAGCCAGAGCCCTTCAACAAGGAGCTAAATACACACACTCAGCACAGGAGCTGGAGAGGCTGGGAAGGCTCCCGGGAGAGGGAGAGGCAGAGCAGTCGCAGGGTGGCCGACTAGCGGAGCGAGGAGATGAGCAGTGCGTGTGGTACAAAATGGCTGCTGCTTCACCTCCACCCTCCTCCCCTCCCCCAGGAATCTGGGGTCCACCTGACTGGAAGCAGACAGGGAGGGGAATTCTGGAACGTGTCATTGTCACATTACCAAGTGCTGGAAGGACCCGTCCCATGGGTTTTCAGGAGGAAGCCCAAGCTACCAGTCTGGTACAAAGCTGGGGGACCACAGTAGAAGGAGAGAGGTGACTGCAAGGCCCGGATGCGGGCTGTGTGTCTTATGATCCTCGCGGATAAGCTGCAAGGGCTTCCCACTCTCAAGCTCCATGCTGAAAGGGCCCATTGAGGAAAACACCGGGTTTGAAAGCGCAAAGCCACAGCGGGATACACACGGCCCCTTCTGCAATGACGAGAGACAAAGTCCCTGACTTCAGACACCAATGCGTCATGGTGCACAGCACACGTCACCAAAGCACCTCAGGAGATTGTGGATGGCTGTGCCTGTCTCCGGGGCCTGCCCTGCCACTCACGGCGCTGGCATTTGGGGCATCAGAGCAAAAGGACACATCCACACGGGAGCGGGAGAGAGAAATGGATGCCTTGTGCTGGGAGCCAAGAGGACGGACCGCAGAGATCCTGCCCGGGGAGAGGTACAGCCAGACCTGGGCAGGAGCCCTTGGATCTGTGACTATTACCAGGGACCGAGTTTGAACATCGGCCCAACTGGTGTCGCATGGCCTAGAAAACCCGAGTCAAAGTGGTCAAAGGTGAGAAACACAGCAGGTGGCAGAAAGCATCTTCTCAAAGGAAAGACCTACTTGGTCGAGAAGGGGTTTACTTCAAAGCAGAGAGAGAATATGGCTCTGTCAGCATCATGAAAGAAGATGTGACACATCTCACAAAAGCAGTTCTGCTGTAGTGTTTCCATTTGAACACTTTCCGGAAAAACGGCTGGAGTGGCTACAAAGTGGGTCCCGTAGCCTGAGAACATCAGAGCGATCCTTGACTCAGACACCATTAACAGCTCCTTGAGCCCGGGCCCCTTCAAATGCAATTTTATTATTCATCTGAGCAGAAGCCTGATGCCATCTCGGCAAACATAATCTTTGATTTTACAATCTCTGGACATTTCCACAGACATTTAAACATCTTCCTATTTGCAAATGAATGAGTTCCAGCAAGAGAAAGAAAGTCATCCGCTAAGGCTGGATGAGGGAGCCTTCTTTCTCAACGACCAGCCACAAAGAAAAGGTCTGTGCTATTTATCGCTCACACATTCTCTTGCCTGAATCTATTAACTACCCAAGTGTCATCTGAAGCCCGACTGAGCTGTAATCAAGGCCGCTCCCTGAGCCTGTGTCGGCCTCTTCTCTGTGGCTTTTTCCAAGAATCGGTTCACACAGAGCCCACCTGAAGCCATATGCGTTGAGAAACACAGTGAAAGACTGGGTGGAAAAAAATTGTAACTTTTTGTTTTTACTTGACTTGAAACATTTTTAGAAATTTAAGTATAGAGACTGAGTCAGTCACACATATGGTCGCTGTGAGCTGTGTGACGCCTCCCTCAGAAAGCCAGTGGCCTTGAACTCAACTGTAAAGGATGATTTCTGGTCCTAGACAAGATACCACTGCGAGTTTTTCCCAAACCTGCCTAATTAGGGTGGGCGACACAGAGGAGATGGGAACGGTGAAGCTCTGTCTGATGGCTGCGGTGGGTTACGATCACAGAAAGGCAGAAACGCCAAGGGATCTGGTCTCTGGGATAGTTCCATTGTCCCACTTCTCCTTCTGCATGGGGTGGGGGCTTCTGAGTTGCGACCTACAGGACGGACCCTAGCTAGTTCAGCTGCGTGGGAACTGATTAATGGAGGCCCTTGGTCAGCCCGCACTTTGTCTAGGCAGGAATAAGATGGCCCGACAAAAAAAACAGGTGCCAACATGGATTGGCTGTGATAGGTCCTTCTGTCACCGTCTTCTGCAGCCCTCCCCCAGGTAAGTCCGACTGGAGAAGCTGGTTCTCACCTCTGGCCTGAGCTACAAAGCGAGTTTCCGCTCTGACCTTAGAAAGGCTGGAATAGGGGCGCCTGGGTGGCTCAGATGGTTAAGCCCCAGCCTTCAGCTCAGGTCGGGATCTCCAGGTCCTGGAATCAAGCCCTGCGTCGGGCTCTCTGCTCAGCAGGGGGGTCTGCTTCTCCCTCTCCCTCTCCCCCTGCTTGTGCTCTCTCTGTCGTTCTCTCGCTCAAATGAATAAATAGAATCTTTAAAAAAAAAAAAAAAAAGAAAAGAAAAAAAAAAGAAAGGCTGGACTCATGGTGGAAACTCCCCCAAACAGAAGGTGGGTGGTCGCAGGTGGCAGGAAGACAGGATGACAGCAGGACACCCAGTGTGCCCTTTTTTTTTTCCCGGTCCTTACCACTTGCTGTGTAGGCCAACACATAAACTCCAGCTTCTAGAACGTGTATTGGAATTGGATAATTTCAGCTGTAAATTTAATACCCCCTAAACATTCAGGGCCAAAAATAGGGTAGGCTGGTAAATGCTTCAGTAAATATTCTCAATGAGATCCTCAATAACCGTACATTACGGTCAGAGACGAACCCAGTTCGTGTCTAAAAGGTTTTCCGACAGTGGTTTGAAAGCCCCCGGGTTTTTCTAGCAGGGTATGAGGGGATACTTGAGAGGGTCAGCTATGGTACGGGGGAAGCCGGGATGCCAGGTTCCCAAGGGCACTGTCACTCACTCCCTGTGCTCCGGCCACCAGAGTTCTGCTTTTCAGCTCCAAAACAAAAGGACTAAAACATATCAGTTATGTTCAAACTTCTGCTGAGCGGCAATGGTACACAGCAAAAATGCCCAGGCCCATGCCACCCCAGAGGAAAGAGGGGCCGGTGAGGTGGTGGCACCCCAGGGACTGCCCCACACACCCCACTGGGGTTGCTGTAGCTCCCAGGGCCTCCTCGTCCCACCCTGTGGGATCTGAAGGGTGTCATCTGGAAACCACTCAACTTCGAGATCTCTAGAGTCCCTTCAGGGGCTCTGATTCCGTGAGCCTGGAACTCTCCCAGATGCAAGCTTCTCGGCCTTGGCACTGCTGACATTTTGGGCTGTGGAATATTTCTTGCGGGCGATCCTGTGTAAGATGCTTAGTAGCCTTCCCGGCCTCTATCAACCAGGGGCCAGCAGCACCCCTAGTTGCGCTGACCCAAAAACGCCACCATGCATTGCCAAATGTCCCCTGGGGGACAAAAATTCTCCCCTACCTCTTTGACAAGCACAGTCCTAGATTAGTTCAAAATGCTAGTAAATGTCACAGTCTATTCCGATCAGCCTATGGCTTTTGCTCATTCATTAAAAAGAGATACAATCTCCTTTGAAGCTAGAGATAATGCACTTCCTTCTGCTGTCGGGGGGGGGGGGGGGGAGGGTTGCCAGGAAGTTCCTACTGGTACTCTCCGTGACTTCTGTTCATCAAACACCACCCATCTTTCCAGCTAATTCTCCTTTTGGCTATCTGTATCTCCCCAGAAGCTCAGGACAACGAGCTGGAGAGGCTTAGATCATACCAAGCCCATCACTGCCCGCACCTTACACCTTTATCCTCCTGCACTTAAGAGCCAAAACACAATTCCCAACTAGAACGCCCATTGTTTGCACGCATGATCCCATCATTCTCTTCAAGAGGACACGGATCCCAGTTAGTCAAGTGAATCCCTGGCCCCCATCAACACAGCCCATGCGGTGAAAAGCACCAGCTGGGAACACAAAGGAGGGAGACCACGAGGGTGAGGATCAAGATAACTCATCAGTCGTCGTGGTAGTGGTAAGAGTAGTACTAAAGCTACCCCACTGTGCTGCTTCCTGTGCGTCGGACGCTCTGCATATACCCTGAGACTTCACCGATACCCCAAGACTGTCAGGAAGAACAGAACAAAGAGATTCCTGGAAATCCCTTCGGTGGAGTGCTGGGTGCGGGCCAGCAGACCCTGCAGGGAGTCTGGGCTCTGGATGGACCTGTGGAGGCGGCTGGTTTATACCTCCAGAGCCAGCTCCCGGGGCTGCTGTGACAGACTGCCGCACGCTGGCTGGCTTCAAACAACACAAATCTATTCTCTCTCAGTCTGGAAGCCAGAAGCCTGAAGTCAGTGTCATGGGGCTTTCAGACCGTGCCATCCGCAGGGCTGTGCTCCCCCCAGACCTTGTCTCTTCCAGCTCTTGGTGGCTGCCGACATTCCTTGGTTTGCGGTCATGTCACTCCACTCCGCGTCTGCGGTCACACTGCTTCCTAGCGCGTGTGTGCGTGCCCGTATGTGTGTGTGTGTGTGTGTGTGCATGTGTGCATGTGTGCATGTGCACACGTGTGCATGGCTGCTAAGTCTCCCTCTGCGTCCCTCCTGTAAGGATACACGTGAATCCACGTAGGGCCCACCAGGATAATCCAGGATAAGATTTTCATCTCAAGAACTTCAGTTTAATCACATCTGCAAAGTCATTTTTTACCATATAAAATAACAGTTACAGGTCCTAGGGATCAGGATGGGGAGATCTTTGGGTGGGGGTGCAGGGCGTTCACTACAGGGGGAGCTGTTATGTTCCAGACCACTGGGAACAGTGCAAACGCTACCTGCAATGAATTTTTTCTGGTACAGACTGTAAATCACTGTAAATCAAATTTTCATTTGAACTGGACTTAAGTTCTTATGGATTCTTCTGTGAATTAATAACGTGAACAAAATGTTATGTCCTCACTTTATACTTGCATGCAAACCATGATTTTAAATTATACTTTAGTGATATTAATCCTCACAACAAGCCCATGAGAGAAGATAGGTGCTGTTATTTATTCCCATTTTAAGGATGATGAAATTGAGCCCCAGAGAGGTTGGGAGAGTTGTCCAAGGTCACACAAGGAAGGGAGGTCTGGCTGGAGGGCCCACTGCACGGTATTGTCATAACATCATAACGTGATGGCTGGACCAAGTGACCTGTCATGTTCCATTAAGCTGGCTTTGCCATGATTCCATAAGCTTGTAGTTGGTTCTGGGAGTCCAGTAAACACCTTTCACACAACCCACATCAAAAATGAAGCACTGATCAGGCTGTCTGAGGGCAGACACAGCGATGGGCCCAGTTGAGAAGAGAGAGGTTATTTTCAACGACTTCAGAAGACAATCATAAAATGCAAATATTAGGATTGAACCAACATACATATGCAAACTGAAAAACATCTGTGCTAGGAAAGCATTATTTGTTGTTTATAATCCCCAACTGCAAAGGATGGAGCCAGAAGGGTTCTTTGTTTGCTAAAAGGGATGATGGACTTGAGAAAAGCAGATTGGAAAAGCTAAGAATTACCGTGCTCAGCATAAGAGAAGAACTATGGAAAGATTCGGGGAGGAGAAGGTTTTTACCAGTTAACTGGCAGTCAATGAGGAAATGAAAGGGTGGAATCAGGTATTTGAATAGTAATTTTGTTAATGTGACATGGTCCTCTCTGCTTCCTCTTGCATTAATTGTCTGTAAAATCTCTTTTATGCAAAACATGCTTCGTAGAGCTGAATTTTTTTAATTAATTTATTTGAGAGAGAGCACACGTGAGAGCGGGGGGAGGGGCAGAGGGAGAGGGAGAGAAGCAGATGTCCCCCTGAGCACAGAGCCCCACACGGGCTGGATCCCAGGACCCTGAGATCATGACCTGAGCCAAAACCAAGAGTTGGCTGCGTAACCCAATGAACCACCCAGGCACCCCACTGAATTTGTTTTTGGAGCAAAGAATGCTGAGCCCTACTTCTAGAAGGGTGCCAGGAAAAAAACAGAGGCTGTATCCACAGGGGCCCAGTCACGTTGGGGGTCACACATATATTTTAAAACTGCATGTACGCTTTTCAAAATCTCCAATGGATTAACTGTGGTCTGGGGAATCAAATGGGCAGGATTTCAGTATGCTACTGCATCTGAAACCATGAATTTGCATGGAAAAAAAAAACGCTTACAAAAATGTGGGGGAAGCAGGGGAAACCCATGATCCTTCTGTATTAAAAAACAACAACAACCACCCAAATATTATTCAATATGCAAAACACACCGTCACTCTCCGAAATGCAAGCATCAGACGACTGACTCAGTTCGCGATTCTGAGTCACTTGTTTGCAGCGCTCTGGGTTCCCATGGGGGTCTTAGTTAAGCAAGGTCTCCAGTCTGTTCATTTTCTGACCTGCTTTAAATCTCTGCCATGGCTTATACCTCACCTCCCTCCTTCTGCTTGGATCAGTCTTCTCGTTTCTAAAAGCCAGCAGTTTAAAAAGGAGTTTTTTCCTTTCTGAGTCTGGATCTGAACAACCAGAGAGAGACGTACACATTCTCCAGAAGGTCAGCGCTGGGAAAGGACATTCAATGCAGAATGTTCCCTTCAATTTGACCTCCGCTGGTGTTTCTCCAAAACCAACCAACCAACTACCCAACCAACCAACCCCCTAACACTTACTGTATTCAGATCTTGTCTTTCATTTTTTTATTTTTATTTTTTTTTTAAGATTTTATTTATTTATTTGACAGAGAGACACAGCCAGAGAGAGAGGGAATACAAGCAGGGGGAGTGGGAGAGGAAGAAGCAGGCTCCCAGCAGAGGAACCTGATGCGGGGCTCAATCCCAGAATGCCGGGATCACGCCCTGAGCCGAAGGCAGACGCTTAACGACTGAGCCACCCAGGAGCCCCTTGTCTTTTATTTTTGGACATATATCACTGGCATTAATTTCTGAACTAAACTAGAATATTAAACATACGGGGCCTCCATATCTTGAGACCAGCCTTTTTTTCCAGGGGACAACACCTCAAATTGCATGACAAAGTCACGTTGGTCCTGTGGTCCCTGGCCTCAGTCTTCAAAGGCCACAGACAAACACTGGCTGGTATTACTAGCAACTGCCCTACGTGATAGCTACCACTGTTTTTTGTTGTTGCTTTGTTTTGTTTGGCTTTCTTGAGATATGATTGACATATAGCATGATGTACATTTAAGATATATAAAATGATGATTTGACACACACATATCCTTTTAAAATTTTTTTATTTTAAGATTTTATTTATTTATTTATTTATTTATTTATTTAATTTATTTTAGGGAGAGAGCGAGCAGGAGGACGGAGAGAATCTCAAGCAGACTCCCTGCTGAGTGCAGAGCCCGGCACAGGCCTTGATCTCAGGACCCTGAGATCATGACCTGAGCTGAAACCAAGAGTTGGACACTTAACTGACTGAGCCACTCAAGCACCCCCACATATTCTCTTTTGTGGTGAGAACATTTAGTATCTACTCACTTAGCACTTTTCAAATATGTAGTATTGTTAACGAGCCAGAGGCTGGTACCACTGTTAATTTACAAAGGACGAGTCTGAGGCTTCGAACGTTTAAATAACTTGCCCAAAGTGACAGAGTGGAGTCCTCTGGGACTCCAGAACCTTCTTTTACATGGTTCCATCCCTCTTCACTGCCTAAGCAACAAGCTCCTAGAAATTCCAGGAACTTGTGATACTGTCTCCCAGCCCAGAACCTTCACTGACCATTCCCTGAGCCCAGGATATCCTCCCTCTTCTCCCGTTCCTTTGCCTATCGGACTCCTATTATTCGTCATATCTCCACTCCAGTGTCCCCATCATCGGGACAACTTGCCTGATTATGTTCTCATCGCACCATGTTCCTTACTGGCAAGGCACTTATCTTAGTTTGTAATTGTGAGTTCATTTGTGTGAGGACCCCATCTCCAATTCTATTTTGGCTTATGACTGTGACCCTGAACCCAGCAAGTTATTAAGAGCTCACTAAATTGTTATTGGACCAATAGAAAATGAATGAATGAAAGATTATAAGACAGATGAATGAAAGAATGCAAGTAGCCCCAGGTGGAGAAACCGAAGTTCCATGTGCTGGGACAAAAAACTGCAAGCTCCTAGGTCAAGATGGGAGGTACACAAGCCAATGAGAGTTTGGGGGAGCCCATATATTACATCAAGAATACTCTTGGGGGGGCGACTGGGTAGCACAGTCGTTAAGCGTCTGCCTTTGGCTCAGGGCGTGATCCCGGCGTTCCGGGATCGAGTCCCACATCAGGCTCCTCCGCCGGGAGCCTGCTTCTTCCTCTCCCACTCCCCTGCTGTGTTCCCTCTCTCTCTGGCTGCAGCGAGATAAATGAAATCTTTTTAAAAAAAAAAAATGCTCTTGGGCCATCTGGGTGGCTCAGTTGGTTAAGCATCTGGTTCTTGGTTTTGGCTCAGGTCACGATCAGGTTGGGCTATGCACTCAGCCGGGAGTCTGCTTGAGATTCTCTCTCTCTGCCCTTCCCCCTCCAGCCCTGCCAAAGGGCTGTAGGGCCAGGTTTCCATGCTACCTTCTGCCTACTCACTGTTGCACGAGCCCTGTCTGCCAGCCCACCCCAGGGTCTGGGGGCAATACCAGGTCCCAGGGGAGAGGGGCCAAGCCAAGAGGTGAGGGTGCACATCTCCCCTCCTGTTCTAGGCCCCCCAGCCTGGCATAGAGGCCATCACACACACTCTCTCTCTCAAATAAATAAATCTTCAAAAAAAAAAAAAAAAGAATGCCTTAGAACATACCCACACTCTCTCCCATGTGCCAGTTCCTAAAATCCAGATGCAAGGCCCAGCTGGTGTAGAAGCTCTCCTCCAGGACCCCAGTGTGATATTTCCAGAATGCCTTGGCTCTGAGGCCCCTTGATCCCCATCACAGCTGTCTCCATGTCTAATATTCCCAGTATTTGGACTTCAAGTTCCCCTATAGACTCTGAGCTCTTTCTTTGACTATGTTTCCTGCCATCTAGAATGGAACTGTTGCAAGAGCCTCAGGCCTCCAGAACCCCAAACCTTCTTCTGTCACTAAGGGGGTAACTCACCAGTCCTGCCATGGGAGAGAGTTAGATAAGTATATTAAAATGCAGAAATTACTTTCAAGGCCATGTTTTCAAGCATGCATTTTTTATATAAAACGAGCTGTTTTCTGTACTTTAGATGAAAAATAGGGCTCCTTGCCTTTGAGTTTCTCCATGGATCACCACCATCTTCCAGGCATAAACATATTCCCCATCACCCCAATTTAACCCAATTGTTTTTAAAGAGTAATGTTTTTTTATTACAGTCGGCAGCTACTCAATCTCATGTGGGACTTCTGTGAATAAAAGCATATTTAAGGGGCACCCGAGTGGCTCAGTCGGTTAAGTGTCTGCCTTCAGCTCAGGTCATGATCCTGGAGTCCCAAGATCGAGCCCTGCATCAGACTCCCTGCTCAGCCCTCCACTCTCAGCTCTCCCTCTGCCCTCCACCCCTGCCTTGTGCTCTCTCTTCTCACTCTCTCTCTCAAATAAATAAAATCTTAAAAAGAAAAAAAAGCAAATTTAAAAGACACAGCGGACCCTACTGATCTATAACGGTACAGGTGATGTGATAGCAGCCCCACCACATTGCCGAATCCCTCCCCAGCTCCTTTCCAACCACGCAGTTGTCCCTAAACCTCTTCTTTACAGCTTCCAGAGCCACTACTGCTGTCTTCCCAAGAACTATTTCCAGACATGTCACTTGAAAGAGGTTTTAGACCCAGGGACGAGGGAAAGTAGATGAGGGAAGGCATCGCAGGAACAAATGTTTTTACCAAACAGCCTTGATGAGACAAAAAAACCGTTCTGGAATTTCTTTCCACCAGTGTTGGGCATGTGTGGCTCAGGCCCAGGAGGAGGACGTGACGCTAGGCAGGAAAGCTCTCTCTTTTGTATGTGGTCTGCCATGCAGTCATCTTGGGGAGAGCGGAGGAGCTCCAACCTGCCACACGGGGAAACGCATCTGACACACTCTCCAGAGAGCAAGCTGAGTAGCTAAAGTTACATTTCTTTCATGTTTTTCTTCTTCATGTTACGTTATCACTCTGGAACTGAAATGTGTGTAGGAGGCTGGAGACAACAGTAGTAGGGAAGGGAAACAACCAGAAAAGAAAGCAATCACCTTTCAGTGCCTCTCAAGCCCCCCTAGCACCAGGATTCTAGGGATCCTGATGCTGTCCACAGACATGGGGGGAGTCACAGGTAAGCAGTGTGAAAGGCTCACTAAGGAGTGTTCTAACCCCTGTCCTTTACATTTGCACAAGGAGACGGGAAAGAATGTAAGATCACTTTCTAGCAACTCTTTCTGGTTTGAAGGTTATGCTGGGGGAAGGGAATGGAGGGACAATAAACAACTTTGTCCTGTTTCAGGGGCATCTCTAAAGAAAGCCTGCACCCCGTCTTGTTTAGAGAGGTTAAGTCCATCGAGGGCATGGAGGGGAAGGGGAGTAGAAGGGCAACCCTTAATGAAGACTCTCTTCTTTATCAAATTTCAGCAAGGCTCCTCTAAGCCCTCCTCTCCACCAGCCTTCGACTTTGGCCTTCTAGGTCCGTCCTTGATGAATCTAGTTTTCACAGGGATCCTGCAAAGTCAGTTTAGGGAGAATCCCCCACTTTTGGTATATGATTAAGTTCTTCATCCCCCACTCTTGATGCCTAAGCACTTGGCCTGCCCTCAGCAAGAATCCTATTTAGGTAAGTTTAGTAAGAATCCCCCCACCCGTGATGTCCCCTCTTAGTAATTTTTTTTTTTTTTTTGGAGAGAGAGCACACGTATGCATATGTGAGGGCGGGGGAAGGGGCAGAGGGAGAGGGAGAGAGACAGAATCTTAAGCAAGCTCCACACCCAGCACGGAGCCTGATGAGGGCCTCAATCTCATAACCCTGAGGTCATGAGCTGAGCCAAAATCAAGAGTCAGACGCTTAACTGACTGAGCCTCCCAGGTGTTCCCCCAACCTTAGTAATTTCTATCCACTGACCCTGTCACCCTGCTCCTTGGCTATAAATCCCCACTTGTCCTTGTATTTAGAGTTGAGCTCTATGGCTCTCCCCTATTACAACAGAGTTAAGCCTTCACGATGATCTTGAATAAAGTCTTCCTTATGGTTTTTAGTGTCATCCATTTCTTTAAACCCCTTTGAGTGGAGGGCATGAATGGCTGGGGGTGGAGATAAACACCCTCGAGACTGAAAGGAGGATAAAGGGGCCCTTAGCAGGCTCCCCCCTGCAGAGGAGTCCTATGTGCAGGTCCCCACGGTGCCTCAACAAGGCGTGGCTGCAGGAAGGACTTCAGAAGGCTCATGAGCAGGGAGGGGCCTCCAAATCTACACACAGGGTATACCTGTAAGGCGGAGTGGCTCGTATCCGCACCGTCACTGAGCGCAAGGCTCTGCTCTTTTTCCCAGGATGCCCACCTCCTTCTTGAAGTAGGTGGGAACAGGAGAGCCGAAGCTAGCATTCATTCCTGGATATCTAGCCAATTGCACCGATTTCCACTTTCTTCAAAAGCTAAAGACACGTGTTATTTCTTGCCCCAGAGGGTCATGCAACAAGTGTACAGCAGTTAGATAATAAATAACGCAGACCTGTTGGGACATCCGTGGGAGAGGGCACACAGATGAGAGAAGCCACTGAGAACAACACTCCAGAACAGGACCTCAAAAGGCAGAGGATGGAGCCGCAGGGGGCCCCATCTGGTGGCCCAGCTGAGGGAGGCAGCAGCATCAAGCAATCCCAGGGAAGCACTTCTTCCCCCCTGAGGATGTGTTAATGGAGGTCCCACTTCGGACTTTTTATGTGAATTTAAATGCTGTATGTTTAGGCCCCACTGAGTAAAAAGGACACCGAATTAATACACACATGAAAGAAAATCACAGCCCTCAGCAATCACTCTCCAAATATTCTTCTACATCCTTTTGGAGGAAGGACTGCTTTCTTTACTCTGCTTCTAAGAAATCCTTCCATTATCACTTCCCTGTTTTGAGTACTCAACATAGAAGTCATTAAATACCCAGCTTCTTAATGAGAAGGGAGTGCAGTAGGTCAACAATTTATTTCAACGCCTTCTGCTTAAGGAAAATGAAAGGCTCATTCCTACATTCCATCTCCGCTTTTTTTTTCTCAGGTTGTGTTTTTTAAGTGTTCATCTAATATCCATGAGCTATTTCCAGTGTTCACACTCAGCTTTCCCTTGACAAGTCTATGGTGTATCTAGAAGACCTAGAAAACAGAGTGGTGATATTCTGGCTAATACATTCTTAAATGGCTGGGTTTCACTCAGAGGCATGAGAAAACTTCCAGGAAGGTGAAGTCTTATGTCTCCCCAATTTTCTTCCACTTTTTATTCTAGTCCCAAACCCAGTTCCTTGGTGTGAGATCTACTTTGCCACTTTGCCCCCTTATCCCTCTGGAGATTGTGTGTGTATGTATACATACATACACACACACACACACACACACACACACACACACACACACAAACACAAATCACAAGTGGACAGTTCTCAGTAGCTTTGCTTGTAGTTGGTGTTAGGATGGTGGTGAGTTAATTTTGTAGGAAACTCTCATATGCCACCCCAAAATATCACTCTAGGGGACCAGAATATGCCACCCCAAAATATCCCTCTTTGCCATGAGGATTATTCTGAGCTGATCATTTTGAGAAGCAGGAGAGCCAGGAGAAGCTCTGAATACAGAGTAGAAGCTTCCCTTTTGTAAGTGAAATTAACATTTATAAAGGAAATCTCCGTTTGTAAGGGTGCCTCTCCCTCCACCAGGAAGAGAAGGACAACTTCAAATCACAAGAGATTCTTATCTACACAGAAAGCACTGACTTAAACCTATACAACAAATCTTATCCTTGCCCATGGTACTTTTCCTGGTCCCCTTCCCATGAGTGCTCTCCTCCACACGCTTCTTCCTCTGTTTTAGCTGAAGATGGCATTTAAGCCCAAATTCTAAGCCACCTCTTGGAGTTTACCCATCCCTGAGTTTCTCCCAGGTATATAAGAGGTATGCACGTTAATAAGCTTCTGTTTGTTTTTTCCCTTGTTAAGCTGGCTTTTGTTACCGGAGCCCTAGTTGAGAACCTAGAAGAGAGAAGAAAAAAATGTTCCTCCCCTACAGTTTCTATTTATTTTTATCTGCCAGATGTGACCAAAAATGCTACCTAAGAAATAGGAGTCTCCTAATAGTTCATATCGCCCCCAGTGCTGTGGTCCCACACTGACATTCTTGTCTATTTGATGGGAATCTCTAAATCCACCTGCGTATCTGACACGTCCATCTACTGCTCCATGCAGCTTTTCTATCAACGGGAAAGCTCTACTTTCTTTGTTCCTGGAGCAACCAAAGATCAATCAGCTGTTCATCTGCTGATACACAGAACAGAGTCCCACTACACCTGTGGTGGGGAAGGATCAGCCCGCCACTGAGCCTGGCAGCAGGACTGGGACAACCCCTCACGCTGAGCTTTGCTGTGGCCCTCCATGGCAGGATGGGGGTAGGTGAGAACAGGCCCTACTGGGGAACACAGCGTGACTTCACAGAGTCGGGGGGGGGGAGGGGGTGGCTGTGTGCCCTGCCTTCTGTTGCTGCCTGCTGTTGAGATAAAATGTCATTAGCTCCTTTCTACAAAGAGGCTTATTTTAAAATGTAAATGCAATAGCACAAACATCCCCCCCCTCCCAGGCCTCGCACTTGATTTTCGGAAGTGTAAGAAAGAGCTCATGGTTGTCCGGTCTGTCCGCAGCTCCCACCATATGGCCTACACTCCGTAAATGGAGTCAGACACATCATTCACCTTAACCTTCATCGAAGCCCCAAGTGGCAACAATCTCTCCTGAGACTTCTCCTGGGGTCTGAAATTAACCCACTGAAATTAACCAGGACAAAAAGCAGACAAATCCTGGGACCAAGGCTTTATCCAGGTCTACTTGGTTTTGAAAGTCTGACTTGTTCTCTTATGCAGATGGGAATACCCTTGAAAAAGCAGTCATTACCTGCCCAGTGTTGTATCTGCCCAGCGGAATCTGAGGTTCCAGGTGGGAAACCTTTTCCCCCACCCCGGCTAGGGAACATGGACTGCAAGCATTAGAGACAGTTGTCTTCTCTGGCAGTGGGGCTCTCGTTGGTCCCACAGGGTTTGGTACAGTGCCTCAACCATAGTGAGGTTCAAGAAATGTTTGTTCAATGACTAAATGAGAAGATGAATAAAGACTCTTATTAAAATGCAAAAAACCCCACACCCAAACCTAAAGTAGTAATACTCGTGGGACATACTAAGTTGTCATTTGATCTTTTAAAACTGTAGCATGAATGAGTTTACAGGAGATTAGCAAGTCAGTCATGGAGGGGGGGCAGGCAGAAAGAGGGACATGGAAAGCTAAATTAGGAGTTGGAATAGCAGAAGCCAAGGAGCCAATCGGTGTGTCTGCGGACACTGACAGAAGGAATCTGATGACGATACTCAACATCCCGAGAGGATTTGTGCAGGTAGGGAGAAAGCATCGCCCAAGTTGCTGAACAGGATCAAGGAGGAGGACAGGAGAACATCCGCACACGCTGCTTACTTCCCAGCCATTCCCGCACCTGTCCCCACCATGCCATCTACCTGCAAAGGGCCAAGACTAAAATATGCCAATAGCATGTATTTTGGAATCAAGTTTGCTGATTACCCAGGGTATTACTTCAGACAAAAAAAATACCTGGAATATAATTATGGGTGATGCCTAAAATGAAATGTGGTTAACACCCACCCTTCCCCACCCCAGCCCAGGCAGCCACTCTCAACTTGAATTCATGCAAAAAATATTTACTTACTACATTTCAGGCAGGATTCTATACCCTGGAGTGAAGACAATGAACAAAGTAAGCATGACTCTTATCCTTCTGGGGTTCCCAGTCTAGGAGTCCCTGAAGCAACAATGATAACAGGCAAACTGATGGCCAGGAAAGGGAAGAACATTAACAGTGACAGAGAATTGAGGGCCAGGGTCTAGGCAGAGTGGACAATCGTTTTAAAGCATATGGAGCAAAATCGAGAAGGAGCTACTCAGGATTCAGCAGAGTGAATACTCTGACTATACTTCATGAAACAGAACTTGCCAAAAAAACCCAAAAAAACGTGCAAGATGCTTTATGCTTGCTCCAGAGCCCCTGAGCCTGTGCTTGCCAATGATCCCACTTCCCATGAGACATTGCATAGGAAGTGGACAGAAATCCCCTTTGCTCAGCCCAGCTTACCCCATTCCTAGGCGAAAACCTAAGGAGGTGAATACCAATGACTGAAAAATGCATACCAACGTCCTACCCCATGCATAACACAACTTCTTTTCCAATAACCATTATAAAAATTGATCATATAGTAGGCCCTCCTCCAAAAAAAACCCATTATACTTAAAAAATAAATAAATAAATCACCACCACGAAGTTGAAGCAAGAAATTAAGAATAAAGGTTTACATTTCTAAAAGCTAACCACTGGGTTATAAAAAAAAAAAATGCCTCTAAATAACTCTTAGATCAAAGAGAAAATAAAAACTGAAATTATACACTATTTAGAAAATAGTGACAACTCTAACACTACGTATAAAAACTTATGAGCTGTGGCAGGATCTGTTCTCAGAGGAAAACACATAACATTAAATGCTTTTGCTATTAAGCAAGACAAAAGGAAAATAAATGAGCTGAGGTTTCAACTTAAAGGGTAGAAAGCAAGAAACCAAGGGGAAAGGGGACAGGACAAAACAAGTTGTAGAATTCAAATACAGGGAAAGAGAGGAATTGGCACATCAGGAGCTGGTTTTTTGAAAAGGCCAACTAAACAGATTATAAAATTAAATCTAATTTTAAAAGGAGTGAAAAAAAAAACACATAAATGCTATTAGGACCGAGAAAAGGGCTTTGACCACACATAAAGAAGCTTTTACATGTTTTAATGATAAATGAATGGAAGAAATGCCAATCCAAAAAGCTTTCTGAGACAGAGCTGAAAACTGTCAGGGGCCAACCACTTCAAATCCTGGAAAAGTCATCTGGGATTACTATCCAAAAAGGCACTCAACTCAGATTGTGCTACAAATAAATTCCGTCAATTTTTTTTTCGGAATAGAAAAACACCATGTAATCTGAAGCAGCACAGAACATAAAAGAAAACGGAAAAGTTGGTCATTTTTTCCACACATGTACAAGGCTCATCATAAAGGCGGTAAAGCGAGCACACGCGCACCTTGAAAACATCAGGCTAAGTGAAAGCAGCTAGTCACACACACTGCTTATTTCACTGGCATCAAATGTCCAGATTAGGCAAATCTAGAGAGACAGAAAGGAGATCAGTGATTGCCGATGGCTGTGGCGGTCAGAGGAAATGAGTAAATGACTTCTTTTAAGGGTGATAAGTATGTATTAAAATCACAGTAATCGTTGTACAACTCTGTGAATATACTAAAAACTCATTTAATTATACATTTTAAATGGATAAAATATATGACACGTGACTTTTATTTCAATAAGGCTTTAAAAAAAAACAGCAGATACACAATCAAAAGGAAAAACTATATACACAAGTCACTGATCAATTGAGGATTGAAATTTTTATTTATTTATTTATTTATTTACTTATTTACTTATTTATTTATTTGACAGAGAGAGAGATAGCCAGCAAGAGAGGGAACACAAGTAGGGGGAGTGGGAGAGGAAGAAGCAGGCTCCCAGCGGAGAGCCCGATACCGGGCTCGATCCCAGAACGCTGGGATCATGCCCTGAGTTGAAGACTTAATGACTGAGCCACCCAGGTGCCCCAGAGGATTGAAAACTTTAACAAAAAATCCTAACCACTAACACACAAGAACCAAGTAGAGTTTACTCTAGGAATACAAATATGGCCCTCTTTTAGACAATCTATTAATACAATTCAAAATATTAATAAATCAAGAGAAAAATAATCACGTTGATAAATGCCAAAAAGGCATTACAAATACATCAAGTATGTATTCTCAAGGAAGATGTCCTACAAAATTAGAAAGAAAATTTCCTGAACCTGAAGTCTTTTTCAAACAAACATCCAATATTAGTTATAATGGTGAAATGCTCAAAGCATTTCATTAAGTCAGAAACGAGATAAAGATCTGCTGTTACCATCAATATTCAATATTGCTCTGCAGATCTCAGTGGAGGCAATAAAAAAGGTAAATATAATGAAGGGAAAGAAAAAGGCAAAGCTATGTTTATTTGTTCATAATGTGATGCTCTACCTTGATAGAAAAGTCAACAGAAATTATTAGAACTTATAAAGATTCCAGAAATGTGATCAGTTGTCATTTCTGATGAAAACTTTTTATTGAGGGACACCCGGATGGCTCAGTGGGTTAAGTGTCTGCCTTCAGCTCAGGTCATGATCTCAGGGTCCTGGGATCAAGTCCCCACATCGGGCTCCTTGCTCAGCAGGGAGCCTGCTTCTCCCTCTGCCTGCTGCTCCCCCTCCTTATGAGCTCTCTCGCTTGTGAGCTCTCTCTGACAAATAAATAAATAAAATCTTAAAAAAAAAAAAAAGAACAGTTTTTACTGAAGTAGAGCACACATTTTTTACAAAGCACACAACTCTCAAGTGCTCAGCCCTGTCAGTTCAAACACTGACATACCCATTTAACCATCGTTCAAGTCAAGAAACAGACAATGACCAGGGTCTCTGAATCTCCCAGTGTGCTCTTCCAGTCATTACTTTGTGGTTACCTGCCCAAAGGTAACTACTATCCTGAGTACTAACACTGTAGACTGGTTGTGCTTGATTTTGAAACTTACAGAAAAACAATCAAATAGTGTATACTATTTGGGATCTGAATTCTTTGATTCAGCATTATGTTTGAGAGATATACATGCCTTTTGTTTTGAAAAAATAGCAGTAATATCCCCAGATAATTAGAGAATATAGCACATTTATAAAACAAGAACTGGGTGCCATAGCAAAAGATGAGTTACAGAACCAATAAGAATGCTTGAAAATTAAAATACAAAAGCAGAAATAAAAAGTTTAGAAAATAAGGTTAAGAACATTTCCCAGAATATGTAGTCAAAAGGTAAAAAATGAAAAGTAAGAGGGTAAAGATTAAAAACTTAGAAAGCTGGTCCAGGAGCTATGACACTCAAATGAGTTCCAAAAATGAAGAAATACACACACACACACACACACACACACACACACACACACACACGAATAAAGAATATCAATAATAAATATGAGTTTCCACTGGAAAGCTCTACAGAGCATCTAGCATAATGGATAAAAGTAAATCCCAAAGCACATCATCATGACATTTCAGAATACCTGGGATAAAAAGGATTTCTAAAAAGATAATGACAAGTCACCTTCAAAGAACCAAGGTCAAAATGGCTCTGAACCTCCCAAAAGCCATGTTGAAAGTTAGAAGACAGTACAACACAGCCTTCAAAACCTCAAAGAAAAATCATTTCAAGTGGGAAGCGTGAATCCAGATATTTTTAGAGAAGCAAGGACTAAAAACTTTACTGGGGGTATGCATCACTAAAATGAAGGAGTAAGCCGAGAAAATAAAGGCATGAGTTCAAAACACAAAGGACCAAACATAGGTGAGAGGGAAAGGGAACTCTAGAATCTGTGTTATATTGCACAGCCTGTCCCAATGGAAAGGGCCAGAACACTCTGGAGACTTTTCCTCAAAAAGATGAACTGATCAGAATATCTAATGTGGCTGAGAGGATTGAGAGGGAATTCAGACAAGAGGCAGAGGGCCTGGGGTTGAATGAGTGGAAAGTACATAGAAAACAAAGCAAGCAAATAAAAAGACAATGATTAAGTACAGGAAAAACAAAAAGCTGAGCAGGAAAGGGGAAATAACCGAAGTATACCATGTGGATCAGCAGTAAGTTATTATAATAATACAAATATTTTTCAATGACCTAAACAAAATTACAATATAATTATAATGGAGGATGGGAAAGGGATGAGAGGTACATGTAAATGCGGCAGGAGTAGCTATTACCTCAGCTCCCATAGTAGGAAGTCAGGAAATCATGCCTAAATCTCAAAAAACAAGCAGGACTGAAAATATGTTATTTGGAAAGAGACAGGTAGACAGAAGGATCATTTTCAAGAGTGGAGAGTGGTTCCTCTAGAGACTGAAGAGAGCCTTCTAGAATATATATTAGACTTTTAAAACACACATGTATATAAATTTCATAAAACTACAAAATAATTTAAAATATGTAAGACCCTAATGAAATAGTAATCATGGTGACCTCCGGTGGTATGATAATGAGTGATCACCTAATACTTTTTGTATTTTTAAATTTGTACAATGAATATTAAATTTACAATGAATACATAATAAAAAAAGTATTTTTTACAATGTGATTTTCAAATTCCCCAGTCTCCTCGCCACTGTCCTTGTTCTTCTCTGCTGGGCTGGAAGACAACATCTGGATTAGAAGCAGAGCAGAAAATGACTCTTATTTCTTCCCCTCCTGAATGCCTATAGACAAATTATAGAGCTCTAATTTCATGGCTGTCAGCCTCTGCTCCTCCCCCCTCATATTCTTCCGGATTTGAAGTCTCTGCAATTTCAAGTTCCTTCAAGCAAAAATTCCAGTTTTCCAGTGATGACTACAAGTATCAGGGATTTTTTTCCCTGTGTGTAGTTACTTTTAAGATACTATAGGGTTTGGTAGCAGATGAGATAGATGTCCCGGTCACCTAAACATTTACAATCCATCAGACCACCATTCTTCACCACTTTGAGGCCTGAGAGTGTATTCAAAGGGATACACAAAAACGGGGGGTGGAAAGGTCAAGGTGACCATTTGGAGGAATGTCATCCCAGCCACAGAAGCACATACACAGGCTGGAGTTGTTCAGGCCTTCAGGAAAAATCATTGCATTTAAGGGTTCCGGCAACTTATACTCAGAGCTCAGCTGTCGGTTGCCAGAAATCCAAAAGGAGACATGGAGCTGGGGCAAGGGAAGCAGCAGGCCAGTGGAGAAGCAGGATTCAGCGGTGTGATTCCAGGGCAGGCCCAGCAACGATTTCCAGGAGCCTAGGACTCTGAATGGATGCATCTATGAGAGGGTCTGGCCAAAAAAAGGCCCTTGAATTCTGGGAAGCCGGGATTCTAGGATCGAGGGCACTGGTGGAGTGGAGGGTTTCAACGTGGAAACCCTACTCCAAGAGCCTCATGAATAAAACAGAGGCCTATGGGAGAGTGCTGGCTACCTGGAGGAAGAAAAGCTGCAGGGATGCCTGGGGGCTCAAGGTTCAAGATGGGAATACTGCTTCTCAGCTCACACCGTGGGAGCTGGGACAGCAGCCAGGCCACCATGTCAGACACCTGGACCCAGGACCAGAATGGGACCAAGTCTGCGGAAGAAGAAGTAGGGTGCGGATCTCAGGGGAGCTGGGGAAAGAACAAACTGGGGAAAGACGGAGGTCTTTGCCCTGTCCCCAACTGTCCTCTAAAACCTGGAATGGAAGAAGAGCCTTGGGGAAGGTGTCCTTCAGAAACCCTCTTCTCTTTGCTCCAGAAGAGGCCAAACCAACGTGTTAGAGGCCGCAGTTTGAAAACCGTCCCTATGCTTTCCTCCTTTGGGCTCCACGACCTCTGCTCCCCTGCTCTAAGTTGCCAGGAGGGTAATGGGGGAGTTTTCCCAGCCCCTTCACTGCCTCTTTCAGGGGTGAAGCTAAGCTCGGAGCTAGCAGGGCCTGGGGCTCTTGGTGCTGAGAAGAATGAAGATGCGCCCTAAATGAAAGCCCATGGTTTCCTGCCTCCAGTCCCATGGGCAGAAGACAGGGAACAGGAAGGTGATGAGAAGTGGCAATTGCCCAGTTTCAGCCCAAAGAGAGGGAGCGATGTGTTCCCCAGTGAGGTTGGCGCAGAGGGCACGGGGGGCTTTTGCCTCCCTCTTCCCCGGGGGCTGTGGAAGGAGCCTGCCTCACAGGGGGCCCCATATCCATGTGGGGCCCGCCTCACCCAAATGAACATGATGGCACAGTGTGGTCACGGGGTGGGGGAGGGAAGGGGGAGGCTGAGTGGAAAGCCAGAAGAGCCGCCGAGGGTCTCTCCTGAAGCCAAGATGAGCCTGCAGCTGAGGCTGGGATGAGTGGGGAGCAAGACACCAAGCTCAGGTGTCTGCCACCAGCACACGCCACCGGGCACGGAGACAAAGGTCCTGACCAAGTGGAGAGGTCAGAACACAATCGGGCTGGCTCTAGCCCCCTGCCAGCAACTGTGGCAGCCGGGGACACTGCCCAAGGGAAGGAGAGACACAGAGAGACCCTGAGGCTTCCACTCAGCTGCCAGAGGGATGAGCCCACCTGTCCCCACACCTGTCCCCACACCTGTTCCCACACACACCATCTGAGACCGAGCATTCTTTTTGGAGGAAGCGGAACATTTCCGAAGAGACACACTGCTCTCAATAACCCAGACCCAGCAGCAGTCCCTAGATTTCTGACTTGGGTGCGTCTGGCATAGAGTAAAGGTTCAATACGTATTTGCTGCTACATCAACGAAGGATTCGATATTCTGCACTTTTCTGTCCAAGACAGCAGAAGGAAACTAAAGAAATTTCGTAATGACTCAATAGCAGAAGCGCTATTTTATCATTCGTCTCCACATCAGAGCATTTAATTGAGGCTAGGGGGCCCGAGGCAGGGTGGAAAAATGCACATTAATGGCCTTTCTTTGGCTTCATTGCCTTTTTGCTTCCATTTACTTCATAATAGCACATGTCAGTCACCGTTGGGAGGGGGGAGGGGATCGAGGGGTACATATAGAAGTAATAATAGCAGGTTCTGGATTCAAAGTTATTATCAGTTTGATTCTCAGGACAAGTGAAAGCAAACTTGCTATCATCCTTTCTGAGCGAGGGCAAAAAGATACAGAAATAAATTCACAAACTACACTCAGTGGAGTCAGGACTGGAGATGGAGTTGGCCTCCAACGGGAGAAGCTGTGATTGGCCCCAAGCGGTTCTCAGAGTTGGTTACAGCACAAGAATGGTCCACCCGCCACTGGTTCTGTCTACAAAACTATGTGCAGTCACCACGTACGCCACAGTTGGAAATTCAACATTAATAAAAGACACTCAAGGAACATTTCTCTCGTTTTTTCC
Organism: Ursus americanus; assembly: GCF_024610735.1. Classification (NCBI taxonomy): domain Eukaryota; kingdom Metazoa; phylum Chordata; class Mammalia; order Carnivora; family Ursidae; genus Ursus; species Ursus americanus. The sequence continues at coordinate 13,809,326 of NC_142128.1, read as the reverse complement.
TTTAAGTGAAACTTCTTAGGAACCTGGAGGTCCACTGAACTTCATGCACAGAAGTCAAACTCCAAAACACTGACTAGTGCATCCTACCGGGTCTATAAAGGACCTCCCGTGCAGGGAAGCGTTCCCAGACCTCAGACGCGGCCCGATCTCAAAAGGCTTTGAAGGGGCCACTGTTCCATCACACGCTGCTTGTACTGATGTTGTCCGACAGTCAAGCCAGCTACCCCGGCCTCTCCGCTGCTATGAGGATGTGAGACCTGAGTAGCTTAATGACAAGGAGCCTGGACGTGTTGGGGGAATATGAAGCCTGTTGCCCCTGACTTTCTGTGTGCCTGGTCGCAGAAGCTATTATTAGAGCCCTATGACTCTGACCTAAAATTCCAGGGAGAGACTGCAAAGTGTCAATCGGAACTTCCCTGCTTTGGGAAAGTCTGGGGCGAACTCTTGCAGCCTTAGAAACCGGGCTGTGTCCACGAGGTGAGGAATGCCCGGGTGCACACCAAGTTAACAGCAAACGGTCATTTGTGCGTGCTGGACGGCAGGCAGTTCATTACTTGGCGGAGAAGCATGCCACAGGCTCTGCTATTCGTGCTTGTGATTAATTTCCCGGGCTCTCACGGAAAACTCTACTTGCTTTCCCCCCAGTCCAAGAGAAATGAAACAGTCACATGTTCCTGTGTTTCCATAAAAGAGAGGAGGAAACGGAGAGGGGCTTGGCTCCAAATAGAGCCTCAAATGGAACAAACGTTGAGCATCTGGGAAAGCCTGATTGGAGCTGATCTGTCGTGGGGGATGGTTAAGTCTGGCAGGGCTAGCGGGGAGCTGGACGAATGGCAATGGCTGGCTGGGCTTGTGGACAAGTTACGACCTGTATCTTAGGCATCGCATCCAGAGGATGCCCTAACAAAAGACCAGGGAGCAATCATGCACCATGGACATGATGGGCCAGAGTTTCAAACTTCGTCACAGAGAAAACAATGGGGCAGCCAGGAATAAAGAGGGAAAGGGCATTTTCTGCTCTGAACCCAATCCGAGAGTCTTCTGTAGCTACGTTTTGGGCTCTGAAGGTGGAGTGGGGAAAAGAAATGGCAGGAAAGGGCAGGAGAAGGAAAACATACGCAAGGTTGGAAGATGGCACATTCTGGAATCATCTAGAAAAGGGGGATTAAAGCTACCAAAGTAATGGCTGGAGCCTACCCCCTCCCCACCCCTGCCGCAATCATACCTATCCAGCTCCAACCGATAAGGAATCTGAGGCCCCGCCAGATCAATTTGGGAGAATTAACGGTACCGCTGCTCCCCTATTTATGTCCAGCAATAATAAGGCATTTAACTCAGAGGCAAAGCATCTTCTATTTTTAAAACCCTTAAATTTAGAAGGGAACTTCTCTACTGTTTGGCAGCCCAGCACATTGAGCCTCTTTGTAAGCGAGGAGGAAAGCCTTCCCCACATTATTCAGATTTACCTACTTGCTGCTATGAGCTGTCATAACACACGTTGGCTGATGGAGGTAGAGGTCTCCGCTTGTCATCGCAGTAAACGGTCGCCCTGCAAAGCCTTGCTCTAGCTCCGGGGCACTGCATGGGAATTTTGCTTCCAAAGGAACGGCATCCAGCAGCGGTATCGGTGTGTCATGCAAAGAGAAAAACTGATCTACCCAGGCTGGTGCTCAAGGTACAGACAGGATGTCAAGACATACCATTTATTTCACGCAAAAGCAGTGTGTTCACCAATGTGTAAGCACGCTTCTGTTTCATAATGAACAGCCTCCCTGAAGGGACTGACTGGAGGACCGTGGGCCTCTTCTTTTTCCAGGCAAATGCCCTTTTATTAAAATTGTCACTTCTTTTAGCGCCCAGAGTTCTGCTCTGTAGGCAGGGTATGGAGTAGGGCTACTCCAATGACCAGGTTCTCTGTCCTAATTATGCAGAGTTGGAGGAATGGACCAAATGTGAAGACAAGGCTTGCAGGGTTCCCATAGGGAGGAGCAAGGCTGGCCACTGGAGAATACAGAAGAACCCTAAGAACAACAGCGAGAACTAGCATCTTTAAGTATTGGCATGTATTAGTCTTCACAACGACCTTGTAAAATAGACTATTGTTCGCACTCACAGATGAAGAATCTGAGCCACAGACAGGTAAAGTGGCCTGTCTGAGGTCTTATAGAATGGGTCTAGGGCACATCTACCCCTTTGACAGAGAAGTAAATGGAGGCTCAAAGCCAGTGGTCAAATGTGGTCCCAAAACAGGTCATGGCAGTGTTCTCTCTCTCCCATCATGCCACCAACACACAGAGTCATTGAGAAATGCTTGCTCCCAGCTTTTTTTTTTTTAAAGATTTAATTCATTTGACACAGAGAGAGTGCACAAGCAGGGGGAGCAACAGGGGGAGAGGGAGAAGCAGGCTTCCTGTTGAGCAGGGAGCCCAATGCGGGGCTCGATCCCCAGACTATGGGATCATGACCTGAGCCGAAGGCAGATGTTTAACCGACTGAGCCACCCCGGCGCCCGCTCCCAGCTTGGAGCACCATGAAAAGGCAGCATTCCATGGCGGATGGCTATACAGAGCAGACACATGCCATCCTGTGTTTCCATGTGGGCTGGACCTGCTGCTTTCCCGGGAAGTGACAAACTTGAGGATGCTGCTCCTTCAAGGTCCTGATCAACTGTGATCTCTATGAGGCGTTCTTTCCAACTGTCTGACCAACAGCAAATGCTTTAGAAAAGTGGATATGGCTTCCATTGGACACTCTTACAAAGGACAGAAATGCAAGAATGCATTCATTTCTCTCCAGTGGTCATTCTCATTCACTGAGTTCTCATTTGGGGTCTCAAAAGTGTGCAAACATGGAAAAACTTGAAAAAGACCGAAACACAAGTAGAGTATCTTCTATCCTGCTTAGAACAGAGGTCCTACACAATAGGAATAAATGCTCATGAAGCAAAGAAGGGACAAACATACTGCAGAGCCGGCCCCTATCCCTGATGCTACTCATAACGCTGCTTCCTCCAGAGGCAGATGAAACCCACGTTGACCAGTATTGACCAAACCAACACCTTCTATCAACGGGACTCCTCCAGGATTGTCCCCTCAAGAAAGCAAGCAGAGTTTTGTGGAGGGTTGTTATTTTTAACTGTAAATTGCCTCGTGTCTTGCTTCTGTAGTAAAGCTCTCTTTACTGAAACTGATTATCTACAACACCTCGTGCCCGAACTGCAGAGAGTTTACAATGAGTGCTTTTCATCTGAGGACCAAAAGCTTTGTTATGGAACTTTTCTAACTCCTGGAACATTACACCTTTACGTGCTGGGTATGGTTTATGGCTAAGAAAACGAAAAGCTCACCGACATAGAGGGTGAGTGACCTGCCTAATGACGCAGACCCTATTGGTGCCAAAATCGACCAGATCATTCCTCTGCCACCGGACAACGGCAGGGCAGGAAAAGAAGGTGGAGCTTTTCCATTGTGATTTTTCTCTTCCTGAACTGGGACAGACTTCAGTTGGCCCCTGAGCTAGATGCCTTTCCGGACTCTCCTTTCCTAGACCCAAGGTCAAGTACTAGCCACTGTGGTCTTCAATCTGTCTTTTCCCATGTGTTGCGTTGGCTAGCATCCAAGGCAGAGCCTAGGTTGGCCAACAAGACCAGGCTCTGACTCTGTGTGATGGTCAACTTCTTCCCAGGATGCTCCTTGTTTTCTGAATCCCTGCTTTCAACTCTACCATGACGGATTCTGCTGCTCTGGGATTTGACCCCAGTTTAATTAGCTGTCGTACTCTGTGTTGACCAGTCATGTCCCTCAAAAGGGGGACCACACGAGACTAGGAGCCAAGAATTAATACCCAACTGTCTTCATCTTGTTGCAAGATTGGCCATCTGCTGATGGCCATCATCTCCTAAGATAGAATTCACATTCCACTCAATTCATCTATTTAAAGTGCACAATTCAACAGTGTTTGGTATGTTCACAGAGTTGTGCAATCATCACCAACATCAATTTTAGAACATTTTTATCACTCCCCCAAAAAGCCTTGTACTCATCAGCCGTCCCTCCTCTCCCCGCCCTTTCCCCAGGCCAAGACGACTGCTCAGAATTCTACTTCTTGTCTCTCCTAATTAGTGTTATATCCGTCTTCAATCTCCCCATTGGACCCCTGGATCGAGTCTGGGCTCCTCTGGTTGGTTTTGAGAACCCTCCATAAAGTGGACTTCCTGTTTTGATCTACTTGCTCTTGAATCTTTCCTCTCCTTTTTAATGCACATTCCCTACCTTCAGCCTCCTCACCACACCCAAAATCTCGTAACCTCTTGGTGTGGTAAATGGTTAAATTCAGTGGATTGCCCCAGCCCTGCACATTCTAAAGAAAGAACTGGCTCTGGCTAGGGTCCAGGAAGATACCTGATAAGGCCTTGAGGTATCCTGCCTGATATGAGTGTCTTTGCATGTGTGAGGCCCTGGACTATGCTAGTGTCAGCTCTGCGTGTGGGGAGCCGGACACTGCCTAGTCAAGGTTAGTCACCTGGCACTCCATGCCTACATGACTGACCCCCACCAAAAACCTTGGATGCCAAGGCTCAGGTGAGCTTCCCTGGTTGGCAATATTTTGTACCTGCTGTTCCATATCACCGCTGGGACATGAAGCATTGTCCATGCAACCCCATGGAGAAGACAACCGGAACCTCACGCCTGGTTTCTCCTAGACCCTGTCCTATGCATCTTTTTCCTTTACTGGTTTTCTGTACCCTTTCACTGTAACAAGTTGATAACCGGGAAGGTGACTGCTTTTCTGAGTTTATGAGTCCTTCTAGTGAATCATCACCCCTGAGGGCAGTTTGGGAACCCCAAACACACTCATTTCCACTCCTAGCCCTCTAATTGTGCTGTCTCCCACATACTATGCCGGTCTGCAAGGCCCAGAAAGTCACACTTTTTCCAGGAGAGACAGCACAATGGGGAAGACTGCAGACTCCGGGCAACGGGACCGGCATCCCAGCTTCATCTCCCACCAAGTGTGTGACCCTGAGTAAAGTGCTTGTCCCGCCTGTGAAATGGAGACCATAATAATACTCACCTCCAAGGGCTAGCATCAGATGTAAATGGATTTGCATTGTGTAAAGCAGAAGATTAATGCCTGGCACATAGAAAATTCCAACAGTGGTTACGGTTTTTATGAGCTCTGCCATCCGCTCCAGTCACAAAGTTAACCTCCCTCCCATCAACCCACACTTACCTGTGCTTAAATGCAATTGTGCCCACTTGGGTCCTGTGTCTCCAACCAGCCCATGACCTCCTTCAGGAATATCATGTCATTTACCGACCCTGTCCCCTCAAACATTCCTACAAGGCTGAGTACACAATTGGTTCCTGAGATATATTTGCTGATGTCTAGGGAAGGTATCTCTATTTAAAAGTCTAGGAAAATGTGATTCCTCATGTAAGGATTTCCCCTGTGTAAGCCAGTCATATTCCTCTAGGGAGGGAAAAACAAAACAAAACAAACCACCCTTCTCCTTTATATACATTTGTGTACGGAATCTGAGATACCAGCAACCACACATGTGAGGACAGCCCTTTCAACTAGAAGAGTCTAACAGCCTCTAATGGCTCCTATACCTTATAATTACTATCAAATTATATGTTGGATTTAGGATGGCTAATTGTTAATCATCAGCCTGAATTAGTTATTAATGAGTAATGCCACTAATTACAGGGTCACCTAACACAGAGCAGGCAGGCACCCCCGGCACCTCACAGAGGATGCCTAATTCAACTGCAGACAGTCCCTGGAAGCAATGTGCTGGAAAATGTCCCATCTCTGGTGACACCAGAGACCCTTGCCTCCTGGTAAAACCCATGGGATTTTACAGCTGGAAAGAACTGGAAAGATCAGCACTTGCCATGCTGTGGCTGCTGAGCTAAGCTAGGTTTTCATGAATTCATGATGCACCCAACCTAGTGCCCCTGGCTACACAGACTATATCCCCTCATGCTTATGTTTGCTACTATTTTTCATATACATGGACATAACGTTATAAATCATAAAATTTAAGTTTATATCCAAGTACAACTGAATTCGTAGCAGTTCTTTTGTCAGGGAATTCTCACGGAAGATTTGTTGAATGTATATTCCCAGATCCTCAAAACCGCCATCCATTACTTCTTTGTTCTTGGTCAGCTCACCCATTCTCATTCCTTCCAGAAATGATTCCAGACCTTTATCACTTTCCCATAACCTCCCATGCAAGGCCTAAATCTCACTCTTAAGGATGATTTCTCCTCCTCTTTCCTGAGGAAAAGGTAGGTCATGAAGCATGAGCTCTCTCTTCCTGCTTTTCTAGACCAAACCACTGTTTGTGTTCTTGACTGACCTCCTCCTTATGCTCCAGGGTTCTTCGTTTCCAACCGACCCTCCCTCCTTCCTATGTCTTCAGACCTTTCCTCTCCTTGCTCCGTGCCCTCAATTCTATGTACTGTGTTTAACAGCACTTTTCATGTCCTCACCTGGGAAGATGTTCAAGCAATGGCTGCTATATTCAAGGAGATCGTGCAGAAGGTTCAACGTCGATAGCTAAGAACAGCTGCTGAGGGAGCAGCGCTTAGGGGATGAATGTGTCAGAAGAGCTTCCCTGGGGCAAGGTGCTCCTTGGAGAGAATGGGGATCCTACCATCTGACCCAGGCCTGGTGGCCAGTGCTTCTGGCAGAAAAGAAACCACCTCACTGCTCTCCGACCCAGGTTTAGCAAAGGGAAAGTGACCTGTGGAGTCACCTCTCCCCTCCCATGTGGGACAAAGGTATGTGAATCCTGGAAGCAGATATGGAACTCAGAACAAATGTTGGCCTATGACCACCTTCAAAGCGGTCATTATTAAAGTCACTATAAAAAAGGAATGAAGGACTCACGCGTTACAACACGGATGAACCTTGCAAACTTTATGCTATGTCGAAGCACAAAACCCCACAGAGTGTATGGTTCCACTTATATGAATTGTCCAGACCAGGAAGTCCATAGAGACACAAAGCAGACTGGTGGCTGTGAGGGGCTGGGGGGGGGCACAGTGGGGAGGAGGGGATGACTGTCTACTGGGGAAGGAATTGGACGGTGAGTGTTGATGGGTGCACAATAGCGTGAAAGCACTTAATGCCACTGAATTCTATACCGTAAAATGGTTAAAATGGTAAAATTTATGTTATGTGTCTTTCACCACCTTAAATAAAATTATCAACAAAGCAAAACAGAAAAAAAGAGCTGTCCAAGATTGTAGCCTATAAGATACGGAAACAATCTAAGTCCATCAGTGGGTGAACTAGACCAAGAAAACGTGATGTATCTATACAACGAATACTACCCAGCCTTAAGGAAGAAGGAAATCCTGCCATTTGCAACGACGTGAATGAACCTTGAGGGTCTAAGGCTGAGTGAACTAAGTCAGACGGAGAAACACAAATACAGAATGATTGCACCTATGTATGGAATCTAACAAAGTCAAACTCATAAGGAAACAGAGATTAGCGCAGTGGTTGCCACAGGCTGGGGGGTGGGGGAAATGGAGAGGTGCTGGTCCAAGGGTATAAGCTGCCAATCACATGACAGATAAGTTCTAGAGATCTAATGTATAGCATGACGACTACGGTTATTATTAAGGTACCATATACTCGAAATTACCTGAGAGAATAGATCTTAAGGGTTCGCGACCAGTTTAAAGAAAGCAATTACGTAAAGTGATGGATATGTTAAATGGCTTGATGGTGGTAACCGTTTTGCAATGCACACCTATACCAGAACATTACACTGTACACGCTACATATATACAGTTTTTATTTGT